>NC_092027.1:10511220-10820386 GCF_042242105.1 Pempheris klunzingeri
TGCTAAGAAAGCCTGATTGTCCCATGTAAGTGTGTTTCTCCTGCATTTCACCAAGAGAAGATAATACATTTCCATCTCTGCATCTGCTTTTTGTTATTGTCATACAAAATGTTGAAAGGCATTGTTAACATTTAAAGAAGCTGTCTGATTGATGAAAACAGTACTTGCCTCAGTGGTTTGGTTGTTGAGGTGCTAAGAGAGAGTCAAGTCATTGTCTATTGCAAATTGTGCTGCAAAACAATTTTGTCTAGGAGGTGTTAAATTGGATTTTTTCAGAGATTCTTAGCGCAATTGACTGGTGTTCACATTGTTATAAGATGCAAATAACTTCTGTTCTGCTGTTAATATCCATAAAAAAAAGCTTGCTGAAGGAATTAGTTTTGGACGGGCTGATTGAAATCTCACTAGGCTTTCAAAAAAGCACAACTGTTTGTCTAATCCCTCTTAAAGCTTGTTTGCTATGCCTCTTCTCCCTAGACTGTATTCACTATTGTCCATTGGCTACCCAGCTAAACTAATATTAATAGAACAATTTTATCAGTCTAATGTGTTATTTATACTTTCTTTACTGCCTTTTCTTTCACAGAACCACACCAAAAACACAATACACAGGCTGCTCAGTCCACGAAAACAACAACGGTCAGGCTGCCTTTGAGAACCCCATGTATAACACCAACGCCAAGGCTGTGGAGGGGAAGGCTGTTAGATTCGATCCGAATCTAAACACTGTTTGCACCATGGTCTGAGGATTGATCATCCTCACTTGAACCTAATGACTCAGAAATCTAATGGGACCACAATTGGTACGAGGCCGTGCAGGGGAAAGCCGTATGCTTCGATTCATACCTCAACATCGTCAGCAGCACGGTTCACACATTGATTACAAAAGACCTGCACTCCCAGTTCAGAAACCTTATCTCCCAGAGCCGAGGGAAAAGCGTCCACTCGAAACCAAAACCCAGCATTGGATCCTTTTACTTGCAGCATTTTGTATCCACAAATGAAATTTAAACCAATGTGAACACAAAATGTTTGCTACCTTTAGACGGATGCAACACAGCCAGTTAAAACTTGCAGTGAGATGTGACATTGAGTGAAAGGAAAAGGATGAAACCTAATGGGAAACTATACCGGCTATTATCTGTCTCTTACCCAGGACTTAGCGGGTCATGGATAGTTATTAGTTTGATGCTAAACCAGACACGGCCATTATACTTCAACCTCTTATTTAACCCCGCTCACTGTCTCTAATACCACTTGTAATGATTAAGCCATGACCTGCTTGTCGGATATCATGACATGACATGTCACCATAACCCAATGCCAAATTTTGTATTTCACACGGCTTTGGAGAGAAGGACCCACTCTCAGCTCTGTGACCATTAGTCCTTGCCTGGAGAAAGGGAGAGCGCGTTATCAGTGCTCTGGCCATGGTTATACATCATGGAGATAAACTGCACTACAAAAATGGCTGGATTCCACTCGTACCATGTTGTCTCCCAAACTGTACTAAACACATCCGTACTGTGAGGAACACAGAAGCAAAATGGCCACAGAAACTAAGACTTGAAGAGGATGTCACAAAAGACACTGTGAAGCAAAGAAAACTGTTTCTAAATACCTGGGTTTAAAACTGACAGTACAAGACACTGTCACCAGCAGACCATCAGTAAACCAGACTGACTAGCTGTGAATAGGAGCCTCTTTCTAAACCGACCACGGAATACAACACCCTAGCAACCAGACAGGACAACCTTGTGTCTCCATGATGACCAGAGGCTGGTATTACCGGCCTCTTGTCTTTTTCTATTAAGATGGAGTCTAAAACGGCTAATGCTAGCAGACAGTAGCAAAAGTTGTTTTGAAAAGAGACTAACTCCTAAGCAAAGGCTAAGGGCAGCCCTGGAGACGGAGCTATAATCCTAATTGAACTGGGATTAGAGCAAAGCAAAACTAAAAGGAGTCTAAAGGGGAGCTAGCACTGAGACAACACATGAGAAGAAACGGACTCATCGAATGGATGAACTGCTCCTTCCCAACCACTGGATAAGAGAGGAAGCCAAGGAGACAGAGACAACTCCTAACTGAATAGGAAGTAGAGTAAGGGAGTCACCAAGAGAAAAGACGAAATCTAAAAATCCCAATGCCGCCAATCAGAGCCTGTCTAACCTGCAATCAACTACTGAGAGAGGTTGGCCTTCCCTCTACACGATGAATCACATCAGACAGAATACGGCCTTGAGGAAAGATGTTCCTGATCCTGTGAATTTAAATGGATTCTGATGAGAAAGACGCTGAATGGATACAGAGGACTCTGATGGACTTACAAAGAAAAAGACTTTGTGAAACAGAGAAAGCTCTGGCACTAAAGCACATTTTACAGGAACACTACCTGTCTACCCAGTGAGAGAACACAGGGACACACAGAAAGGTTAGGGGAGAACTGACAGGATGAATGACAGACAGAGAAGATGACAGGTACACTCACTAACAAAAATCTGAAGAGACAGAAAAAGAGCAGAAGGACGGTATTAAGACCAACAGTGAGACACGCAAGGAGAGAGACAGGTTCAAGTAAGACAAGCAGGGTCTTAAGACTGTCGCAGACCATCATCCATTGTCTCCACTCTCCAGACAGACTACAGGTTAAAACAAAGGCTTCAGAGAGAGACAGGCCGATTGACAGGAGGCAGACATAAATTGATAGACAGGCTAAAAGAAAGACAAAGAGGGTTGTAGCCCTACGATTGTGGACGCAGCTCCACAGTAATTCTGCACTCTGCGAGTGCTTATCTTCTTTCTTTGTTATTGCTGCAGAATCTTCTGATCTGTAAATCTATTGCATATATATTCGGGAGCATTCACCACCTATATTTTTGTGCTATATATTTACCACAGGGGAGGGGCAGAAGGGGAAAAATGGATTATAGCAGAGAGTTTTTAGAAAAAAAAAAAGAAATAAACATCAGAATAAAAGATATTACAACTATGTGCTGTTCACAGAAGTCACAAACAGTATTTTGGTTCCCTTGTAACATGATATTGGTTTGTTTTAATTTCTTGTGCAACGTGAAGTTCCTCTCACCATCACTGTCTTTCCCACTGAGGCGAACATGAGTGTCAGTGGTGTTGTTGTCATTATTGTTGAGATGCAGGGTTTGCCAGCAACAATCATGCTCTTTAAAGTTAATGTTTTATCGAACATTCATCACACATGGCACATTTCTCAACCACTAATACTGTAGATAGAGTTTGTGCTATAGCTGACCCCCCCCCCCCCCCCCCCCCCCACTACAGATGTTGGCCACTACAAATGCACACCTGTCCCACCAGTTACCAACATTTTAATGATCCGCTGGAATAACAGCCCTGTTTTCAAATCTAACTGTTGACATGAAGCCACACAGATTTGCACATCCAATCTCTGAACTAATGTTGTTTTTTTGCAGTTCAGAGATGTCAACAATCTTTGTGTTGTCATGGTAATGCAGAAATCTCAGCTCAAAGAAACCCACTGGTTTGGTTACATATGAACAAAGTGTGCCTGCTCTGACTTTGGTGGAAGTGAACGTTTCCATCGTCTCTCACAGTCACAGAGGAAACACAAGCATTGTAAAAATAGGATTGATGATAATAATGATGGTGATAATTGGGACGTAAAGTTTGCAGAAGAAAACATACATACAAATGTTCTCAGCCGCATATAGAAGTCAAAAGTGAAAAGAATTATTTGACGTTGAAACAGTGGGTTTGTTACTAAAATTACTGTTTAATTTAGTTGCACAATCTATACAAGTTTTGACCTTGTTTGTTCATAAAAACTCAAAAGTAAATCTGTAAATCTTAGAATATCATCATCACAAGTTCACTAGTCCTGTTTCTGTGTTTGGGCTCATGAATCAATACTGAATTCTGTTTTAGGGTCCTTCTTTAACATTTTATTTGCCCTTGTACTGGAATCCACACTAAGATTTCAAGTTGTTAATTGAGTAAATTCAAACACATAACGAAGGCCATAGAGATTCAGTATTTCCCCCCTTGCTCCTGCTTATTTTTATTTCATAAGAATATAGCCTTATAATCTCAGCTCAGTGTTCGTTGGCTGGTAGCTCTTTTTCACGTCTGATCTGCTACCTTTTCTATTCAGTTTTGTACAGCCAGCAACCTTCATTGTATTTAGCCCCTGCGAGCCACTGGAGGCTGTTGTTGCACATGTTTTTGGCTTTTCTGATGGTTTCATGAACCATAAAAAAAAGAGCCACTGCTGAGAGAAAATGTTAGTTTTTTGTGTGAAACCATGCATAACATCCATATAGTAGTGTCGTATTGTAAGGGTTGGGCCTGAAAATGCACCACATACCATACCTATATTAACTGGTCCCCACATGACAGGAATACATGTATCATTGAGCATGAATCACTGTTTTTCCCGCTTCAGTGCCCATTAAAAAAAGTATTCCTTATGTTTTAAAGAGTCTGTTTTAAAGGTTTAAACTGAATTTAGTGAGTTTGGGTCCCACACATGATGAATACCAGTTGTTTTTAATGAGTCTGGGTGTCGGGTCAGCAAAAACATCTACTTTGTTTTAAGAAGCCCTGCTGTCGTGACCACAGGCACCGACGCAACCAGCTGACAGAAAACTCCTTTTAAAGTCATTATTGGTTTGAAAGCAACGGTAGCTGCGGCTTCCTTGTTATCAATGCTGCGACTGTCCCGCGCTGCATCGCTATGGTGACATTGTTTCTTCTTACAGTTTGGACTGATTGTTGCTGCTGCTGTTGTTGTTGTTGTTGCTGTTGTTGTTGTTTTTTCGGTATGGATCTGACACAGTGCCTACCAAAAACCATGGGACCCTCCCTGTCGTCTACACACACACACCCACACACACAAACACACCCACTCTTTCGAACACATACACACACACACATGCATACAACACACACCTGCTCCAGCCCTTCCCTTCATCAGAAGTAATTTTTTTCTAAGCTTCAGTCTATTTTGCCACAAGCTTTTCCTACTGACTGACCGCAATAAGACCCATGTGATTTGAAAGACTTAAAGCTGTTCCTGCCTGGGGACATTGGAAATATTCACCATTTGAAAAAAAAAACATGAAATATAGAATAAAAAAGTGTTTTGTACAGAAATATATTTTTATGATGAAATTATTTGTAAAATGTATGAATCTATTATGTAAATTTTCAATGCAATGTAAGATTAAAAAAGGCTAATTGCTTTTGTAAAAAAAACGTGTCTTTCTTTGCTGTCTTTCTACTTTAAATGATTTCTGTTCATTGTAAAGTGCTGTTGTAACAATTTATATACAGCTTATATAACATGAGTATATTGTCATTTATGAGGAATACATACACAGTTCAATCTATAGATTTTAAATGTGGCTGGAAAACTAGTTTCAAAGTCAGGGAGTGCCTTTCAGAGGAAACACTGCAGGCACACAGTGTGTAGAACTATATAATACTAGAGTGGAGCTACCCCACCTCACCCTCCATTTACTCACAGTGGAAGTCCTTATCGCTGCGGATGCAACATTATTTTTGGCGCTGCACCTGTGACTGCTGCTCTGATTGACAGGAAATAGGAAAGCAAAATGCAGACTTTTTAAGAGAGACCAATATTACGACCCTTGAGATTTTTTTTTTTTTGAAATAGCATTGAATTAATGATGCTTCCCGTATCCACATTGTTGTTTATTTAGAGACAGAATGTGACGGTCTGACATTGAACTGTGTCATCAAACATAGCCGGTTGACCTGTACAACCACCCACAAATCTTGAACATTGAATTCAAGCAGGCATTGTCATTATTTGGGGAAATAAGATGAACAAGTTTACATGTTCAGATAACTGAATACAAGTTGGCCTGCAGAGATGGTAGCCACCACTAATCTGCTGACCAGTCAGCCACTGGTTTAAGGTGTCAATGAAAGTATGGTTATTATTGTTATTATTATTTATATTAATAATAATAATAATAATTTACTGGGTCTACAGGTCCTTGCTTGGCACTAATAATAGACAGCAATGCTGAATACACATTTTCATCAGTGTAATGCACAAGAGAAAAAGTACTTAATGTAGCCCATCTTCATAATACATATAGAGTAAAAAATTGAAATGTGGCTTAAGTCCGCTTATATTGACATAAATGTTCAGAGCCAACCTGAACGCTCCCTAAATAATCCAGCAGGTTAAACAGGCAATGCATAAAATTGTAGCAAATTAATCCTGCACCAGGGGCTGTTCCTTAAAAAATACACGAACGCTTTACCTTCTTTAGTTAACGAGCCAGTTCAATACCTATCAGCTTTTCTCTTCCACCTTTGAAACACATCATTTCCTTTGCACGCATGCATAATTTCCTGTGTGTTCCTTCTGCATACAGTATTTGCATATTGAGTTGGAATGAGAGATCCAAGTTATGAAATCTACCACAGAGGAGTAAATTGCTGCAAAATGCCAGCAAGGTAAAGTGTCAGAAAACGAATTTGATCATTTTCAGAAATAGCACTTTAATCATTAACACACACCTGCACACAAAATGTGGCCACTTGTCGTCGTGACATTTGAGAAGGCCAAGCTGCAAAATGTTTCTTCACAAAATAGATTAAGATCAACGAGGGGCCCGGACAGCTGAGGTCGCATTCAAATAAACTGTGAATTAATTAGGTTTTTACATCATTACCATCGGATGGGTTGCACCGGGGAGCTGGACAAAAGCGTCACTTTCTGTAATGAGGGTGAATTTTTAAAAGATGGAGCCCTGTGTGACATTTACTGTCCTCTGTTGGTGGCCAGCAGGAATTGCATCAAACCAAACACACACAATCATAACCCCATGGCTGCTTCAGTGGAGACACACAGCTAGAAATACTATTGACTTACTATGTTTTTTCTTCAATTGACATAATACAATTGAAGAAAAATAATGCATTTTTGGGTTTCTCTTAGATGCATCAATTTGGAACATTATTACCATATTCTTTATTGTAAAGACATATTCATACAAAGTATTGTTTCTGATTTTGGAGACAGCAATCTTGGCAAAGTCTAAAAATTCCAGTGTCTGATCTGGAGCTTTTGATCATATCACTGGATTTTCAGCAACATGAAGAAAAGCCCAGACTGTGCTTGGGGAAAAATAAATGAAATTTAAAAATCTACATTTACTTGACATCTAGGCGAACTGCAATATAGGATCATTTGATGTGATCAAAGCCTCCAGAAAAGCCATTATGGTAGTCTTCTTTCTCCTTTACAAAGTTGTTTCTTAAGCCGGTGGTTACATGTATACCTGGGGTATAAAGTGGAAAAAGTGGAACATGAGAAGCTCAAAAAAGCAGCAGGAGCTGAAAGAGGAGCTAAGAAAGATGTGGGGAGTCCGGGCAACAGTGGTGCCAGCGGTGATCGGAGCACTGGGAGAGTGGCTCTAGCAGATCCACAGTACAACATCTGAGGTCTCTGTCGGGAAGAGGAAGATCCTGAAGCAGCTAAGATACTGCGCAGAACCCTCTAAATCCCAGGCCTGTTGTAGAGGACTCGAGCTTGAGGAAAACACACCACCACTCTGAATATTGTCATATTGATTCTTGTGAAATCTTTCCACCCGTGAGCCTTACAACTATGGCAAGAACACAACGGTGGTGAAAAACAATGAACTGTATCTGAAAATACAACAATACATGGTTAATGATAGCAGTTGTGAAGTATTCTGCTTCTACTCAATATCAATACGTATCACTAACAACTACTAGTATTCTACATACAATATTTTGTACATTTAAATTCAAATTGTTCAATGATTAAGTCGTGCACTTTGGAAATAAGGTGCCACTGTGCCAGAGTACATTAATAAAAAGCATAAAAATAGAGCTTGTTCACTGAATAATGTATAAAAAGATACCAGGGGAACAGCTGAGCCCCCAGTGTCCTCACATCCCAGGAACAGCCATGATTTCTGCCAGTTGCTTTAAACAATCATGAACATTAAGATACTAAATACTGGATTTCTCATTCAAATTAATCATACAACGATAACACAAAGTCAAAAAAGTGTAAATGTTTTTACAGTAAATAACATTAGTAGTAAAATTAGTAAATTCCAAAGGGTCAAACTGACCTGTTGCCTGGTAACTTTGCAGGTTGCCAGGTAATACGTCACAACGTCATCATGGCGGCAACCGGGAAGTTAAAAAAAAAAGTTGCCCGTGGATACATTAAATTGAGCAACTACATCCTGCTGGGTTTCGCCTCCTCAAGTGGACTTATCGTCAAAACGGTGAGTCGAGTCTGACTTTATTATCTTCCTGCTGCTGTTGGATACATTTGTGGACACGTTGTTTTGTGCTTACAATGTTTTTTTGTTTTGTTTTTTTTTTCAATTTTTAATTCCTGTTGCTCCATCTGGCTAAGCTGGCTGCCACGCTGCTGCTGCTGCGAACTGCTTGATTCATTTAATTGTGTTCAAGCCGTGATTTGTGTTTTTGCTCCATGCTTTCTCGCTATATTTTAATTTAGTCAAGGTACTAATTAGCTAACGAGCTGAAATGCTCAACAAGCGCGTAGTGCAGCAGAGCCTGCCAGAGACAGACAGACAGGCAGGCAGGCAGACAGACAGGCAGACAGACAGGCAGCACTGACTGTGACTGCAGGCCATTACTGGAGTGTTTTATTGACTGTACAGTGAGTCAGATATGACCTGCAGATTTACACTCAGGTTGAAACCTTCACTCTGGATTTTAGACTCAGCCTTCAAGACATGCAGACATTTTTTTTTTTTAAATTTCAAAACATGATTTGATATCATAATTTCATGAAGTTTTCACATCATATAAGAGTACAGTAGCTACACCTGCAGTTCAAACAGAGGCACAGAGCTGACAATGAGGAGGTTAGAGTAGTGGAAACACACACACACACACACACACAGTTTCTCCCTGGTGTCAGGGTCGTAGATTTGCTCTGTGTGTTTTCTTTATGTAATTGGATTAATTGGAGTGATGTTGAGACTTGCAGAGTGATTACAGAGCTGCAGGGAGTGTGTTGTGTCTCTGTGCTGTTCGTCTGAGTCGCTGAGTGTAATGGTGAGATGATGTTCTGACATGGGAGCTTTTCAGACTCTGCCTTCAATAATATGTCAAAGAATTTTTAAAAGGCCTGTCTGAGCATTTTCTACCTTATTTTTAATGGTTGTGTTTAAAGTCATTTGACTTTCTAAGCTTCAGCCATGAGCACTGTGACAGGAAGGTAAATCATTTCCTGCTGTCCTACTGATTTTTCTTGTTTTTCCTGATGGTGTCATTAGTCTAATCAGGAGCTGGATGGAGGGGCCTCAACTTTTGTGTATTTGGATAAAAATCTAATGATGATATTAACAACGAGAGATACTTGGATTTGACAGTAGAGTTGCTGTGAAATGTGAAGTGTGCTACTTGCGGTTGGTTTTCCTTTATATTTTATTTCCCTTATATGGCCACTAGATGGTACCAGCTGACCTCTGAAACTTCTATTGGAGAAAATCAGTCTACATGAAGCACACGCTGTCAGCCTGATATCTTAAATTAACTGATTTGAGATGGAGATGCACAATAAGGTGTAGCCATTTTGTAGCAAATCGTCTTTCACTGAAGTCAACAGGAAATGTGTCTGATGAAAGCAAAGTAGCTACTTGAAAAAATGCCCTGAAATTTGATCATGTTAAAGTACTCTTTTTGTTTTTGATAATGAAAACGAATTGATGGTGTTTTTTTTTTTTTTTTTTTTTTGCTGAAGCCTGGATGAAGATCAACTCTCTTCATCTTTCTGTCCAACTGGAACAGTCTGGCCTGTTTTCTTTCCACTGCTCCAGATAGGAATGAATGAGTTTTTTTTTTATTTAAGATGATTAGAAACGTCTTTGAAGAAAGTCAAGTGAAAAACAAATGTACAAGTCACAACAACAAGAATCTTGGTCACACTTTCAGTGTTTGATGCAAGCAATTGCCCTTGATTTTCTTCAGCCCCACTGCGCTGCGTGCAGTCAGTAGATGGAGCCAGCTGACCCGTGAAACTGTCTTTGAGCTTTAAGATTAACCTTGATTTGTCAGTACTGGCAGCATTTACAGTGTGCTGCCAGTACATGGTGTCCGGAGTGTATACTGTAAGTGTATATTCATAAAAGAAGACCATGGCTGTGTCACTCACTACTCATTATACAGTCCATTATATCGCTGTCTGAATGTATAGTGAGTATTATTAGACCCTATAGAGTGGACTCAAAGTATCAAAGTGTCCGTAAGCGTTCATTTTGTGGATGATCTCATTATTCAGTCCTCTACAAAGGACTCTTTGGATAGTGAGTAGGGAGTTGTGATTGAGTGAATGATTATGGACACAACCCATGATCAGAATAGCCAGTAATATGTTGGTTTCTGTCTCTTAAAAATACATGCAGCACTTTGAGGTGTTATTTTGTGAATATTTGAAACTTTCTGATCAGGTATTTAATCCCATTCATTAAGATTTCATTAATATAATTCTCTTTAGGTCATTGCTTACTTTACTGAACACGTTTTAGTGTCCATAATCTTGGTGTTTTGTTGATTTTGCCCGAAATAAGCTCCCCACAATTCCCCCAATGTGTTTGATTGTATTGGCCATGGGAGGTCGGTAGATGGCGCCAGCAGACCTCTGAACTGCTCTGCCAGTGAGGCACCATGCAGCTCTAAAATGTAAAGAATTGGTTTTATGTGACCAAAATTTAGTTGTTTAGGTGTTGGCTGAATTAAAATTACATTCATCATCTGAAAATGTAAGAATTTTTTTACTTTTTTTTTTATGTCCAAACAAGAATTGCTGACAAACAACGACAAAAATAAAAAAAAACAATAAAGATTAGCCAAATTATGTCAATGTTTGATAATGATTCCTCAAGAAAATGTGAGATGCTGAAATATCAGTTATAAATGTTGTAGAATGAATGAGTTATAGGTATTTATTAATTAAATCTAGTAGAGAGGAAGTAGACATTCCTTCTGTAAAACATGACCCTTAAATGTAAAAGTACTGCTCTCGAATAGAAACACATTGTCTCTCCATTGTAGCGTTCCTTGGTGTGATGTGAGCATTTGCATTGGATTCTCATTGGCCGTATGCCGTCGGTAGATGGAGCTTGATGACCTTTGATGGCCGTCTTACAGGTTCCTGTACCTGAGCTGAAAGCATAAAACAACACTGATCGTGTCGCTGAACTTGAGTACATGCCTGTTAGATGAAGCAACATTTATTTCTCAGTCAGCGGTAAGTGTGAGAGAGTTATTTAAATGAATCAGCTCCTCTCTTGTAAGGATTTTAATCAGTTTGCCACAAATGTGGATTGAAATAGAAAGTTTGATCAGTGACTGTTACCAAAAATTTCCTTTTGTTTTTTTTTTTTTCTTTTAATTCAGTACCACCTTGCTAAAAAAAAAAAAAAGAAAGAGAGAGAGAGTGTTCCCTCTCTCTGATTGTGACAGTGAGGGGACAAAGAAGAACATTCAGCCCGCTGTGTGTTAGTCAAACTGGGACAAGCTGAGGCTACAGGGTCCGTGGGAAAGGATAATAATGCAGTGAAGAGAAGTCCTTTCGTGTATGAAGCCCTCGTGTAGCCATGTGAGTGTAGGGGAGAGTGTGTCGAGAGGGTAATTGCAACAAAGACTAAGACAGAGACCATAATTTGTCCCCACTGCTACACTAATGGAGAGAAATGGTGGTTAGGGATCAGGTTAACGGATTTAAAGGATGTGGATTATTTTCTATTTAGGATGTAGCTGCTTTTTTGTTTGTTTGTTTTTTAGCATTTTGTTGAAAAAGACCAAAAATATCAATGAATTGTTGCTGAAAACTGCTGAAGGTAATCAATGCAATAGTCTAGTAAATATAAGAAGTAAAAGAAATATCAATATTTCATACATTAAGATGCACCGCTTTCCCTCTTCCACCACCATCTCATGCACTTCCTCTCATTGGCTCTGTAGAAGTGCGTGTGCCTGATCTATGAAACATCCAGTCAAACAAACAAACGTGTTGTCTTCTTTCACTGCCTGCATTGTCTCTTATCTCTTTTGTAACCACTGGAAGAGTCTCCTCCTGTATTTTCTCTTGCAGTATCCTGGAATCTCAGCGTTCCTCTTTGTGCTTTCTTTCTCCCAGAGACAGAGTACAGCCTCAGTAGTACCAGAATAAATAAAAACATACACGCCAACACAAACACACTCTGTCAAATCAATGTAAACCGCTGATATGAACAGCATAAGTTTAACACACCCTATGGCTTTACGAGGTAAATTATTTTCAGGATATTGGGGAGAAAAAAAACAAAAGAAGGAACCGACCAGCACTTCAAGGTTTTTGGCTGAATCCCTTTGAGATGTTGAAACTCATGCCAGTGAAGTTGAAACGATCACTTTTTATTCTTTCGTAAACCGTCAATTTCTTTTCCAGAGCTATTTTGTTATCCTCCTTTTTGAAACCGGAGCTTCTAAACTGTTTCTTCCGATCACCCAGCTTCCCGCAGCCTTCCCCCTGTGACAGAGAGCTTTCCCAGATTTCTCCAGCCTTCTGTCTTCGACCGCTCTCAAATCAATCTGGGATTAGGCTTGATTACATGGATACCCCTTTGGGACGCTTTATTTCAATGAATTAGTTGAGTGAATGAACAGAACTGCAACAGAACGGTATTTTGTACCAGCCACATAAATTATGCATAGTCTGTGGATATCACCCAGCCTTGATCATCTTTTTTATGGTTTGCATTCAGAGTGAGAGAAATTGTTAATTGCCAGCCTTGTCACATATAATCTTGGCTGTGTTTGATGTACAATAGGGCTGCAGTCTATATGTTGGTTATTTATTTATGCGGTGATGGAGATGCTGTGTGTGATGAAACGGAGACCCAGATAAAATGTTTGGGTGGTGTTTTATGTTTTACTCGATATGGTTATTGCTAGAATCATGCCAAGATGAACAAATAGGAAAAATGAACTGATTGCACAAAAACCAAGGGCTTTGTGCATTTCATCTCGTATTAATAATCCGTGTCTGTGCAGCATATCCTGTACACTGTTATGTATTTTATGCATTTATCTTCATTTACTTTCTGTGTCGCATCACGTTCATTACTCGGCTGGTGTTTCAGTGGCGTAAAATAAAGAAGTAATTATTCAGCAGTGTAGAAAAGCGACACCTTTCAATCCCAAAACAAATCGTACACACTTTCAGTTGAGTTTGATGGGCTTCATAATGATTTATAAGCAGTGTTAATGTGTTGTAGTCGAAGCTGCCCACATAGTATTCGAAACAGCGAAAAGCTGTAAACGTAGCTTCATTTCTGGATAGTTAATAGGCGAGGATGGCACCAAAGCAGTTATACAAACACGCATATTTTTTCCCAGATGGAAATAATTTCACTCAGGACGTAATGAAATTTATACGCATTCCAGAGTCTTTGTTAAAAGCATACAAACATTGAAATATGATTGAGAGAGATGCATAAATCTGAGATCAGCGCGCCCCGAGAATCCAGTGAATTTGAGGGCTTGCAATATTTAAAAATGCAAATTGCATGCAACAATTTGCATATGGTAGTATTTAAAACCAGTGTCCTTGCCTAAAGAGGGTTTAGTAGTAGACAAAGAGGGGGATTATGGGTGGACACCCATCCATGTTTGGATCACAGCACTATTGGTCGAGTCAGATGTCTGTAAACAATAGACTTCTCAAGAGGCTTGATGGTGTATTTAGTCAAACATTACAGTGCCTTGAAGTGCTGTGACTAAATGTAAATTATCATCTGGTTTAGAGGCTTTGCAATAATATAATCCTCAACTTTTTTGCCCTTGAAATGAGAAAAACCAAGGATATTAGAAACTTATATTGTGTTTAGATGCTTAACTACATTTTCTTTTTATATGTACTTTTTTCACTGTTCTGGTACATAGATAGATAGATAGATAGATAGATACTTCTCATCAACAGAGGTAATCGATTAGCATGACATGCTCAGCCATGTCCTACAGCGGGAGACTACAATGTTAGATTAAATGCCGGCCAGATCCTCATCAGGCAAAAAAAATCAATGGTTTTTGTTAAGGGCGAACAGTGTCCGAGGGGGTTGGGGGATGGAGGGTTGTAGAGTCACTTTACACGGTGTGTCCTGGGCTGTTTGCACTGTGGCGCCTGCTCATATTGACCTGGATAGGAAGCTTGGGCAAAGGAGGGGAGAGACAGAGAATTAGTCACCATAGTTCTCCTTCACTCCCGAGTCCCTGCTCACTCACTTCGCTGACTTTTGGATTGGATTTCTTACTAATGATCATACAACTCTTACTTGAGCTAAGGCACCACAGTGAAAGGAGTGAAATGCATTAATGTGCAAATTTCCACACTTGTCGTACCAACTTTATCTCAAATTCTCAAGTTTGTAAATGTAGAATACTTTAATATACTTTCTCAAGTTGTTTTACCAAGATACAGAATCTGAATTTTAAACAGTTAAGAAACCAAACCAACCACTTAAATAAGCAAATACTACCAAATATGTAAATTCTATTGTGATTATTTTCAAGTTTTATTTTCTATGTGAGCACATTCACATTTTATATCCTAATTAAAGAAAGCTAGTACAATGGAGCTCACCTTTTTCCTCCATGGAGCAGGAAAACTCCTCCGGTGTTAAAACATAGAACAGTTTTTGTTCCATTTAATATATTTATGTTCATGCATTTACATACAAAATCTTCCAACAATATTGGTGACTGCTTGCTTCAGGAATTGAACACCAGTTTCTTTGTTTTCCAGATGGTGTCAGAAAAATACAGGAAATTCACACTGCAGACTTTCACTGGTATCGCCTGGAAACCTCACAAAGCCGCTCTGAATCTCTCAAGTGTAATTCATATTAGTCTAAAAGAGCGGCTAAGATTAGTTTGAGCTCAGCAACTGAAAGAGACCAATCAGTAAACAGCGGGGAGGTGTGCAGATGACGTCATGTGCTGTACTGTGGTTTTTGAATTTGTACCTCTGATTACTGAACAATCTTTGAGAACAGCTACAGGCTTTAAAGCAGCTAAATAAGGCATGATTTTTAATGCATCACCTTTTTAGCACCTTGAAATTAATTTAGAACTGATTTTGGTGGCTAGTTTTTAGGTCGTGATTTCAGTAAAACGTTCACATTTGTCCAGTTTGAAAAGCTGTAGTAAAACTCGAGGACAGCCCAGTGAGTGGTGTACTTGATCCATGTCGGGTGCAGAAAGGGTTTGTGTCTGAAGAGCCGCACATATTAATAACTTTTAGTCTGTGAGAAACTGATCCAATCATCTGCAGTGTGCTTTTGGTTTACCACCATTAACACCCTTAATGCAAGTAAATGCCTGTTGAGTCTTACCAGACCACACTGAGCAGAGTGACATTTATGGTCTGGCATGTGTGAGGATAGCCTCCCGCAGCTACACTGTTTTGAACACATGAGTCGTCCTAGTTGCTGCTCTGTACTGCCTGTCATAATGTTGTGTCATTTCAGCAAGTAGACACAGCCAACTGGGAGGCACTAATTAGGTAGCATTAAAACCAAATAAACGGGAAAAAAAAATCAATAGCATTTGTAGCTTACCGTCTACCTCGACTGTGAATGGAGCCATTCTTCAGTGAAAGCTTTCAACATGTTTATTCCTGTAGTCGTTTTAAAAACAATGCAGGAGAATTTGGAAGAAGAATGTATGTTAAATAGGAATATTCATTTATTTAGCACAACAGCTGTCCACAGACCAAAATGTTGTGTCTGTTGTGAGGCTTTTTCTCTGGAGTTCTTCCCCTTGACCACGTGAAGAAGATGCTGCAGCCACATGATCAACATACCAGATCCTTAGTTTGAGTGTTTTTTTTTTTTTTTAACTTGAACTGGTAATTAGCAGAGCAGCTCAAGCCTAACAAAATTGTGCTCACTTGAAATACTGAACACCTTTGAAATCCAGCATGTAGACATTATGAAAACCCCATGAAACAGGACCACCTATGTCCCGTGTGAACGTGTCTGGGGTGGATAAAGTCCAGGATTACATACGGTTTATCAATATCTCTCTTTTAGTATTTGATAAACCTCTACTGTAGGTCTACTTTAAGGCACTTGAATGTGCATCCACTAACAAAATAGTGGAAAAATGGTCTCGTCATCTCACAGTGTATTTTCCTGTTGCCCCCCCTCTACGCACCTCACACCCTCGCGACTCCACGACTCTCAAGGACAAAGAGGGAATGACTTCACTGTTTTGCTGGTGTGTGTCTGGTGTTTCTGGGGCAACAGGGAGATTATTACTGCAGCGAGAGCCCTAGGTGCTGCTGGTGATGCCAGATAATTATGCATAAACAAACGAACCCCCAGAAAAAAGTGTGCTGCCAAGGCTCTCAGGCCATATGAAATGGTAGAAGAGTGAACCAATAAGAACACAAAATACAGTTTATGCATAATTGGAATTATGAATTAGCGGTGAAAAATTATACAACTAAATTATTCTTTGGCTTTGGCACATTTTCCTTGTTTTCGTTTTTTCTATTGCAAAAAATTCTTGGTTTAAAGCTGTTAAGTTTACAGCCGTCCTAAATTATGTGTCTAATGTTACACAGTAACATTATAGGTATTGTCTAAAGTATAAAACTGTTTTTTTATATTACGTTTACATTTTGCCTTCAAATTAATGAATACTGTAAATCCTGTTGTGCTTCATAATTATTCAGGTGTAGACCAGAGCATGTTGTGGTACTCATATATAATATTTTAGTCTTTTAGAAACGTGTAGTTTAATTGAACTTGTTTTGTCATTTAACTGTATTTATTAAAATGTATGATATGATGGTGCACATGAAGCAGCAGATAAGGCCCAGAGATTCATTTTTGTGAAGCAGCAATTTCACTTTGGAAATACTGGAAATAGGAAATGCCTCATCTGTTAATTGCTAAGACCGACCTGTAATTCATTCAGTTATGCAGCAGGGCAAATATAAAGAAGTAATACTTCTAGTACTACTAGTAATATAGTGATGGAGGTACTTAGGGTAACTCATACCAATGAGATGTGCTTTTTTTATGATTGCATTAGAATAACCCATAATGATAAGAGCTCCTCGGGGTTGACATGTTTGAGTCATCAATCAATCAAATGTAATATGACATTTTTTTTAAATGATCCACTTGACTTTAGGAAATCTTTTGCAAAGGAAAAATCTGCCCTTTGCCTTTTTAAAATGTTTTTACTGAGCTACGGTCTCACAGTACGTACGATTCAACTGAAACTGAAACCAAGTGCTTGTTAACAAGTGATTTATGACTCAGGCTTATTACTGGGAGATTTCATTGATTTGTGGAAATTGCTCACCCCCGGTTATTGTGTGCTTTTCACAGTAGAAGTTGGGAGGTTGGTCAAAGCTGATTTACTTAATGTTTAATGAGTTTTGCTATAAATCTTGCAGTCACAAACACAGACGGGCTCTGTAGTCTGGGTGGGAGGAAGATGCAGTAACACATCCACACAAACAGACAGTAGAGAGTTTTGAAACACCTTAAATCATCTCCCTCTTCTCAATACCCCGCAGTTTGTACCCTCCAATTTCTCTCACCGACTTCATGCTTGCTTTGTCCAGAAAAACTCTTCCCCTTCATCGTAGCGTGGGGGATCTCCAGATAAACCAAACGATAGGCGGAGAAGGATCCGCTGGGGTGTGGGATTGCTTGTAGAGAAGCACCCGAGCGCTCGTCTGCAGGATTTGTTTGACTCGGGTAATTGAAAGTGTTTTAAACTATTATAGCAACTGGAGGGCTTGTTTAACTGTCGAGCTGCCAGTCAAGCGGGTGGGCCAAAAGCCCGAGCCCGTCAAGGCCTGTCAGTCAGTGGAAACGAGAAGTGTCGGCTTAATGGATTTCTCCACACCGCTCAGTCTACGCACCCAGCAGAGCTAGGAGGGAGGGGAGGGAAAAAATAAAAATCAATGCATTGTCATGTGTGAGTGTGTGAGCCATCAAACGACCAGGTGGATTGGAACTGCATTTGCCTCGTGTCGATGTTGAGATGCAGCAGGTTTGTGTGTGTGTATTACATGTGTGAATGCCTTGCCTGTATCTCTTACACCAGTCTGTGTGTGTGTGTATACGTACGTACAGTTGCCTAAGAGGAGCAGGCTTTCTGAGATAGACAGACGTTCTCCGCCTGTCTCCAGGGGCTTTTGTTGTGATTTGAGGTATAAGAGGGGTCATGTCACCCTCAAAACAAGTTTGCTTTTCATCGTAAACTCTCCGCAGGTGAAAAACTGTGTTTTGACTGTGTGTTACTTCTGTGGTTTTCCCAATGTACACTCATCAGCACGGACACTGCTCACTATTACTGGCCTAGAGAACCAAGCACTTTTTGTAAGTAAATGTCTTCATATATTTATCTGCTGAAACAATAAACTGATTAGTTGGCTGGTCGATAATTAATCAACAGTAATCGATAAATCATTTGTCATATTTTCTAGAGAAATTATCAACATTCCTCTGGTTTCTGCTTCTCTAACGTGAGTGTTTGCTGATTTTCTTTGTTTTATATCTTTTGCACCGTTGGTGGAACAAAGCAAAACATTTTAACATCTCACTTTGGGCTCCTGAGTGGACATTTGAAATTGATATTGATATTTTATAGACTAAATGATTAATTGTAAAAATTGGAGGAATAATCAAACTCTTTGTTGGAGCTCTGTGGATACTTGGGCTATATATACTAATAATTATTTTCATTATTTACCTCATTATGCTATTAAAGCTATTAAGCTATTAAATTCTATACAGTATCAGAAATATCTTGAAAAATGCTTCTCACAGTTTTCCTGACTGATCAACAGTTCATAATCTAAAGATATTCAGTTTGCAGTTAGAAAACAGAGAAAAGCAGCTAATCATCATGGTTTGAGGTGCTGCAACCAATTAACTCTACTGAAGAACTCTAATGATTCATCGATTGAGAGTGTTTTTGATGGACCTCCTGTTTATCACATAATTGTTTCAGCACTATTTATCTATGTACCTGTTTTATATGAGAGATGTTTCCTTTGTTTTATTCCCAAAATGACTAAATAGGAGACAGCTTTTCTGCAGTGTGGAAATAGCCGTTGTGTATGCACCATATGTAGGGATGTCTGATGTCAACATGTCACGAAATGTTGGTGCTTTAAAGACACTATTGATAGACGGAATTTCTGCCTGACACTGCACTGAATGATGGCACTCGTTAGTAGCAGTAATATGTGTCACTAACCACAGAAATATGACATGGAAACCACAAGCAGGCAAAAAGATCTCACATTTAACAATGTGGACTCTGTCTTTTACAATGTAATTTCCCAGACTTTGCAGTCTAATCAGAACTGGTGTGTGAACGGAAGAATGTGGTTGGCTGGCTGGTGGATATCATTCCAGCATTACAAGGTCTGCCACAAGGCGCAGACGCAACACAACTAAAGCATTCACACACAGACACCTTACACACAGCGCCCCACCTTGTGAGCGCCTCGGAGATATATTTATTTTATCATTCCTAGTCTTGGTCGCAGCAAAAGGCTGTCATGGCACGTACCTTCGCTTCATCTCAATACCACCTTGTGTGATTTATAGCCAGCAGATCCGGCTCCAGCACCATCATTTTTTAACCGCCCCGTCTTTTATCTCCACCAAATGATCGTATTAACCACCGCCAAAGACTAACACAAGGCAGAGGGAGATGTCTGTGTTGAGCTAAACCAGACTACCCTCTGAAAGGCATCAAATCATTTCACCATGTTGAGAGCGAAAAGTGGTAATTACTTGTAATTGGGGCTTCAAATTTTTCTCTCGCTCGTCCCTCTTTTGCTAAATTGGATGATTTCCTTTTTTTTTTTCTTCTGGAGGGATGATAGATACCTCACAACCTTTCAGGGGGGCCAAAATTGAAAACAGTTTTTGTTCCATTTGAAATGTATTATTGTCCGTATTCTTCCCTTTCACACACACAGTCACTTGCGTGTCTTCTTAGCTTTGGTATGATTGAAAGAGTCATTACTATGCTGCTACATATTCTTCTACGTTTGGCTGCGCTCTGTGTTATTTGTAGCTAATAGTAGTTACATTTTTGTGTTTGTGTGTTAAAATGGACACGCATCTCTTTGCTGTTTGTTTGTATCCACGTATGCAAGGCCAAAAAACAGCCACTACATTGTCAGAGTTTCCACAAGCATCCTCCAATAGGATGGTTATGGACAACAAAATTAATGGTGGTAAACCAAAATAACATAGCTGAATATTTGCAAAGTTGAGTGTACAAAGCTGTTTCCTGTCAATGTGAAGGTATTTAACGTTGATATTTACTGTAGAGGATGCTCTGTAGATCACTTGGCAACTTGGTGCAAATCCTCTATTTACAGTGTTTTATGTTTGAATCAACAGAATTTCTTTTGTCGCTCTTCCTTTTTGTTTCTGCAACTAACTAACTTTTTTCAGCGATTAATCTTTATTTTTTGATTTATTCCTTATTCGTGTAGTCTATAAAATGTTGGAAAATAGAGAAGAATCCTTGACGCAGTTGTTCTGGCCTGAAGTGACTTCATCAAGTTGTTTTTTTACAACGCTATATAAAAAGCTAATTCTCACACGAGAAGCTCAAAACAACAAATGTATGTTTTCTTTAATTGATTGTCAATATTGTTGCTTATTCATCTCCTGTAGGTTGACTTTTTGATTAATCAACTAACCATCTCAGCTCTTAAGATCCTCTTCTTTTACTTTCTCTCATAGTTGAATTTAACTTTCCAATGTAAATGTTGAAATACTCACTGCTCAAGAAGAAAATCACTACAACTTGATGAAACGAGACTCAGCTAACATGTTGTATTAGTGGTAACATTTTGTACTAATAATCCAACTTCTGTCTGAGCGATGCAGTAGATGACCAACAGAAAATTTTTAATTAAGTCAAACAACTTATTCTAACACATAAACAGATGGTTCAGAATTTGCAATGCATGAAACGTACATAAACATTTGTAATTACTGTGAATACGTTCATGTTTTAACACACGCATAAATAATCAAATTATTTAGCAGGATTTTGAGTGGGAACTTGCTCTTTCCCAAAAGACTAGGGCTCAAATAATTGCTGTGTTGCTCGTCTTCCTGTGTAAAAGAAACACAAGAAAATGTGGGGGAAAAGGAATGTGTGGCAAAATGAAAGCACGGACGGAAGACAGCCAAAGATTTGACATAGTGCTGGAGGAGTATTTCCTTCTTGTCTGACTGAATCAAGTAGTGGTGTCTCAGCAATATTTTAATCGTGCTCTAGCATGGAGTTGTTCTTGTTACATGTGTGTTCCTCTGTTTCACCCACAAACACACATGCATATTAACACACTTGCAGTAGACTTGTGAACAAGTGACCTTGTGTAACGTTTTTTAGATTATAAAGCTGAAGCTAGAGGCAGACAGTGCTCTGCTTTGGTGTTAAACTAATAGTAAGGAACACAGAGGTTCTACTCTGAGTAATCCAATTTGACCTTGTCTATGAGATGACGGTCCATTGAATAACATTATTCTAAGTACGGCTCTGGCAGAACATCTCATGACCCACTTTTAGAGTCTGGGCTCACCAGCCGAAAAACACTGCTCAATGACATTCAGAGGAAAAAAAAATCTTAAGAATTTGTAAAATCTCTGTGAATCTAACCCTAAAGCAGAGTCCATTTATCTTTTTTAAAATCCCCTTTGGATGATGTGATGATAAATACTTGAAGAGAAATGTTCAGAACCCCAAAGTGAAACCCCTTTTTACAGGAAATGGGAATGACTCTGTATATTTGATACACCATATGGCTGTGTGGACATCATCGTCTCTCAGTATTCATATGCTCAGTCTCACTTTTTCCTCACTCTGTATGTCTGTGTGAGGCTGAGGGTAAAGAGCTCACTGTGTCCTGCCAGCAGTGGAGACATCAAAAGGGGCTATTTGGCAGGAGTTGGGGGGCCTGAGCACATAGGATTGCAGCAGGAATAACACAGTCTGAGATGTTATTATTACAAGGCTGATTTAGGACTATTATGGAGAAGCTCTGTGGGGGTTTCAGTGCTAAACACCCCGACGCGCACACAGATGCACACACATGAGGCATGCATCATTTACATATGGACTTCACTGACGCACATTCATAATAACAACTTCGAAAATATGCACACGACAACGAAGCTTATGTTGTCGGCATAGATTCCCAATATGGAGGAGATACTGCAACACACACACACACACACGTACGCAGGACTTGGAGGGGGATAGATTTGCACACTCAGAAGGGAGGGGTGTGAGGTTGTCTGATGGCGAGTAAATCACATGTGACACAACCCAAACTCAGCCGAGGTGTGTCTCTTGACATGGTGTGATGGGGCGCGCCCTAATGCATTACTGTCCACCAGGGCTTTGTGTATGTGGACGCCCATATGTGTATGTGTGTGCAGGCGATGCATGTGTATGTGTGCATGCGTATGCATCTGGGCCCTCTTTACTGCGATGTTGTGAGCAGCCAATCATTTCTTCCAGTCTAATTAGCACACATGTAAATTCAGGGGAACCGTGGAGCTCAGCCAGGGACAACCAACTGCGACATGGCAACTGTTCACCAGGAGGGGGAGGTGGGGGTGACTCTACATTTGTGTGTGTGTGTGTGGTTCACTGAGTTTACACAAGATAATACAAGTGTAAGAGGGGTGTCCACCACTGGTGACCAATGAAGGCCAGTCTGTGCTCATGTTGGACCTCCCCCCACTGCCGCTCACCATCCACTGCTGACCCTGTCCAGGGCACCACCACCATCGTCATCATCATAACTACCAGCAGCCATCAAGTATGACACAGACCAGCTTTTCAAAAAAAAAAAGAAAAGGAAATTAGCTGAATTTTTCAGTGACAATATGACACAAGTGGAGAAAAAGTAAACCTTTTCTGCTGTAATGTGACTACAAAAAATTCAGCACTCAAGTAGTGTTTTACACCTGATCTGGCTACAAATTTTAGATAAAACCATGTTATCTAGAATTTGTTTTTAAAAGCACTGTTTAATAATTTATTGAGCTATAAGAAACTGCACATTTCTTCTGTATCAGACACTGTTAAGGACACACAACTGCAAACAGGGGTTGGGGTGGGTACTTATCACACCTGATGTAACAAGACAGTGTTTCCTCGTTGGCACCTGGGGGAGGGGCAGGAAAGGATGGAAGGACGCTGGATCAGAGAGGATAACGACAGGAAGAATAAACACATGAATAAATAACAGCAAAAGGCAAACAGAGCCCAGCCATCAGTCCGATTTGGCCGAGCCTTGTCGCTTGCTTGTTCACTCACAGCTGGGAAATTCACGGTAACTTGGTTTGGTAGTGGAGGAAAAAAAAAACGTCTTTGAAACATTGGACTCACCTCGATGTTGGCGGCCAAATGCATGTGGCAGATGTCAGCATTCAGATTTTTTTTTTACTTCCCATAGTGCTGGACTGCAGCAGGGAAGGAGCTGTGACATGCTGTAAAAGTCTGTGTGGGAGTTTGTGCATGTTATTTATAAGTTTATATGTATGGTGTGTGTGGTACAGGTCAGAAAAGGACAAACAAAAGAGAGAGTGATATAATTATGACTAGAAAAGATTTAGTGATCAGAAAAAAAATGTGCTCATAGCTGAAAAATGTGTTGTTGGTGAACATTTGTAATATTTGAAATACTAAAGAAGTTTAATTCTATTTTGACTGTCACTTAGTCAAAGAAGCTTAAATAGCAGTGAAAATGAAAGTGCTGAAAGACGTTGGCGTTGTAAGCACTCAGTAAAGTTGAAGTGTTCATTTAAGTGTAAGAGCTGATAAAGCTGAAGTACTGAAAGGAGTTGAAAGTTAATTTGAAGTTCAAGTACTAAGAGAAATTTCAATTGAGATTCACTGATCTGGAAGTGTTGGCTGAAGTATAAACACTGACAGAGGATGAGTTCTCACTTTTACAATAAGAGATGAAAACGGGAACTTTCAGCTAAAGAGAGTTAAAAACAGTTGAGATATCAGTTGAATAGTAAGAGATAAAAGCAGAAAGCAAAGTGAAAGCCGTTGATTTGTCGTCACATCAGTTGTAACTAGAGGGACTAAAGGTAAAACGTTAAGATAATGATGATGTTAGTCCCTTTTTAAAAAAAAAAAAAAAAAATGTTTTAGCTATTTCTAGCATGCAGTGTTAACTACCAATTGAAGAACCTTGGTACTATAGACTATTGGTACACAAAGTTTTATCACTATCAGATTACCTTCTAACTTTGCAGTTCACACTTGGTCAGCAGACTGTGCAACAGTCTGTCCTCCCTCCTGAGGGATTTGACTTCCTTTGTCACATGGAGGGAAGAGGGACAGTGGATCACAGTAATGGAGAAATGACAACGAAACATGCAAAACAAGATTCTATATAATATTCAAACCGGTAGATCCTGATATTTGTTTTACAGAGTACATGGAATACATCTATGTATTTATATATATGTGGGTGTGTATGTGTGTACATGTTACCAACATTCACTCACAACTTCGCAGAAGGAAAGTTTTTTTTTTGGTTGGTTTTTTTTACGATCTCCCCGACAGTTCAGGCTCTTGTATGTAACTCCCAGAGGAGAGCTATAGGGATCTTTTTCTCTGGGCCTATCTGTGCACACAAGCAGTAATAAATACACATCTTATATATATGTGTGTGTGTGTGAGAGAGAGAGAGACTGTGACTGTGTGTGTGTGTCTCTGTCTGCATGGCTGACTCAAAACCGACCCTTTGAAGTGAAGTAACGATGAGGGGAAGTTAATTACGTCCCATTATGCAGGCTGGGCGCGACCATGCACCAGTTAAGGCCATGTTTTTCCCTTTAATTAACTAGAAAGCCAAGCGCTCGCCTGTCAGGAAGCTGCTAAAAGAGCATTTCAGAGGAAGAAACCCTCGGGGCGCTGATGAGAGGGCGCTAGGACTGGCCACATGTTAATGGCGAGGTGTTAGCATCTTAAACCGCGTTATCACTCGCCACTCTCAGTAGTCTTGCAGAAATGTGCAAAGGGAAACCTCGGGGATGGTCTCCAGGGGAAAACTTACTTTGAGAGTTGATGCTCCAGCACTACAAAGTGTACAGGAAGACTGGGGGAAGTTAAGGAACTTTTTAACTGCTTAAAAAAGAACCAAAAGTGCCTTAGCGGTAACTTCTTAATTAGGAAGTCCCTTGGATGGCTTGTGGATATGTAGCCAAACTGGAGAACTCTGGAACCTTGATTATCATCTCCAGCCTGAGATTAGTTTCTCAAGTGCGACACGCAGGTTAGAAATCCATCCAAGCTGCAAATAGATAAATTCACAGATGTAGGAAGTAAACAAATTTTAAAGTTTCAGTCATCAATGTATTTAGCCATGTAGATATGTGACATTTTTTGACGAGCTTTAAAGAAAGAAGAGAATTCAAAGAAGGAAAATATTTTCAAATATTTTTAACCCACGTGTAAACACAAATGCATTTTTAAAGAGAGCATTCACATAAACAAATAATTTAAAGCTTCAGAATAGATGCAAAGCTGATGCTTGGGTGTCATTATGTAAAAACATTTGCCTACGCCAACCAGTCCAGTTTGCAGTTTACAACCTTGTCTGTCCAGACACATGCAATATACTGTATGTAGTGAAGACTTTGAAGGAATTGAATTAAAGCCCTTAAGTGTATGTTTGGGTGACATGGAAGTCATCACTACATGTGTGTATGTATTATTCCACTGAATAATTTCCAGTGAGAAACACGTTGTCTTAGACTATTTTTATAGAAGATTACAGAGGAGTCGTAGAGAGCTTCGTCATATGGTGCACCTGAAGCTCAATATCAGCCAAACCAATGAGCTTGTGTCGCACTAGCAGAGGAACAGGAGGCCCCCTGTTGTTCCTCATCCTCATCAAGTTGGAGGTTTAAAGATAGAGGATGTCGTTCACTGTAGAGATCGTAAAGCGCCTTGAGGCAAATTTTTGATTTGTGAAATAGAGACATCTATAAATGAAACTGATTTAACTTTACTTTTTTAAGCTTTGTTCATGTTCTGCTGTCTATTATGCATCAGTTAATCGAAGAAACTACACAAAGTAGTAGCCATGACTGGAGACAATGCTTCAAATATGGATGTTGCTACAAATTCTAAAATGCGGGTGCTTCACACATGTCTTCAGCCCAACAGCACAGATGATCTGTACCATCACCCCAGTTTCAAGGTGGGCACCCAAAAGTAATGTCACCAATTCAGTATCTGACCAAATGTAAAATATGCCGAGATTCTCCCCTTCTGTTCCTGAGTTATAGCATTAAATGATTTTTTTGGATATAAAATGTCATCACTTAATTATTTTATCCTATCAGACATTTGTGTGAAATATTGTCATAATTAGAAAATTCAGTCAAGTCCAAGTCAAGACCAAAAATGTGTCAGAGTGACCTTTGACCACCAAATTCAAGTCAGGTCATCCTTGAGTCCAAGTGGTTGTTTGAGCCAAATTTGAAAAAAAAATCCCTCAAGGCCTTCCTGAGATATCACATTCATGACAACTGGAATTACAGACAGACAGATCACCCGAAAAACATAATGCCTCCGGCCACAGCTGTCACCGGTGCAGAGGCAAAAGAACATACAGAGAGGTCAGATCCCAAAGTTTGGAGTAGAAAAAGTATTTTGCATCTGAAGGTGCAATAAAATTGAAAGAAAAGAATTCAAGTAGCATCTTGTTTTGCCAGAGTACTTTAAAAATGCAGATTTTTGAGCTTATTTGGTCAACGCTTGAATTCACTTGGAAGCATCATTATAAACCAAGTGGACACCAACTGTTAGTGTTTGAGTATTCAATTTACCAACCTGCCATCGTTTCAATTGAGGCTGGAAATAAAGCTGCCTTGCAAGGGAGACAAGAAACCTTCTTATGCACTGACACCTTACCGTTAGCAGTAGACCAGCTTGCAGATTTAGAGTAATTTCCAGTCTTTAACAGACAACAACTGAACATCTTGTTATGAGCATTTTGAGCACCGTGTTGAAACTTCACAGAGCTCACCTGATAGTTTCCATAACTGTAATTGAGCATTGTTTGCCATGTTCACTCACAGAGTACACATGTGCAGGCCTTGTAAAGTCGGTTGCTTGAGAAATGACATGATTGCAAAGAATTAACTTGTCAGGTGCTGCTGCTGCAGGTAACTAAAACTAGCACTGCAGTCTCTTTAATTGGTGTGTGTCTGTCTCTTCTGTGCTGTGCTCAGTAGGATGGCGATAGTTGCAGGGAAGCATGTTTCTAAGGCGAGCAATTAGACAGAAAGTGACAGCATGAAATATGATGATTACTGTTACACAAAAGGCACATTTATCGAATTGAGAAGATAACTGGGATAACTGCTTTTTCTCTGCCAGTGCTGTTATTTTGGTCACTTTACTTTGTTCGCTCAGCTAATGCTCTCTGACGATTCTCAGTCTTACAGGACCTAAGTTGTCTCTTCCATTTTCCCGACTGCTAATATTTTGTCTGATATCCACTTAGGATTTTTCAGAGTTCATTGCAAGTGTAATATAGCAGTTTTCCACGAATACTGTGAATTTGTCTTAGCTCAGGTTATATCTTGAAGAATAGACCCTCAACTTAATATCACTTTTAATGTTAGACACAATCAAATCCAGTTAAGTCACTGATGACTGTTTTCATTATCTCATCAGTAAGGAATTATCCTCGTTTTAGATGCATGTAACAGAGAAGAGAGACCTGACCCAACATTACAAATCATTATATGAATGAGGTACGTTTTCCCCAACACATGTACCATGCTTAAGATGAATACATAATTCAGGAAGCCTTCATGCAAGGAAGTTAATTAACATGATGTACACATGCAAGTGTTGCCAATATACAATACTGTTCACTACCAAAGGGTGGTGCTAACCACAAACTGAATTAACCCTCTGTTGCACACACATACACATTTGAATTCAGAATGCCTTCAGTGTGTGTGTGTGTGGTCACAGTAAAGTGTACATGTATTCCATATATGATTTTTTTTTTTTTTAATGTATTGTCTGACATTTTTATACCTGATTTAGCAGCAGATTTAGCTCATGCCACTGTACACACACACACACACACACACACATGGGGGCACATACTCTTTTTCTCACTCTCTCCGCACGTATTGACCAGTCTGGGGGTCAATGACTGTGCAGATGACAACTGAGTTGTTATTAATGGCCACTGCGTTCCAATATATCCGTATCTGTGCTGGGAAAATGGTCTGTAGCCTGCCCACACTCCTTCCCCCACACTGGGCTCCAGCTGTCTGGCTCCACTGTGTAAAAAGATCCAGGTTTGTCTCTCTTCTTTATCCTCTCATAACCTCTTAAAACCATGGAAAAGCAGGGGAAAATCAATAAACTGCCTCTGAAAGTTTCCAACTAGTTGATAAATGTTACAGGAAGTCATTACAATACAACATATTTATTAAGTGTTCTGTAGGCTCCAGTGAGCAGAGGATAAGTTCTTCACCAAAGAAATCACATGGTTAAGTGACATGTAAAATTATATTTCCGTTTTCCCATCCACTCCCAGTTCAGTTCCTGTAATGTTTGGACTGGGACCATTCTGTGTTAGGAAACCCAGTAAATGAATTCAGTAAAAGCAAACCACAGCAGCAGAAATCAGGGCAGCGTTTGATTGCGTGTCCTGGGTAGAAGAGTAAGAGTGTGGAAGCAGGAGGGGGGCCTGCAGCTTCACGCACTGTCCATTTAGTCCAGCCAGAAATTTTCTTCCCTCACTATTCACAGTACAGCCTTCTTTTCCCTCTCATGGCACCAACCGCCCCTCATCTGATCATAACCATAACATTGTTGGTTGCACTTCTCTTTCCTCTCGTGACTATCACAGTCATCCTGTGCTGCTGCTTTTAAGACTTGTTTATACTCGTGTGAGACACGGTGGCATGGGCTTCTGCAGATGACACACAAACAAACTAGGAGTGCACGCAGTGGAGTTTAATCTCAACGTTGCTGAGGCATGGAGAAGGCAAGTCCACCCATAGTCTGCCTCTGATTGGCCTGACCCTGATGTTCTTACCCTAACCATAACCATGTGACTCCTTATGCCTAAACCTAACCAATCACAGTTCCCCATGCCTAACCCTGACCAATGACAGGTCCCCATGTGCCTAACCCTAGTCAATCAGTGGTTTGATGAGCGGAACATTTCGTCCTCGGAAAAATAATGTTGCATCCAGGTACACTGCATCACGCATAAACCTAGCTTAACGCTCCGATGCCTCAGAAATCATGAGGATAGTAGCAGTGTATCATGCTCACTGTCAGTTTCATATTCATGGTTGTGGGGAAAAAGACATTTGCATCACCTTGATCTCTGGGAAATTATTATGTTTTCTTGATAATTGGTTAAAAGAAAATTATTGGCAGATTAATCCACAATGAAAAAACCATTACTTTGAGCCCTCGTTCCTTATTCATAATCTTTAACAAGAGAGCATGAAACTAGAAAATACTAGACTAGAAAATATGTTACATTGGTTGGAGCGCATATTAAAAGATTTGAGTTGATTACACACAGTTAACCACCCTTGTGGTGAAAATCAGGAATTGTTCCCTATTACTCAAGCCCTCTCCCTCTTTCTGTCTCTGTTATACACACACACACACACACACACACACACACACAGACAGACTCAGAGCTCACTGCATCTATTTCTTTGAAATATACCAAATTAGTGGGTAGCAGCAGAACTACAGTGCAATCAATTTTACCCTTCTTTGTCATCACTCACATTCTCATTTCATACTTTACAAAGAAAGCATTTTGTGTCATTTTCTGTGATTTTTCTCTCTCTGCAGTGTTCCCCCCCAAGTCAGATCCTCCTCCCCTCCTTTACAGCCTGATCCCACTCTCCTTTTCAACTCTCCATCTTGGTCTATTCCTCCCATTCCCTGTCCTATTTCTGTTTCCCCTCACTCTTTCAATCGTCTCACTCCCTATCCTCCATCCCCTTCACTCTCGGTCTCTTTCACCCCTCTCCGTCTGTGTCTCTCCCCGGATGGGTTCCGGCTGTTGAGCTGGTGGGGCTGGTGGCTGGTGTGACGGCTCGGCTGTCTGGTGTCGCGTGCGATCAGGGCGGACGTCGCGCTGCGAGGACGATCGGAGCTGAGCGCCTCCGCCTCACCGCGGGTCACCTTTCACGGGCAATTAGTGTCGGAGCAGAGGCGCGCTCGCCGCTTGTCGGCCCCGCTTATTGTGAAGATCAACGGCAATCAGTCTCCACACTCCACTCTGCACTCTCTCCTTCGCTCTTTTCACATCTCTGCCTCCAAACCTCACTCTCTTTTCCCCCTGTCTTTCTTTGTTGCCTCTCTATCTCTTTGAGTTTTCCCCTGATGTGCTTTTGCAGCTCTCTGGCTAATGGCTGCTGTTTGGCAATATGTTATCCGACTGTTCAGCTCTTTCTTCATTATTCACTCTTTGACTTTTTTGCCACTTCTATTGAACTAAAGTCATATAATGCTATGAAGACACTCCACAACCCAATGCTCCTCTTCCTCCTCTCTGCACATTATTTAATTCACTTCTTTTTCTCTTTAGCTGACTGTGCAGGATGCTTTCTATGTTTAACTCTCAAGGACTTTTCACCATTTGCTTGTTGTTTTACTCTCACATCATCAATCTGTGGGCATCCCTGAGTCAAAGGTCTCTGTTTTCACCAAGTGCTCCCATAATAAGGCCACAAACTTCCTCGGACCAAATTTAAAAGTCATTAACTCTGTGTTCACATCAGCACGATGCGGTAGTTCTCTACAGTCTGAGATCAGTCAATAAGTTTACTGGGGGTCAATAGCAACTAGGACTGCACAGAATGGTTGAAGTCAATGTCACGCAACTAATATCAGTATCAGCATACAGCATATGTTGGCCGATAACAAGAAATTGCCAAAATATATTTGAGTAAATTTAGAAACTGTGACAGCATAATACAGTTCCTTATTAAAGAAACATATGGAACCCACACAAGATAAACTGCTTTATTATGTGTTTATGTTAATATGTCATTATCAAATTTACAAGCTCTCACTTGTAAAGGCTAAATTGTTATCATTCTCCAAAATGCAGTGGTGCTATATACAAATATTGTGACAATACAGTGCCATTACATAAGGTGCAACTATAGAAAGGCAAGCAGACTTGTTAGCTTGTAGAGTCTGCACTAACTGAGAGCTATTTCTCAACAAACATGATGCATGCCATTGTGTAACCACAGGCCTGGTGTGTATGCGAGTGTGATTGTGTATATGTGTGTATGTTTGAGTGTGTACATTGCCTGCAGTTGACTTTGTGCAAGCACAGTGGAAATCTTGGATGACACTGTGCTGTCTTGTCAAGGCCAGCAGAAAATCCTGATCTGAGAATGACCTTTTTTTTTTTACGTTAATGTGGGCATATTTGTTTGAAACAGTCCCATAAATCTATTTTTAAAAGCCAGTATTTATATAGCTCTTCTTCTGATAGCCATGATTTTTTTTGGAGTATGTATCATACTAGGATGTTGGTTCTATATGCTGAGTAATTTCAAAGCAAGAGCAAAGAGCACAAGAATGACAAATAACAACGTTTGTGGGGACATTTTTACCTCAGTGTTTTTCATTGTCGATATTTTCCTTGATGCTTTTACAGTCATCTTTTCTGAGTCTGATTCCATTGTTTGTGTGGCATACACGTGGGTGTAAGATACATGAATAGATTCAGATTAAGTGCAAGCCTGCTTATGTGTATTGTTGTGAGACACCGACGTGTGTAACTGCATGTGAGGCTTTGGCATCTTGCATGGAGTGCCTGTCCATCTTTATGCTGCTGCTACGTGGCAATATTTCATTTCAATATTTCAATATTAATGTCTCTCTTACCAAAAGGGTTTGAAATTCGGTTGCTCAGCTCTCTGTCAAACACAGACTTTTACTTAAGCTCCAAATCTGATGTGATATATATTCATATTTTTTAAACTTTTTGCATAGCTTGCTTAGAGACATGCACACAAACAGTTAAGCTGTATTCCTGATCAAAGCCTCTATCAGTTCATTTCTTTCAATATCTGCCTAGTAAGCAGCCCTTGCATTTGTTTTGATGAATGTCTAAGCCACCTCAGGATGTTTCTGTACTGTAAGTTGGTAGATTGGTGACATAAAAGGTTTGTTTTTCTCATCGGGACTTTTTTAAAACAGTTTTATAGAGCTGTCTGCAAACAGTTGGGGCTTAGGGGTGTGTTTTGCAGAGAGCCAACAGCAATAGTAAGTGTGATTCTTAATATATATGTATTGTGCCCTCTATACATACATTATCCTGTGAATTTAGAGTGCTTGTGCTGTAACATTTCTGCCATATTGTAACGCCCACTTTCCCACATTCAGCTATAAACACAGCAGAGGAAAAATCAAGGAAAAAGGGCAGGCTCATTTGCATATGGGGGCTTCATTAGATAAAGCTAAGGACAGGGAAGAGTGCATCTTCAGCCACAGTGATGAATAGCTGCTGCATCACAAAGTCGCCTCAAAGTAGTCTTGTCGTAACCCTCATTTGCATCTGTGCCTATTTTTTATATATTTATCAACTCACTTAATGGTGGACACTTACCGTTATTCCTGTGTCCTCTTGAGAAACCTCTGCCAGTGTTCTGCAATTTAAATAGGCTACTTTTGATGGCTTTAGAGAGGCTGTGATTCATGAAAAAAAATGCAGTCCGTTGTGACGATAATGACGATCAGGAACTTAGATGTGCAGGTGTTAATTACATGATGTTTTAATGGAAAGCCAGTAGGGCATAAATTATTAGCGTTGATTTAATCACAAGTGACATTTCCTGTGAAAGGTTCCATGCGTACACACACACACACACACACACCATCTTACACAAATAATAATCTCAAGTTTTTATGAATTATACAGTAAGTTAAATTGTACAGTTAGCTGGGATTATCTGTGAGCAAGCAACTATGAAATTTATTTACTTTCACTAATTGTGTCAAATGGTAGGATTAGAAGTGCGAACATCTGTCCCACTGTATGACCTCTATTAAGATGACTTGGGAAATCGGCGTCCCATAACCACATTACTTCAGCTGAGCTTAATGGAAAATGGTAAGTTTAGCGTGTTAGTATGCCAACATTTGCTAAGGAGCACGACGCACGAAGCACAGCTGAGGCTGATGCCAATGTCATTAGTTTTGTAAGTCGCCTGAGCACCACAAATAATGATCTCTCTAGAAAATGTTGAAATAATCCACACTGGACCAAAGTTATGGACCAACCCAACAGACATCCAGCCAGTCAGTCAAAGAAAAATATTGCATTGATGGTAAACCCATGATGTGTGTGTGTGTGTGTGTGTGTTCATTGTCCTTCTTAAATAATATTTTGTTTGATTAAAAAAAAGATTTTGTAAATATGGATGATGCAAATGGGTTGAGCTGGTGGTTCACACATGAAACATTTAGATTTGCCAGTTACTCTGAGAAAGCCTGGGATGAGAGGAAAAAGCTCCTCGTCAGGATAAACTGTAGCTTTTTAGGAACAATTTTCATTTTGGAAGAATATAGACAAACTTTACAATGTAGTGATCCTTATTTTTAATTTGTATATATGTGTTAAGAATTCTGTTTTGTGAAGTGATGGTGTCTTGTAATTCCATGCGGGATCGGCCAGAAGTGTCATGGCTCACATATAAAACTAAACTTACTATATATGAAATTTGAAATTAGCATTAAGTTAATCGACAACAGCTCAATAGCTGTGTTCCATTAAAATTTTTTTTAATCTAGTATCATGATAAAATAACACTAAACAACTTTACTGCCAAGTCATGTCTGACGATGTTTGATATCTGACTGACAATCCTGAATGCTAGCGCTTACAGCTCCGCACTTTAGCTGCTTAAGCTATCACTACTGTTGGCTTCATGTACTGACCAAACAGACTGAATCAGGACGTGCAGGATTCAGAGCTGTGAGGCAAATTGTTACTGTATACCTTAGCTTTTGTAGCAGTTGCTAATCTTCCTAAGTGGGAGCCAGTAAAATACATGAATATTTTAAAGATCATTTTTCACTTTTTTGCCAACTTTGCCAGTTTTTCATCTTTTCTTGATATTTTTGTCTAGTTGCACTATCTTCAACACTACTATGTTTCATTGTACGTGGGGATAATGACAAATTGAATTGCTTGAAATTTTATGTCAGAGATTCTGACATCTCTTTCCACTGTGTGTCTCTCATTTACAGCACTTGAGCACTTGCCAATTTACTATTCTGAGATTGGCGTCAGCCACTCACCTGCTGCTCTGGAAAAAGAAATGGTGTGTTTCTCACGGTTCAACATGTTTAGACAAGCCATATTGTTTACAGGACAATAGCCTCAAAGTTCTTTTTTGTTTGGCCAACTTATAGTCACACAACGTTAATTAGCTACAGCTGAGTAAACTGATCCGCCTCAGATGACATTGTAGCTGGTGAAATCGATGGTCGCCAACTAAACCTTTCACCTCCTACAGCTTGTTAATACAGTAGTTATATAAGTAGGAAATTACACTCTTTCATACCGAAATTTCAATTCAATTTTTCAGCCCTACCTTTCGGTGTAAAAGAAAAAAAAAAAAGGAGCAAGATTACTGTTTTCAACAAATACAGTCTTTATGTCATGTGACAGCAATACAGGTTAAAACATGAATGTTAAGTAATAACTCTGTAATTACACTTTTATGGTCATATTCCTTGGTGAGACCTAATCAAATGTAATTGTGAGGTATTCACTCTGTAGCAATCAGAGGAAGCTTCAATTATCACCTTGAAACCAGACTCTTTGATGGTAAAACCATTTGCTAAATACAGAAAACCAGAACAAAATGAACTTCATCATGAAGGTGAAAGATATCAAAGTCTGCCTTTTAGCAGGTGATCAGTGCTGAAGTCAAATTCCACAGGAATTTAACGTTCATACGTTTGGGATTTCATATCTATTTTTTGTTTAAATGATAAATCTGCTCTCCAAGAAAAAGTAAACAGTAAACATGCTAAATAAATCATATTTTTCTTTTTCCATTCCTCCCTGCTCTTTTTTACCCTCTCTCTTTTTTATTTATTTTTTTATAAACGGACCCATGGGCGGTTGCGTCTCCCAAACCTCATGCCATGCTGTCTTTTGAACGCAAACCTATGCGGATGGGCCTTGAACGGCTGCTTCATCTAGTCATCCAGGGCCTGACGAGATTTGACTGGTCCAGTCCCAAATGAATCCTGCATCTCAGCGGCTAGCCATCACCCTCCATAAACAAACCGAGTCCAAACAATGTCAGATGTTGGCTTGCATTCAAACGATGGTCGTTCTGGGAGGCGAGTGGGAGGGGAAAAAGAGAGGGAAAAATAAACAAAAAGTAAAAAACCAAGAGATCATGAACTGAAACTAAAAATTCTCAAGAGGGTTGTTTCTGCCCTTTTAAAAATCAGATTACTGATGATAGTTTTGGCAGAAATTTCTGACACACTGATGCAGTATCATTCTCTTTCTGTGTGTATTGGTGGAGCAGGTTTTTTGTTGCGAGGTTTATTGACTCTTTGCTTTTCACAGAGGGAATCTGTTGACTGGAAAGCTCTTCATTATTTAGCAGTAAGACAGATATTAGAGCTCACAATGAGAACCTGCCAAACATTTTGTCTCTACGATAACCTCCCTATAAAAATGCTTTAAACTCTTGTTTCCTTTTATCAACTGTACAGTATGAAACTTTCCAAAGTGGCCTTAGACTTGAACCCACTGTGTTGATCACTGCATAGGTGTGTATTACATATATTGTATGTGTAATCTATGTATATGTGTATATATATATAAACTGTGGTTAAAATTATCAGGTAGAAATGGTTATTTCTACCTAATGCACTGAAATAGATATCTGATAAATCAAGAAACTTCATCACATTAATGCAAATATCATACTGAAATCCAGCATTGACATAAAGCAATCCTGGTAGTTTATTTTCAGCATTGCCCATTAGAGCTGAAACAATTAGTCAGTTTCTTCAGTTTAGAAAATGTATCTGCAACAATTTGAATAATCAAATATTATTTAAGTGATTTAAGTCAAGAAAAATGCCAGAAAAGTTTTGTTATCAACAATTCACATGTTGAATTCAGTTTCAGGTTTATCCATCCATTATCTTCCGGGGTCGGATCGTGGTGGCAACAGGTCAAGCAGGGCACTCCAGATGCACTTTTCCCGAGTAAAGCTTTCCAGCTCCTCTTGGGGGACCCCGAGGCGTTCCCAGGCCAGATGAGATATGAACTCCTTCTAGTGAGTTCTGGGTCTGCCCTTGGGTCTCCTCCTGGTGGGACTTGCCCAATCTCGTTCTTTCAGTCGTCACCCAGAGCTCATGACCATAGGTGAGGGTTGGAACGTAGATCGACTGGTAAATCGAGAGCTTCACTTTCCGGCTCAGCTCCCTCTTCACCACAACAGACCCGTACAGCGCCCGCATTACTGCTGACGATGCACAAATCCGCCTGTCCATCTTGCACTCCATTTTACCCTCACTCACGAACAAGACCCCAAGATACTTCAACTGCCCTGCCTGGGGCAGCAACTCGCTCCCAACCCAGAAGGGGCAATCCTCCGTTTTCCAGCAGAGAACCATTTCAATTTTTCACTGCAGAGAACCAGATTCAGGTTTAGCTCTTAGGATTTCTATGATAGGAAACTGAAAACCTTTGGGTTGTTGGTCAGACAAAACATGACCTTTAAATATAATGCTAATAATAAATTCAGCTATTGACAAGGAATTTTTCATATTCATATATCATATCATATCATATATAATAGAATCATATTTCTATTTTCTGAAATGTTATAATCCAAACGAATTTATTTTTACAATTTATTCAAACAAATTTGTCGTTAGTTGCCTCCCTATTGTCCCTAATGGCCTAATACAACCAAAGACAAAGTTACCACACTATAAATGATTTGGAAACATTTCTGATCTAAGAGAAATTTATATATGTCATAGTAGATGTAATCATATCACTTGTCTTAAATTGTTGACAGTTTGTGGGGAAAAATGTAAATGTTAGACAAAGACTCAGACGTGCAACAAAGGTCCCCAGCTGGACTGAAAGTATGGATGTCGCAGTTGCATGGCCCATATGTGATACCTTTATGCCACCAGCTCATACGACTAATCTTCCACCTCTAATCACACCTCTTTGACAGTGTCTTAACTGAGCTTTTACTTTGCCTTAATAGAAAATACCATTCTGAAAACACATTCTGAAGACACTGAAGCAGAAATTGTCTCATAACACCAGCATTCATGTTTCTCTTCATTGTACCGGAACCCAAGGGTGAAGCTAAGCCAGCCTTCAGGACTGCAGTGCTCTAAATCTTAAGTACCAGCCTTTTTTGAGAGGAGGAGGGAAAAAAAATCTTCCCAAGAGCTTGCAGGCAGGACTTTAATTTCTATTCCCGGGCGCTGATTTATTTGATTTTTGAGGAAGTTTTGCTAAGCGGGCTAATGAGAAGCACAGTGCTGTTGAATGATTTAGTAGGAAGATGGAGCACATACAGAGACAAAGTCTGAAGACAAATTCTTTTTTTATTCCCTAATTGGTGAGAGGAAGAAGGAGGTAGTTTAGCAATAAAAAATGACAATTAAAACAGGGTTGCTTACTCTAGTTGTGCTGTATGTTTCACAATTAGACAAAAACAGCAACAGTGAATCATGCCATGTCTCTGTGTCTCTTACGGGAAACTTTTTTTTTTTTCAAGAAATAAACAAACTGGTCCTACATTTGCACTTAAACTAACAAGGACCACCAAAATAATCAGTAATGAACCACTCTCAGCCATCTAGTTTCTGCCAAAGGTTATTATTGAAACCCACCGGACTTCATTGAGAAAAATTGTAATTTTACCTCATAGAAGACAGGAGTGGCTCGTCTATTGCTAGACCAACAACTCCCATTTGAAAATACTGTTTTTTGAATGGAGTCTAGTGGCTTTGAACCAAGCCATATAATGGCTGTTTTTGGTTAAACAAAAAGGACCATACAGGTCTATATCTGTAGGGATCCTTTCTGTAATGTTGTCAGGTACTTGGAATAACTGTCTGAGCCTATTGGTTGCTAAAACAAGCACTTTTAGTGGACATACATTGATCTGGCGCAATTGCCCTGAAAGATTGCGTTATAGCTACTGTAGTTTGTCCGCTGCCCGTTCTCAGCTGCCGGCAGAGACGACTTATTGGAACAGTTGCAAAAGTTTTTGCAATAGTCATTTTGAGCATAAGATATGTAGGAAAAGGGCCCAGATGTAAAAATACCACTCACATTCTTTATTTGAAAACATTGTAGAGGAAATGTTAGCCTACTATTAAGAGGGGCACTGTAACGTGGGAAAACCGACAAATCTCCTGATGTGAACAGATGCCCATTTGTTTGTTTGTGAGATGAGAGGACTATTTGCATCACTTGTATATCTAAAACTCTAAATCTTATACATTTTTCCAGTTTTGTTAGTTACACTGTGAGATGAAAAAAAGTCAGTTTTAGAACAAATGATTATCCTGAGTCCCAAAGGAAAATTAACTTCGATAGAAAATATTTTATATGTATTTAGAAAAATAACACTCATAGGTTGAAGCAATAAATGGTCCAATTACTCAGTTTATCCATTTGAAGTTGTACAAAAATGTGCAGTACTGTACTTTAACTTGTGTGACTAAAATCTTAAAGGGGGAAATATTGATAGGTGATAGTAAAAATGCCTGTGCAGGTGAGTTCTAGCAAATGGGACATACATACAGAAAAGATAAGATGCTCTGTTGGCAATTAGGTAATGTATGTGAGACAGGCTTTTCTCAAAACAGATTTTGATTGTAAGTGGATTTGCTGTTCGTGTAAATACGAACTTTGACCCCTTACAAGTGTAGCGGAAGGAGAATTGGGCTCATGTTTATTCAGCATGTGTAACAGCCCCTGGGACAAATCACACTCAAGAGTGGCTGTCGCCCCTGGAGACTGAGAGAACCACCTAAGGGTGTGGAGCTAAATATGGAAATTGCAAGACATGCTCCAATATGCATATTCACTAATGTGCAGTTCCTCAAAATAAAAACAGCTCGTTGTTCACATTACCCACCCCTCTGTCTGTCTTTTGAAAACCACCACATAACAATTTATAGCTACCATTATCTCAGGCATGTTTCATTAATATAAATAAACCCAAGTCACTTCTTTCTTAAATTTCATCCTTTTCTGTTTTGTCTGTATCTTGTTTGTTTTTTACCCTCCCTACCACAATGTTCTGTTTGCTCAGGTCTGCTTAACTGCAGCTGAAGTTGTCACTGTTAATATGGGTTTGTATTCAATCATCCTGTCAGCTTCTGAGAGGCGTATGAGTGACAGATTTAAGAGGAAGATGAGCTGGGGGCTAAACTCAATGAGGGCAATTTCTTTCCTGTGAGCGTAAGATCTCCGTCAGACGGGTGTTAGCTGCCGAAAGTTAGACAACACCGTCTGGTCCAGTAAAGGCATTGACAGTGATCAACAAAGAAGTGTTGTCTTACTTTTTTTTCCTTTTTTTTTTACATTGTCTTCTTGCGGTCTCAAAGATCAACTGCTCAGTTTTTTTCCCCTGCATTCGTCAAATGTTCACTGTCTTTTTTTGTGTGTAAAGCTGTTTAAGTAAATGAGATTTCCCAAAGAGCTGTGTTCTCCGAGAAGCACTCAAAGTGATATTGACATGTTGTCAAGCTGGTGCCTCTCTCTGAGGACGTCTTGGGTTGTTGACAGGCCTGAGCTGCGATCATGATTTTTTCCCCTTCTGCTGTTGAGTAATTTCAGCTTGTCTCCCTGAAATGATTTGTTGCTCCTATTTTTAGTCCAAACTCCAATCTTTCCCAGTCAAGTCAGTCAGAAGTTGTCTAGAAAACACCTGCTGGGAAGTTCCTTGGAGATCACCTGTCTAAAATCTGGTCAGTTGAGGATTTCTTGATTGAGCCGAAAATGATGATCATGACGGGGGATTAAGAGGGATGCAAGATGAGGTGAGGTTTGTTGTTGGGAAACTTGACTGAAAGATTGGTGAAAGATTTCTTGCTGTTCAGTGATCTTTAAGTACAACCCTTGTCTTTCTGCTGCAAGTAGATAGTGAGAGTATCCTCCATGGGTCTGTTTTGGGGAATAGCGAAGCATAGTGAAGGTGCCCAACAATGCTTTGAAATGCTGAGCTCAGAAATTAGGTTATCACTCAAAACACAGGCAGCCGCTCCTCGAGGAGGAAATGCTCAGTTGTTCAATGTACCAGTGCTGTCCGGGAAAGTCAGTGGTTTGAAAAACATGCATTTACAATACCACACGTCTAATGCCAGGTGTGACCCTTTAATGGACACCATGCTTATTGCTGTTTTCTTTTTTTGCTGTTTCATTTATCTATGGAACATCTATATGCTTATAAAATGTTGATGTTAATTCCTGAACAGCCAACCTTAAAAATTGAATGTAACAATGTAAGGATCTGATTCTATCCATCATATTGCTGTGATATCTGCAACAGTGATGCCATTTTGGTAAACTGAGAAGAGTTGATGAGTTTCTAAATAATTAAAGTTACCTGCCTGATGGAGGCGTAATAATATTTTAAACCACTGCTCCAATTTTGATGAAATTTGAAGTGATGTAGCATCTTGATGCTGTGTCAGTGTTTCCCAAAAACAGATGCTTTGGTGAATGGTATGTAGTAAAAAAAACCCTACGCAGGCATTGCAAACTGTTATATTATAACCTTAGTTGATATGGCAAACATGTTAGTCTATGTACAGAAAAAACTGAGAAACGTTGGCGTTTCACCTTTTAGCTCTATTTTGGTCTCCTCCAAATCCTGGGGGAAATGCATTGCTCTTTGGTATTGAAAGGCTCCCCTATCTTCACCATCTAGTGGCCACCTGTGTCCCTCAGCTATTTGATGCTGGACAAGTATTTTACAGCAGATTTATTAAAGCTTTGGTAAAAACAGCTGTCTGCTGAGTGGGCAAACAAGTTCGATGGGAGCGGTGCGACTAAAACAAAACTGTGAAGCCGTAGAAAACCAAAACAATGAGAGACAAACGCTCTGGTGAGTTGAGCCGAACTGCAGACTCATTTCACATACAAGCGCATGCAGGAAAAACAGAACAGTGAAAAACAAGAAGTGAAGAAAAAAAAAACAAAACTATAAGACATGCCCGAGGCCGCCCGTACTGGGCTCTGACTTTGTCATGGACCTATATGGGAATCATGTGATAACAAAGTAGGAATATTTTTCAGTATGAAAAAGATGTATTGCTTTCATATTGCAAGTAGCCTCAGGATGAAGATGCACAGTGAGAGCCCTGCAAGGTTGAATGGTCAAGGTCATCAGGAAGCTGTGTGACATATTGTTGTGATGGTTGGCTGTATGGGCACCTCGTGGGCCTTCACCCCCACATCTACTCATCCCCTCTTGAAACACATGAGGCCAGACTAGCTCAGATGAGGAGCTTGTGGCTGTTGACCATAAAAAGAACATCAGGGCAATGAGCCACAAAGAAAAGAAGGGAAAGTAAAACAAGGGTGGTGGTGAATAGGCGATAGATAAAAGAGGGCGTTGAGAAGAGGTTGGTAAACGACTAAGACGAAAGGGTCAGAGTGAGACAAGAGCAAAGGATAGAATAAAGAAGAGCAGGGCAAGGAATAAAGCAACGAGAGATGGAGAAAGGGAAAGAGGGATTGCGCGCTTTGGGCCAAATGGGAGCTACACTGCTCCAGCTGTGACCATAAAACAGCAGGTGGATGCCATCATTAGGCCTGGCAGATAAAGCAGAAATCCCAGAGTCCCAGCTCTCTCAGTGCGTCTCTCTTGGCGCCAGGCACTCATCCATGCTAGGATCATGCATTGAAGCCATGACATAAAACATGACTCTGGTAAGAAGAAAAGCCATTGAGTTTAAGAATGACTCAACTTAAATTTATGGCATTTAATGTGACTCAGAACCATTTTTTCAAGTGAACACCAGTTTTCTCTACTATTTGTTGTCCTGGCCATACACATAATTATTCATCTGAAATGCCTTGTTGAGAAGCTGATAGCGGACAGTTTTGGTATTCATTTGACATTAAATTGCTGAAATTGAACTGTTCTTGTATAGATGAAAACACTAAAACATATAAAGAAGTTGGCTCTAAACAGGATTGTTTTACAGTTCAGCACTTAATATTATCCTTGATGATAGTTTTTCCATGTAGTTACACATATTTTGTACAGGCACATTTCTTTTTATTTATTTATTTATATATTTTAAAAAAACGCAATTCACTCTTGGTATTCTCCAATTTTGTCAATCCCGTTCCACCTGAGGATGTTACCACTTGATTTGAATGTTTACTATCAAAGTTTACTGATTCAGCCAGGTTTCCATTCCAATGCATCTCTTTTTTACATATTTATAAACCAAACTTGTGTTTGTCCCTCGGCTTTTGGTAATTTAAGAAGAACTGCGATAATGCATAATTATTTGAAATGTTTGCAATATTGTTCACCCCTCCCTTTTCCTCCTCCTGTTTTTGTGTTCAGCGTAAGCTGGTGCAAGAGTTTGGAATTTAGCTGGGAGTGTACCTAAGAGCTGTCATCTGGGATGATAGTTTGATGGCAGATGAGAGCTGCCATTGCAGCACCCTCCAGGTGCCCTCGGGGCTAAATGGATGGCTGCAACATGGCACTTTTAGAAGGTGCTCCTCCGTTCTGATTTGTCTTCACTAGCTGTGTTTTTCCTGCCATTAGCAGATATGTCTATTTCAGATGCGTCGTTCTTTTCAACTTTTCGTGTCCAAACTTCTGACTGACCTTTCATTGTTAATATCTCCATGGTCCTATACAGTACTCAGACATTAAGTTAAGTATTTGATGGTAGCTGTTAAGATGAAGAAAAAGTACTCTGATGAGCTTTCATCTCTACTTGTCCTTACTTAAGTGATAACAGAGGTGCTTGAAATTGTTGAACTCTTCACTCACTGCTTAATAACAGATAATTTCTAACTGAACTTCTTTGTTTGCTCGTGTTGTTTTTCTCTTTCATAGAATATATTCATTCAATTAACTATTGTAGACAGGGGAAACTTGTTAAATTGAAATCTACTCAATCAGTGCTAACAACCACTCACTGAGAATCGCTGTGATGTGGATGATCTTCCTGATTCTGTTGTTTTTGCTCTGGCAGCTCCTGATGCATCTTTTGAGTTTTTGATTGGTCTTTCACTGGAGTTCAGTCTTTTTCCCTCTGTGGCCTCAGCAGGGAGCGAAGTGGTGTGTGGAAGCATGTCATCCCCTGATTTCCTTTTAAAAAGCCGACCCTGATGCTTTTAAATGCATCATCAAGGCAATGGGCTGTCCAAGTCGGTTACAAGTTAACCAAATAAACACTGACAATGAAATTAATAATGCATATTGTTTGCGAATGCCTCAGCTGGATGATTTGACTGATGTATGCAAGGATGGTAATTTATTGAAAGTAAATTCATGTAATTGTGCAGCGGAACTTGATGAAGCAAAAGAAGGTGTCAGCACGGCTTCCATCATCATCAGAAGAAAGAAATCATTAAAGAGCAAAAACAAATCCAACTTCAAAGGACGGTGCAGAACAAACACTTTATTTTATGGATGTGTTTCATTTAGACCAAAGTTCAGAACGGCTGTTATGGTAAATATGTCAGATTTGTTGTTGGTTGTTTGCGGATGTGATAGTTTTGGTTTATTTATTTTTCTCACAGTCCACAGGGATGTAAACACTCACTCTGCACGTATCAAAGTAGTCAGTGTAAATTTAATTCGAAGATGAGGAAGAACAAGAGCAAAAATGTAGTTGTCATTGTTGAGACATATTTCCAGGATGAGGAGCTCAACTGGCAAGACGATCCCAGTGCCCGACTTAGTAAAAATAGTTTACAACTAAACTGTCATTATAATAATTATGATGTCAGCAATGTGACATGATGTGAAAATGATGCATTCGGCTCACTGGTTTCAAGGAGAAGACGTGACAAACTAATTTTCAGTGTTGTGCCAAGAAGTACGGTTATGTGCTTTCAGAAGTAGGCCTGTCTGAAGTGCGTTATGGGAATTTATGCAGTTAGGGAATTCATATTTAGTTGTGTATCTACCATGCAAGAACCTAAATAATATAATGTGTGACCTTCGTAGTTCCTTAACTCTCCTTATCCCAAGATATCCTCTCTAATATGCCTGATACAGACACACGGACTGTTGTCTTTAACCTGTAAATCGTTGTTGTTTTTTTCTATTGTAAAAAGAAAGAGCCACATTTGGGTTTTGTCTAGCTTCTTTAATTCATCGTTTTACCTTTGAAAACAGGATCAGTATGATCTTTAACAAACAGAGGACCAGTGTTTTGTCAACACCTCAAACGTGAGCATCCAGCCCCGTCTCTAACTGCTACACTTTTCCCTGTATTACATATGCATCTAACTGTTTTCTGAATTGGAACAAAAGCCATTGAATATGAATCGCTATTTCAAGGCAGTTGCATGTGAGCTCAACTGGAGTCCCAGACAGTCTGTTACATATAAAATGTACGTAGGTTTGTGGTGCTGTCCACATACAGTAGCCGTATGCTTTAGGCAAACGATCACACAAATGATTAATTGATTAATTTTTTGTAAAGATGATCATATCAAGCTGCATGGTGTTATTACAGTGGTGCCCCAGGAAAATGAATCAGATTTCAGGGATGAACAAATACAAATGCACGGCACCACTGTTTTTCCACTTGTGACCCTTTTGAAAGTTGCACAGTTTCAGTGATGGGTTTGATCGGTTGGTTGCGGTGGGGTTGTACCAAAAAAAATAAAAAATTTGATCGTATTATTTAGTGTTAAAGCTGTGTTTCATCTTGTAAAAGTAAGTGTTGAAAATATGAAAACCAAGTACTACATGTTATTATATGTATAATGAGCTAACAAGCTGCTAAAGTAGTAATTTTTTATTGATAAAATTAACAAATTAACAATTTAGCTCACCTAAAGTGTCATAACTAAACTGAATGTGGTGACTCCTATGGGTGCTATTGTATCAAAAAGTGATACAGAGCTATGCATGCCGCTGCAACAACTCAGCTGAAATGTCTGAATATTCCCCCTCAGGTTTATACCTTCTGATCCTCACTCATTATCTGTCTTTCTTTCTAGTAATTCAACATTATTATACATACTGTCTGCTAAGTTAGTCGGCTTTATGCGGGTGTATTATAAATGTTATGAGGAGGTTGTTTTTTGGGTTTTTTTTTTTGTAAGATAATAGAGTAAGAGACGGCAGTGAATAGAGTTTTTAAAGAATTCTTAATCACAAGTCAAAAGTAGAAACATAAGTTACAGCTACTCAAATGTGTTTCTGGTGTTGTGACTGATGTAATCACTAATGTTAAATCTAAGAGAAATGAAATGTTTAAAGGTGACCGCAGAAAGTTATAAATGTGTAATACACATGGCACACTTTTTTTTTTTTTTTGTCCTACCCTTCCTCACCCTTGCCTTTCTAAAAGTGCAGTGTCTTCCTCCTGGTGGGCTATAAATGAGTGGGTGACTGCCAACAACTCACTCATAACTCTGCTCATGTCTTCACTCACATCAAAATGGCCTATTTCTGAAAGGGCCTGCCAGACAGAATGTGACAATTGATGTTGAATATTAATAAAGTAGGCTACACCATATGTTCCGGAAAAAATATTATCCATGCATTATTAAATGTGATTCGCTGTGTCAGCCTTTAATTAATGCTTGTTAAAACATAATAAAAGAATGAGATGTTGGACATGATTAAAGAAATTGAAGTTTGTTATAAACACAGAAATCATATAAAGCGTAATGAGATAAGAGAGAATAAATTATTGTCAGTGGATGTCTTTTACATTCTTTGTGGCCACTGGTATGAGAGCTACTTCTGATTGATATGGAGTCTTTGTTGTAACTAATTTGAATATTTGAATCGTTTTCGTATTAAACATTCTGGTGTTTAAAAGCTTATGACGGTGCTGTATGACTGTGTCAGTCTGTATCTATGTCTGAATCGCAGTGGGTCTTTGAGGGCAGCTCAGGCAGGCGGAGACATGCTGCACTGTTTCTTTGCTGTCCACTATTGGATCATATTCTTAAAGAGAGGACTTTGAAAGTAGGATATTTAAACTGTCAAAACATGCCAAACCATAAACTTTTAAAGTATGATACTTTTACAAGATGGTGTTTACATTCAGTGGTCTGGTTTAGAAAATGTGATGTGATACAGTTTAATTCATTCTTTAGGGAAGCCTTAACATAGACACAATCTTCATCTTGCTCTCCTGGCGGCATTCTTTGCAGACCCTTGCATCTAGTTTTGTAATCATGGACATTTCAGGGGATAAGGTCATTATTTAAGGTACATAAATGATAGGGTTTTTATTTGTTTTATTGTAAAATAGCAATGAAGTGGTGACAAATTGCTAAGATGTGTCAGATTGAGATGTCGTGGTGTACAGCAAAGTACTCTTGTCGTGCCTTTGTGGTTCCTGCTTTGTCTAATCAATTCTTTTCTGTAATATACTTTGAGACCACATCAGATTTCCATACAGTCAAAGAAGTGTAGTGTGTGTGCTGCGGTTATAGTTCATGAATAAAATCCTACCACTCCAAAAAGTCAGTCACACTGGGCGGCAGTAGAGGGGGCTGTACCAGCGTCTGGTTCAAGACCAGTTTAGTTGACTTCACTAGTTAGAGGTGAGGGTGTTGGAGCAGCAAACAAACAAAGTGAAGTGATTCAAATGACAGAATCAGATTTATAAACTCAGCCTTCACGCACGACAGCATGACTTGGGTGACAATACAAGCAAGTTACAACTGAAGTGAATGGTTTCAAAATTCAAATCCAGATTTACCATGTTCTTCTGTCAGATGAGGGATGGGATGAGGGGGAGCAAAATCACCCATCAGTTTTTCTTCTCTGTCTTTTGGCGTGTTAATTTGATTTTAAACCGCTAAACATGGTGTCATGGTTTTCTGACAGGGCCTTGGGAGAGAGTTTATCTCATCATTAATTAAGTATCATATTTCCCTACATGCTGCCTGTGCTTAATTAGGAAGAGGGGGTCATTTTGGAGGGCTTATTAACTGGAACAAATTTGTTAAAGGAAGGAGACCGAGACAGATAAAAGAGAGAGGGAGCGAGGGGAGAGGAGCGCCTCTGGGTTCAGTCGTCCCTGACAAGGCTTGGCTTTTGTGATTGATAACTGCACCAGTCACGGCTCGAGTCAAACTGGGAGAGATGAAGGAGTAACTGGGGAAGAGACAGAGGGGAAGAGAGGAAATCTGGGAGGAAGGAGAACGCGAGGGGGTGGGGGCTGGGAGGAAATGATTGCAGACATATGCTAGCTCTCAAGCAAGATGGAGTTAGACAGAGAGGAGGGAGATGTAGGCCGAAGAGGGAGGGACAGTGAGATATGAAAACAAAGAGAGAAACAGAGAGAAGGGGATACAGGGAGATGGAGGAGATTGATTGCAGCACTGGGCCACGTCACAGACGTTTTATTTATCGTATTCCAAACCCTTCCACTATTCACCTGGTATTTTTAGAATGCTAGATACGATAGCAACTGCACACAAAATACAATATTTTCGCAACATTTTAGAGTGTTTTTTGTCTTAGCTTTCATCAAAATATAGCGAATGTATGCACTGCTGTGTGTAGGCATGGAAAAAGCCGATCAGGCTTTGGTGTCAGATTCGTGGGTGACGCTGTTTCCTATTTCCCTAATTCAGTGCGACAGAATGGGTTTGGCCAGGCCGGTAAAACAACAGATGTTTTGCTCGAATGTGACACTCAGGTTGCCAAAAATTCCCAGTGGCAGTGCATGTGTCTGGAGCTGACCTAGCACAGGTTTTGGCAAACGGGGAACAGCAGGCGATGATATGACTTTCGGGCACAACAGACTCGTCATCAGAGGTGACATGACATACAAAATTCAAGTCCTGAAAAACTCCAAAATAGATCTTTATTATATATATGGTGCCTTAGTGTTGTATTTATGGTGAATATGAAACCAAGACAAGTAACCAACTGTTCAGCTATCTTCAGAGGAGAACACCCGATTTCAGTCCATACCGTCATCATTCTGCTTCTTTGTGGCTTAATTGTAACTTGGTAGTAAGTCAGTCACTCTTATGGAGGCCCCAGTATGAAAGCAGCATTTAGTGCTGGGGGGCCTACTCTCTACACAGGAGGTACACTTAAATGATTCAGTCTCTCTCAGAATATATTGTGATGGTTTTAAAAACTCTTGATACATCGCTTTTGGATCCTATTCATGTCAACTTTCTTAAACATCTATTGTACGTATTAGTTAAAGACCCTGAAGCTTCACAATATTTTTTTATTACTGAACAGCATTTTTAAACGTTAGGCATTCACTGACATGAAGGTTTTCCGCCTCGGTCAACAGCTCTTTTCTCCCTGTCTCGAGAGTGGTGTGGCTGAGCATGTGTACTGCAATGCCACTTCCCTCCGTATCTGTGGAAGGAGGTGTGTGTATTCAGAGAACTGATGTATCCTCTGTGCAAGAATGGAAAAATACAACCAAACAAGGAAAATGACATTGATATAATGACAATTTAGATGTTAATTATCAGGAAGAAGCGAATCTTTTACATGCAGGCTTACAGTAAAACTCTTGTAATTCACTATAGTAAGTCTAAGCTCCCACATATGATAGATGAGAGATAGTAAGGTGGTTGCCATGTTTGTGGCAAAAGTTTTTGAGGTGAAACATTTTGCAAGAAAATCTAGGATGACCTTTCACTTTTGTCCAATTCCTGGCGTCAAAAAATGTGGTTTGAGTTTTTGGATGTATTGCACAACAAATAAAAGATTTAATTACTTTTGTTTGCCAAGTTTCTATTCTCTTTTTAAAACTCATCTTGGCAGGTCTTGAGTAGTAACTTCATCGTTAAGTTGGATCTTCCTGCATGGCATTTCTGTCTCTAAAAAAAAAAAAAATAACAACCAGAAAAACCTGTTAAATAGCATATTGAATCTAGAGAAAAACAAACTTTATTAGTCTGAGCAACATTATCACTTTACTGCAGTGAAAACTTCTGAGAGCTATTAAATCTTGAGTGGACTGTCTTTGAAGGCAGGGGCAAACGCTGCTGCGTTGATTGACAGGGTTGGCCTTGCCTTAATAGAACATAATTGGGCAATTTTGAAGGGTCTCCGAAAAATGACCAAATAATAACACATGACTTATCTTGAGACTTGTTTTCTCAGATAATTGTGCAAAAAGCATCTGGCACACCATTAGTTCCATTTTCACATTAGAATAATAATCCTTTTGAACTAATAAACTCGCTCAAACGTCTGTGCTTGGGTGGTGGGGACTGTGGAAGGGGTAAATACTGTATGTTCCACCAAGAAAGTGCAGAGAAAAGGTAATTTGGGGGTAGGAGGAACAATAACAAGATGTAGACTTTCCTGACATTCATCATGTCACATAAATCCAAAGTGTTGTTTTTCCTCCCTTCATGCTTCAAAGTCATATATTAGCCACTCCAGGTGTGACGTCTTCAGTTGTTAAAAGCTAGAATTCACTTATTACCATGTACCTTTCAATTGTAATGCTTTTTTTCTTAAACCAATCAATGATAGATTGTGTATCAGGGCAACGCTTAAATGACCATCGCTTCATGTATTGAACAATAAATTAGCTTGTCACTGAGACTGCTTGCCTTTAGTGTTTCTAAATGTCACAGCATTATGAAAATCAACACCAAGAGATTATACTAAATTAACATACAGTGTGAGACCTGAAAAAAACTCCTTCAGTATGATGAATCAATCTTTTTTTAATCAATTACTGATGTTAATTGAGCTGCAGACAAATTTTCCTTCAAGTACCAAAGTATGTTCATAGAAAGAAAATCCAGGTCTTATACTTTGCCCTGCCTTCTTACCTTTCATGTGCAAAACAATAAGGATCCCCAAGGGGACCTTTATTGTTTGGGCCTTTCTTCCAATGAGAGATTGCACCAATATCACGTCTCAAATTAAAGGATAATTAAAAAATGTTATTTCAAAGTTATTGCCGTCCATAAAACTTTGATTAGGCAAACATTAGCCACATTAGGGCTTAATGGCCATTGCCCCTGTGATTACAACAACAATTTTATGTACTGCACAAAGCATATGAAGAAATGAATAATTAAGAATGCAGAAAAAGGGGGTTTTAAGCAGCAATAACAGCTAATGTTGGGCTGTTTTTAAGAACAGCTTGTGGTAGGTAAAATGAGTCTGTGTGAATCAACCAGCAATACTCCGAGAACCCACACTATACTACAGAGTGACTGTAAAGGAAATGATTTTGCATTAATGTAGGACACAAGCATTCAACCAGTGAACAGTAAACTACAAGGAACTGATCTGTTGAACTGTCTTTAGATTCTTACACTGAAAGTTTCAGACTTTTTAGGTGTATATTTTCCAAATATATTTCCTTTTCTATTCAATTCAATTTATTTTGTATAGCCCAATATCACAACAGAGTTGTCTCACAGTGCTTTACAAAGTTCACTGAAATAAACAAGAAGTGTAAGCGAGCAAACAATCTAATAAAGAGTCCAGCAGTCGATGAGGCCAATGGATCAGTCCGATGGATCAGTCCGAGGCATCACCTGCCCTTTATGACCCTCCTTCTTCGGGAAGGAAAAACTCAAAAAACCCAGTGGAAAAAGAAAATTCTCCAGGAGCACCACAGTGAAGATGAGATCCAGCTCCCAAGGCCGGACAAGCTGTTATTGTGTTATGTACTGAACAAAATAATAAAATATTGCTACTTTTATTACTGAATTACTTTTTTTCTTAACACATTAGTCCTTTATGACTAATAATGCAGTCAAATAATGAAATAATGATAAATGACTTTGTCATTCTTCCCATGTCAGATCTGCCCTCTTGACCTCTCCCTTGCACTCACCTCGTCCCCAAAGGGACGTCAATGGAACTAAACTGTTGGGCTTTATTGTGATATCCTGACTTTTTCTTTTATGTTAACAGTCATCGCCATGGCAGTACTGGTGCTTTTTTAAAAAAAATGAAATTGTCTAATAATTAAAGGAATGTTTATCTGTAGCACAGTCACTGTGTAGTTCCTCAGACACTGGGCTGACCAGACGGGGATTCTTTCACCACAACTTTCACCAAAGTTTTAGTAACAGGTGTTGCTTTCATCGATCACTGGGTTAGTGATGGACGAGCTCTGCATCACTGGAGCTACCCGTGTTCTCCCCTGCAGAGCAGCTGATCATTTAGAAGCTGCATTCACTCACTTGTTCACTAAAATTCAGTTCACTGTCTGGGTTTAACTTGACAGGAGAAGCTAAAATGCTGGTGAATGTAAAGCTATTTCTTTAGCGAACCTCTAGAGGAAGATTAAGATGGTTGACATAAATCCTGGAATATATTCTCTCCATCTAACAGCAAAATCCAAAGATGGCTAAATGAAAGTTAACGTTAACGCTTTATATACCACGAGATAATAGTACATTAACATTTTTATTCCTTTACGGCTTCTTAGTTTGTCCCAGCTCTTGGTGCTACTTGTCCTGTTCTTGGTGGATCGTAGAATAATTTAGTCCTTTAATCTATTTCCTCCAAGAACCAATAATAAGATAAGATCACTGACAGAAACATCACCGAATGCAAGATGTTTTTTTTTTATTAACTGTAGTACAGTTCAAGCGGCTAAGTCAACTTCTGAACAAGAGATGTTTCGGGCATCTCATCAGGAGCTAGACTACAGTGTGATTCTGCAGATGGATGTAAGCCATTGAATAGCACATTAAAACAATAAATGCAGAAGCTTATTATGTAGTTAACTTATTGGCAATGTAATGCATCACATAGTAGTTGTTGTTTACAAAAGCTACTTTTAATCTAGTTTGAGTCTCATTTTCAGCATGACAAACGGGTTTACAATTAATGTTTTTTCGTCATAGCCGACAAAATCAGCACTGCTCATCTCCAGTTGTCTTGTTTTGTTTGACCGGCATTGTGCAGCCCAAAGATATTCAATTTGCAGAAATATAAATCCGAGAAAAGCAGAAAATCATCGCCTTGGGAGGCATTTTCTTGTGATAACTGATCTTACGATCAAGCAGTTATAAAATTTGTAGTCAATTAAATTTTCTGTTGATCGATGAATTTGCCACTGAAGTCATGTGTCCCTGTGGCCTTATCACGCAGTGACTGCTTGTTGAAATCATCAAATGTGTCGCAGGCACACAACACAGTGTTTTGACTCTTCACATTTACACAAGCAAGAATGACCCCAAGATCAATAATATCAGCAGCACATGTCTGTCAGAGTTGCATTAAGTTTGTTCACTGGACGCGATAAGAAAACTAATAAGCATAAAACACAGTACATTTCACGTCACAAAACAGAAATGTTATTGTAGCAGCTTAAACGTGACTTCCGTTCCTAGTAGCAGCGATAATCAAGCTGTGTGTGCCATTTTGCTCTGAGAGATTTACAAGCAGGCTTTGGTAAAATGAGATGAGTCGTTAGCGCCTAAGGTACTGTTAAATTCAATAAACATTCCAGCCATTTTCATAAAACCAGTTTATGGCAGTCTTGCACCATATGCTTCCTTCCCCTCCCTCTGTCTCCGCCAAAGGTTCAGCATGCAAAAGAGGCTGAGGCTTCACTCATCGTGTGTATCCCTGTTTATGTCTCTGATAGTATTTATGAGCTGTGTCAGAGCAACGTAAAGTTGTGGATTAACATTTATTACTGTGACGATATTGCCAATCCATCTCTGGGCATGTCTCAAAATGGGAATGAATGTTTTTTTTTATTAGATAAGCAGGGATGAGCTCTTTAACAGCGAGGGGAAAAATAATTACAGATTCGTTGAAGTCAGTGTGAATGGTTTAGCCAGGTCTTTCACACAGAAATAGGTTTGGATTTGATTTGAGTTTTTATTAATTTTCTATTCATGATGTATTGTATGTTATTTTATATCTGAGATGACACTCACAGAAGACCACGAGTTGCAGTTGAAAGCTCTGAAAAGCTAGAAAATGGAACCTTTGAGATTAAATTATAACACAAGATTTTCCCAAAGGTTACAAATGGGCATATATGCTCAACTATTCTATGATGTTGTTGTTTTTTTTTTATTGCTAGACAAATTAATACAGGGAGTTTTATACCTGCCAATACCACCAAAGTATACAAAACGATTCATTGACAGCATGCTGGTAACTAAAAGTGGCAATATGTTTGTAAGACTCCAGAGCTTATCATGTTGACTGATTAGTAAACCATTCAGATAACCAATGTCAAATGTGTTTAACCTAACATGAATGGACCTTCTCCTTTTAAATAGTTGAACTTGAGTGGAAAATCACACTGTGTCAGGTTATCGTTGTCGAAGTAAAGTTACAACCCTCAGTTTTCCAATCTGCAGTGGAAGGGAAATAATATTTTTCCTATGCCCATCTTGGAATGCATTATTAATTGTGCCTTCATGTTTCTTCATGATGCTAATAAAGCAAGAATGCTCCTCCAAATCACCTGAAAAATGAGTCCAAGGACAACGGGCATTGCATAGGAAAGGCGTGGCTGTCCTCTTTGAGAAACGATGGGACTCAACAACCAAGATTAATGGAACTCAGATGGCTTTTAATTAGTGCAGCTGTGCTCATTAATTATCTGCCCACAACACAAATGTTTTTATATTTGGGGAAAGTGTTGATTTATTTGATTTTGTTTGCCAGTGGATCTAGATGAATGACTCTTCATTTTAAATTTTGCCAGCACTAAAAGGAAAGGAGAGCAGAGGAAGTCTTCACCAGTTAGCCAGTCTGTTACAGACGTAATGTAATTGATGATTGTGTGTAATATGACAGCAATCATGAACATAAAGAGCAGTTGTCTGGGATGTTGTGAGTGAATTGTACTGTCGGCCTGTTCATACACTTTTAATGTTGTTTTAAAAGCACAGCATGTTTCTTGTGGGCGAATATGAAAGTGAAGTAAAGTAAAATGCAAACCAGATACTTTCAAAATGAGGTTGATGTAACTTAAAGATTCTCATCTGTGCTTTCAGTCCAAAACAGGCACTAGTACTAGAAAGAAATTAGCTTACATTTGGTTTATGTTAAATGGAAGTGATGGCTAATGGACATCAGCAAACTTTATCTATGTAGCACTTTTCAGAATGAAAAATCACTTGGAAAGGAAATCAGCCACGAGTGAGCTTTTCAAATAGACAAATAGATGCTGATATACAACAAAAAAATCAGCTGGACAAAACTTCCAACATGTGAGTAAGACTTGTCTTTTCTCTGTGCTATGCAAAAACCCACACAACAGGCTCTGGTTATTTTCTGGTTACAGGCTTTTGAGAATCTATCAGCTTAAGTCTGTCAATAAGTAGTTTGATGTCCAAATTTGATTCAAATAAGACAGTAAGTTGTTGTGTTGTGTTCGACAAAACACTTTGGGAGAGAATCAAGTGAGAAAGCAGTCAATCTATAATAACTGATGCTGTAATGTTATACTATATAATACTAATATATGCTTTTAATTATGTAAAACAATATATATTTGTATAATAGCCATGGAAGGACATGAGCAAGAGTTATTTTAGAAATTGGAACAAAGAGCTCTGTGCTTAATACAGTTTTTGAGTAAAATCTGTGGTCCTGCCAGAATGGGAGGATTTTAAGGTAATTGCATAGACAGAGAAACAGTTGGTCATGTTGGTGACGTTAGCCTGCACAAACTGGGCTTCACCTGATGGTGAAAGTGGTTTTTAGGGGCTGAAAAGACTGTTTAGCCCCACATGATCTGACAGTGACTTGTCCTGTGGGAACCTACATTGACCTACATTGTTCATAGATTTGTTTTTACAAAATGAAACTGAATTCATTATTTTTATCCTACATGCTTATCAGCATTTGAGGATTTAGTTTTGAAGTGTTTTTGATATGGTACATTTTGGATTGTCTTTTGTAACCTAATTCATCTTTCAGCAAATTTGTTGTCATGATGAACAAATAATCTAATTTCTATCTGTTTTCTGATGTTTCTCTCTCCCCCCTACCCACTCACTCCTCCCCTCAACCCTCCAGTTTTATTTTTCCTCATGGCCACAGTAAATTTCTTTGATACATTCATCTTAACATGAATGAGGAAATCGCAATGGCAACAGCAGAAATTAAAATTTCATTATTTACTGCGCTCGAGTTTGGGAACGCAATTAGTATCTGCACTGTGTGGCCCAGGGATATTTACTGCCTTGGCCTCTCCTTTCTTTATTGTGGTGTTTCTTTCATCCCGTCTAGCAGACTGTGATGCTATCACTTGCTCATTACCTCTAGCAGTCAGAGGCGCAGCGGACAATTACACCACTTCCAAGGGTCTAGCATGTGAACTTGAGGATGGACAGAGATGATACATCATGCAATGATTGCATTTCAAGACACTGGTAGGAGAAATGCAATCATTTTCATCCCATAGATGGTAATTTATGAAATAATTATACAAAGATTTTTGTAAGAAAGCATGATTTTCTTGTAAAGTTGAGATGAGAGAGCATCCATAGATGAATGTACAGACAAGTCTATAATCAAAATGTTATATGTGTATAGCTACAGCTATAGCTAACATGGTAAAAACTAATTTCTAACATATCGTCTGTGTGAAGAAACAAAAAGTCAAACATTTTTGAAAATTATAAGTTCATACATACAAAAACATTCAAGGATATCATTCCATTCTTGAGTAAGATAATAAAACCTCAGCTGATTATCCCTCCTCAGAGTACTTTTATCAGCGCTACTCAGGCACAGGATCACAGACACCTAACATTGCAGGGCTCTGTTGACTGTAATCTACATTTTTCTCTAGACCTGAACCCAAATAAGCAGCAGTACAGTATGTCCAGCCTCAGCTCTGAAATAATGTTTCATGGACACTGGCATGATTCGTACAAAAAACGCTGCTGTGTGCCAAGTCAGTGTAAGCTATTCAATTACTCTTAGTCAATGATCTTTGGTTTTAATTTTAAATTTTTGTATGTAAGTATGGGTGTTGGTAAAGGTTTTAATGTGAAATTTGCTATTACCCATCGTACACCCAACATTATTCAATAAGAGAAGTACCTGTTTTTAATGCTAAACACCAGCAGTAAACAAAACCAAATGAAACCTTATTTACATACAATGTTCCCTAAGCCACCGTTTTTCTCATATGTGCAATTAAGGACAAAGCGGCAAGTGTTAATTTGCTTGAGGTGCACTTCTCACAAGCAGCAGTGCCAGCTAAAACAAAACACCACCAACAACAACAATAAGAACTGCAGGTTTTTATATGAATTTCTGGTTAACAAACACTTCCTTGAAGAGGGACAATGTTGTTTTTCCGCTCACATATTTTTCTCCGTTGTTCCTGTTCCTAGACAAAATATGCATATGAACACTGGAGCCTGTCGGATATGGGAGATCAGACGAATCGCAGCGGGGGATCAAAGGGAGCTATCTGATCTTGTAAAATAACATTAAAACCCGTTGCCTCATTCCAAGACACCACGTATTGATCACAGAAGAGACAAGTAGGAGTGTTTGGTACTAAATAAAAACTGGGGCCAGGAAATCAGGAAATCTGCGCATGCTGGGGGTCATTAAAATTGCATGGCACTCTATGTATTCCACAAACAATTGGATGGTTAACTCGAGGGCAGAGAGGGGGGAAAACAAGAGGAGTGCATGTTCATAACAGCTTCTCGCATCCGTCTCACCTCCACAAATTCCCCCATCCTCCCCAACACATTCATCCTTCATTGTATTTATTTCCATTTGTTTAATGGCGCCATTTTCAATAAGTGCGTAAGACAATAGGCAGGCAGCATCAGTAAAAATAACCCTCCTGTCAAGGCTGCAGGGTTGGTTGCTTCTTAGATGGTGTATTGCAACTAGGTATATAGAATGATTTGATTATACTGTACGAGTGGCGCCGTTGTTACCCAGTTTGACTAATAAGTACTTTTCAAACCTGCCCCTCTCCTTCCCATTCAGCAGGAGTGCTTCGGTTTCTCTAAGAGTTAACCTTCACACACTATCATTACTGTCACTCGCTGCTGAAACTTCACAGAACAGCTCACTTTCTGCAATGTGTGTGCATGCGTGCCTGCGTGAGAGTCAAAACTCACTGTTTTTCTTTAATTCCTCTCAATTACAGGTTCCCCTGATGTTGAAGCTGGCTGTTTCTGTGAACTGTTTCGAACAATTTGTCTTATAAAAGTGAAAGCAGCCTTTTTAGATTTGGAATATTTGCATAGTATTTTTCATTTTTACTCCTAAACTATGTTGATGGGTCCATATACCCTAAGCTTACGATGTGCAGCCCTGCTTTGTCTTTAAACTCAAAACTTTACTTGAATTCAAGTGAGGATCCCAAAGTAATCAAAGATACCTCAGATGAAGTCACTTTGGAGTAACTCAAGTAAGATGAAGCTGAAGTTTGAGGAAGGGTTTGTAACATGATGCACAAGTCAGCTTAGAGATTCAAAATCAAGACAACTGGAAATAATGGCAGATATTTAACATGTACTGTGGCTTCAGTTAAATTATTGAACAAACAGCTATTGGATATTCTAAATATGAGCTTGCACTATGAGGGAAATCTTTCCTAGATTTAAAGTTACTCAACAGGAAATAATTAATTAATTAATTAATTAATAATTTTTGCGTTGCAATGTAGAACAAAATGTTAACTGTGCAGACTTAAAGCATCTGCGTGTTCAAGCTCATTTTACTAAGAATTAAATGACGCTGAAGCAGCAGTGGGGAGAATAAACAATACTGCGTTCAGTGCTGTCCAACGTCAAAACAAGTTAATCAATCGGACGATGCTGAAAGGGGAGAGTTACGGCAAAGTCAATGCTCTCCTGTCAATAGCACCTTAACAAGCTTAAATCCTAAATGAAAACATACTGCTTTGCTACCTGCAAATATAAGTCAAAGGTTAAAAGTGTTAGCTCAAGATATGGCAGCTGCTCTGTCAAACTAAATGTTAACAAAACCAATAAAAGACACAGGACTTGCATACATGTATCACAGAACAACTTAGTGTTCCTTCCCATTATCCAATTTACAACACGTCAAAAATAGAATCTATATAACTATAACTAAGACCTGTTTGGCCATTTTTGGATGAAGACATGCAATAGAAACTACAATACAAGGGACATAATGTAAATGGGTTGAATAATACAAGTGGTATATCTATGTCTATTTATTCTTGGGTTCACTTCAACACGAGCTACCTCCTACAAGCGTTAGGTTGCCAGAATCTGTCTTGACCTGTCCCATACTGCCAGGTGTACATGACAACACTGTGCATGTATTTCTCTTATGTGGGTCTCTTAGGACTCCGCATTACCTAAAAGTTCGCACCATAAATTCCCAATGCACTGTATGTTGCCAAAAGCAGAACACATACAATAAATGCAGGTGTCCCAGTTGTTGTAGGCTGGACTCTGAAAACAACATTTTGTTTTACTAGAAGTTCACAGTGCTTGAATTTCATGAAGATCATTGTTCTTTAATGTTAAGCTAAGCCAGCAAAGTCCTCCTTGCAGGAGATGCAATTTATGTTTTTCTGGTCTTTAGAAATGTTTTGAGACACAACTCTACTCACCACTCACCGTATAGACTGGTTCGGTAACAATGGAGTATTTTACTGGATAAAACTTGGGACGGACCTTCTTCTCTCTGGTTTGTCCTCTTGTCTGTTGGTTTTTGGGTTGTTGTGTTAGCCTAAGAGGCTAAAAACGATCATCAGCTCACCATGTCTCCGCTCACTCCTCCACTGGAATGCAACAGTATTCCTATTCATGGCCATGGCTGTAAATTGTGTGCAGCCTGTCGGTGAAATCAGAACTGTATTCCATCATCTGATTGGCTCCTGATCATCCTTTATAGAGACAACCAGTCAAACTATTTAGAACAAATATCAACCAATAAAAGGTTGTGGCCAGTTGATTGGAGCACTCTTGCTACTGGCAAAACACCCAAATTTTCACCCCAACTGTCGGCAGTCGAGTTGCCTTGTGGGTAATACTGGTAAAACAATATCTCTGGTTCTGCTGCATCAATTTTAACACTTCTCTTTTTCAACTGTCCACCGTGAGTCCTATAATGTTATAGGAGTGCAAGGTTAAACTGGTGGAGCACTCTTTATTGAATTTAATGGGAGTGATCATTTGACTGGGAGCTTACTGACATCATCTGTGTTGCTGAATAAAGGCTTAAATGGTGAGCCCTAGTAGATAGATGGATCATACAAAGATGATTCCAGTTCAGATATTTAGTGGTACTCTGATAAAGTGTCTCCTTCTTCATGCTTTGTAAAGGTAAATATGTTTAACTTCGCTGCTTTACAGAGGAAAGCAGGTGAAGCAGTTAACAATACAAACTACATTTGCATTGATGATAGTACAGATTTGAGTGGCCTTGAGACGTCTCGAGTTAAGTAGAAGTTCCTTTTATTTTGTGAATGACAGTCAGGGCAAGACTGTACGTGCACTCTGCCAGGAAACTGCACCCACTGTGGGACTGACCGCTATGTCCTGAAGGCAAAGTTGCAGCCCATAAAATCATCCAAATATATGTGTTATGCTTAATATTTTCTCACTGAAGTGAAGAAGAAGATGACATTGGTTTGGATAAACATAGTGATAAAACTGTAAGTGGATGTAAACTTAACCTGGTATTGTAATAGCTCATAAATGTTCATTCTGTTTTCTTATTTTTGTTTCTATCTTTCTACTCAGTGCTTTTAACCCCTTCTTTCCCCTGTCCCTCCTTCTTCCACTGTATCAATCATTTCTCCTTTTCCTCTTATCCTTTCTTTCTGCGTCTCTCATTCTCCCTCTCTTTCCACAGTATGTGTCATTATCCATCCAGTGTGACTTCACCCATCCTGCCCTCTGGTGACACAGCCTGCCCTTGTTAAGTGGCTCCAGGCCCACTCCTCGTTTACAGGTGAAATCTATTCTCACACACAGGCCTCAAGGGTCCAACTGGACTGTAACAGAATTTCTCCAGCCCCGCTGGGCCCCAACCACAAAGCTGAGAATAAATGGCTAAGGTGCCAGGGCTGGACAGAAAAATCAATGCCTGTTTATACAGACATGACAGTCTCGGCGCCCAAGCAATTCTGCTGCTTGCTTCTCTAGACGCTGTGTTATACAGTTTTTTTTTTTCTCCTCCTCTTTCTTCTCTGCTGCGCTCTCTCCTCTGCTGAGGATAAAATGTGTGCCCTGTTGAGAAGGTGGAACAGTGGGTGAAGCGCTGTGGCCATTTTGTCCTCAATTTGTTCTCACCATGTGCTGAAGTACTGCGTGGGGGTCAACTGAATGCTTTTGATAGACCGACTGTCACGTAAACTGTTTTGTCTATGCTGAGCAGATGTAATACAGACAACCGGGGTCATGTGTGAGAGTAGGATACTGTTTCTCCACGGCTGGGTCACAAGTGTTCAGCAGGCATGTGCTGACAGGGTCACACAGCAGACATGCTCCTGTTAAAACTATTGAGCTGGGTTTACATTTTCTGTGGAAGACACAATAAACTAAACGGGTTCAACTGCTTTTCTTAGGAGCTTAATGACCCTCAGGTTTTACGACCTTCAGTCCCTTCACCTGAGAGAGTCCAGCTGCTGTTAACAAATTCCCTTTCTTGTCATCTGAAGCGACGGCAGAGTAATTTCTTTGCCCTCTTTTAGGTAATATATTTTGGAATCAAACCTTGTGATGTGAACACGTGGTAGGCATTTCAGCCACCAGACCACCGGCACCTTTTTATGACTTTTTCTGGTTCAGAATTATGCACATAACCATTTTGACCTGGAACTTCGTATCAAGTTTATGCAGAGATTTCTCGTAACCACTCATTTACACACAAAACATGATTTTAGCAGCAACACATTCAATAAAGCTCATTTAAGCTGAAACAATTAGTTGATTAGTTAATATTTTATGATAGAAAACTAAATATCTTTGGGTTTTGGCAATCTGAAGATGTCACCTTGGGTTTCCTGGATTTTGCGAAGGACATTTTAAATAGATAATTATTAGTTGCAGCCCAAATATGATTGCCTTTGATGCAGTTGGTTTAAAAAAAAAACAGTAGAAAAATAGAGATCTTTTTTTTTGCCTGTCTCTTTCCTTTCAGTTCTTTATATATATCTTTAATTTCTCAGTAATACCTGTTTTTATTTCTGTTGATCTAGTCAGTATTGTTGGCCGTAGTATTTTCTTATTGATTTTTTTTCGTGGATGTCTGTGATTACAACTTAATTAATGATTTTTGTGTGCACATGCCGGTGTGTGTGTGTGTGTGTGTCTGTGCGTGTGTTGCATGTGCTTTGTACAGGCGATTGTGTGACTCTCAAGGGGAGGTAGCACCGCACTTGTAACTCATTCTGATTTATGCCCCCTGTCTAAATAAAAACATAAATCACAGCACCTGCCACAGAAGTCACTCTCACAGTGGTCTAGCTCGTCTGGCTCTGTTCTGGGTTGTGCTGTTGCACCCCAGTGACAGAAACACAATTGATTCCCTCATTGCATCAATTTGTCGCCTAATCTGGTGATATGTTGATAAATTTTACTGCTTTGTCAATTAATTTTCCTGAAAAATGGGCCTGGCCGTGGTGGACACATCAATACTGAGGCAGTTGAAATATCGGTGACAAAATTAAGTGATAAAATTAATTGCCCCCTATCCCGTCTTGTGAAAACATAACTAATGAGGGAGGCAATTATAGTTGCATGTGGTCTCCTTCGGGAAAGATGGAGGGGGTGTTTGAAAAAAGACTTCTATGGTAATTAGACAAGTGGGAGAAGAAGGATCTTGGGAAAATGGTCATCTGAAATAGAGGGTGACTTCAGAAATATAGCACAGTGGGTAGATGTTTGTTTCAGCTCACAGTCACCAATGTGAAGGACAAACAAATGGAAGAAGCCTTTCAAACGAGTGCAGAAGTCAAATCAAATGATACTAACAGTTAATTCCTCCTGCACTGTGACAAATATCTGTGAGACATGTTAGCTCCTCGTGGCTTACAGCCTGCACACACTGAAGCACAGATGGACATCATTGTCAGTGTTTTGCTACCTAACAGTTTGTGTTGACATTGATGCGTGTAATTTTTTATCATCTGAATCATGTAGAGTTGTGGCGTAAATTAGCGATAGACAGTAGTGTCATTGTTTCCTAGAGGGGAGAGGAAGGGTTTGTTAGCAGGTTAGTTAAGCACTGTTATTCCCTGAAGAACAACATGAATGCTGTGCTTTATTTTAGCATCGGCTGTGGGCCTGTCATCAACAGCAGAAGTTGTATATCACTGAGCTAGTCATCTTTTTGACATGCAATATGGGGTGTCATACTTTTCTTGAATCAGGAGAGATACCAGTTCTTTGGTTCAAGTTTGGACAGTTTGTTTTAGATTTAATATAGTCCATTGTCCCAATGGGAATGCAAATCACAGTCTCACAGGCTCCTTGGTCAGTCATCAAGGTGTTTAAGTCATGTAGAGTATAAATAATGATGTTACTGCAAACATCATAAGACAAAGAATTCTCTGCTCTGATAGTAATAGAAATTGTTTCACTACACATGACAGCCTTTCCATAGACTTTATGTTAAGCAAGCAGGATGAACAGCATATATTAAATACTGAAACTAGTTATGTACAATGTGTTCATTTTTAAATAGTTTTTAAATCAGTTTTCTTTTTTATTTCTTCTATATTAATTTGTGTTCATGCATATTTTGAATATTTGACGTGAGATATTTGAGATGTGTAAATATTTTAAACAGGTAGATTGTAAAACTCTGTCAGCCTATATTAACGAGTGATCCGTTAACTTGAAACCCGGCCCTACAGATGTCATATTTTGTGTGGAATTTCTGGTACTTTACTTGGAGCAATTTGGGTGGTTTAAAAGATGGTATCACAACACACGGGGGAAGCATTAGGAGAAAGTATGGTAGAAAGGAGAGTTCCGTTTAAAAGACTCTAGTGCCTACAAACAAACCTGGAAAGTGATTCTCAAGAGTAGGAACATCATTAATACATTCATTAGAGATAGGTTAAGCTATTAGAGAGCTTTTTGAATGCCCAGGATAGGCAACATGGGAGGTGCATTAACGTTTTATAATCACCATTTCTGGGCTGCTGTTGTTTGCATCCTTTGTCCAGTGTAATGAGATCCCTCCATCACACAAATTCTGTGCGCGAAGGCACCATTTCTCAAAGGGGCTCTCTCGAAGAGTAAATGGCGGTGATCACCTGAACATTTGCAGCGGTGCTTAGGCCACCTCCTCACATTTCAACATGTTACAAACGTGAATATCCCACTTACCTGAGAATTCAGCATGTTCTAACTCTAAAATATACAAAAAACAGTGTGAGTGTGTTTTTCATTTCATTAATATGAATTTTAGGTTGTGTTCCTGCTCCCAAAAAGATTAAGCAAATGACTAATGATTAACAAAATCAGGGAACTCTAATTTAACCATTCATTTATTGTCTATAGAAAGTGCATGGAACTTAAACACTTTTAGTGCTGGAGTGCATAATGTGACTTTGTATAGATATTTGTCCAAATTGTCTTTATTTCAGATGCTAAGATAAGGTCAACTTTAATGATCTCCTGCCCTTACAAAGTCAGGCTTTGCCCTGTGAGCTAAGCGCAAACTATGGGGATTGTCTTAATGATGGTGTGACTTTCTGCACCTAAAATTCTTGGCTAACTTGTATATTTCTCAGTGGCTGATGTTCTACCTCAGATGTACTCAAAAGCTGAGTTTAGTGAATAGTGGTGATTTGATGACATCTCGAGAATAGCTCACAGGTTTTGACACTTTGAAAGCCATAGGCAGGTCAGTGAGCGACATCTTCATCCAATCAGGTATTGGATGTAGACCCATCCATTGATATCTGGGTGAAGGAAATGCAGTAGATCATCTTTTGTGAAGTCCAAAAAGCCGACTTTACATTTGGATTGACCACCATGCATTTTTGAGTTTTTCCTATGTTTTTTGTTGTTGTTTAAATTGGCCTGAGGGGCATGTAATTAACTGAAAACATTACACCTAATTAAACATATGAGGGTTTTACTACACAGCTCTCACTTGTACATTTATTTCCCCAGATTTGCTTGAAATATTGCCTGCATTTACTAAAGTCAAACCTACAGCATGTGAGATGCATTAGCTCAGCAAGTTTTATTATAGAAACCCACATTACAGTGACAGTGACAGTATCTCACTTATGGTAAGCTTGTGCAGACTGCCTTTAAATTTCACTGTTTTTCCCCCATTGTGTCTAAACAATGCAGAAACACTGAAAAATTTTAACTGCTTTGTATATAGCTGAGCTTGACAGGAAGGTGTGTATGCCACTGACTATTATCAGTTTATTTGCTGTGTTTTGATGCAGTGTTTGAGTAGAGGGTTTTCTTGAAAGGCGAGAGAGAAATGTGCATGTCAAGCGACGGAGACAGAATCGTGGCAAGTCAACCCTCCTAAAGGATTAAGCAGAAGCTGCCATTAAGAATAGGTGTCTGTTTTAAATATGAATCAACCCCCTCTAGTTCAAGTTGTTAACTAAATAATTCACTAACAGGGATGCATTATCGACTTGATGTAAATGTGATATGAGTGGAAATCAGGATGTGTGACTGAGATGATAATTGATATGATAATGGAGTTAGGAAGAGATGGAACAATAGCAACAAATAATAATGAAAAGCTAAATAAAAGATGGGGGTAAAACTGTTAGTGCAGCCGACTGACACGCTAGAGCAGCTTCACTGAGGCAGCAGTAGGGGCAGGCAAGAAGTGAAACGCACAAGCTGCCTGAGATACTAAAGTACTAGTGCAGTTACTCACAAGTCGTGCAAGGGTTGGCAAATGAGAGAATATGTTGAAATATCCTCTCTTGTTGTAGGGCATCAATTCTAAAAGGGGATGAAATAGCTGCCCTCTTACCCTCTGCATCTTTAACATCACCAACTTTTTGATTTGCGTGCGATTAGGTTCACAATGGAGGCCACTATCATTAATGAGATCAAAAACTTCTGCTATCAGACACAGCTGATGTGGCCCTCAACTCTGCCAGAGATATCAGCTCCTCTTTCACTCTTTTTTTTCTTCCCCCTCAGCATGGGAATAAAGGGATGAAAAAGATGATGGTGTGTGTGTGTGTGTGGAGGGGAGGAGGTGGGGGGCTGCATAAAAACTGCTCAAGTGCAGAGAGCAGCCCCATCTGGAAGACATCGGACCTAAATGAAGTTGTACAAAACCATTCCATTGATAATAAAGCTAATTTTTATGGCTCTGACAAGTATGTAATTATGTGCAGTGGTGCTTTTCAGATTTTATCACAGTCAATAAACTACCACGCTAATTTCATTCCTGTTTTGACATATTTACATGGAAATATTCGATTTGGGGGGAATTAGGGGCCTTGAAAGCCGCTGATAGATGGCTTTTAATGATCTGTGACCCCCGGCCTGTGGGCTCATCTGTTTGTCGGCCCATCGATCTCGCGGGAGATGTGCTTGGTTTTCTGATCTCTTTAGACAGAGTGCCATCCAGACAGTGCCGGCCAATAAGCCCTGAACGCTGGCCCTTTTCTTGTTGGCTGATTTGTCAAGCCCACTGATCTGGAAAGATTAAGAGAAAATAGATGTTTAAGTGCTCCTTTTATCTGTTATTTATACATCATAGATATCATCAATGCACATTTTACTGACCGGTCTGACAGTTTAGGACACTTTAATTTTGGGTACATATAAAAGTCTAGTGCTGTGTTTCTTCCCAAACTTTGGCCTCACACCCAAACACACACACAAGGAGGTCATGGTCCAGTCGACCCATCTTCAGCCTAGTGGTGCAGATAAAGTACAGCTGGCCTCACTGGCCTGACTCATCCTGTTGAGAGAACGCCACAGGGGTCACCGATGATGACAGGGTCCACTTATGGGAGGTGGGAATTGGTGTCAAAAGTGGGAACTGCTGCCCCATCCTCTTGCAGCTAAGCACGTACAGCGTCTCACAGGAGGGGAGCCGGTGTCATAAAAAGTCCATCAAAAGCACCAGTAATTACCCAGGAAATTGACAGTGAAATTGAAAAAGTTTGAGGCCACAGCCCATCCCCCATCTCCTCCATCCCAAGTTTCCTGTTGTGTGACAGTAGCACTTCTGCAGTGTGGATGAAAGAGCTGTACCTGACACCTGAGTGAACACATAATGTGCTTATGACATTGTTTGCTAGAATAACTTTAATTGTCACACTTTATTTTTGGAAATTCTCCAGTCAATCCATGCAAATTGATGTCCTGGTGTGAATTCATCTGTTTGTGGGATCCAGCAGTTACTTGATGGAGGTTAATGCCAATTCACACCAGCTATAACATGGCAATCATTCAAGACCTAGATTAACATTTAAGTGTTTTTTCTAAAATACAAAAAAAAAGGAAATGCCCCCAATTTCCAGTGGCCAGTAGGTTTGCTAAGTCCTCCCTCTGAATCCCTATTTCAGTTTGTAATATCTTCTGTGTCAATATGGAAATGCCAGAGGCTTGCGAATAATGTGATATTATAGTTTTATATGACCAGTTTAAATTTTTATCCAGGTTTCTAAGAAATCATGTTCCGTCCATCATTTTGTCATGGCAGAGGGCTTTAAATACTACAGTACCCATGAGCCTCCCAAGAGGAACAACATCATTAGTTGTTTCTGCAAGTGCCCCAAAATGATTATGTTCAATTGACAAAGCTCACTTGTCATATGAGGGTAGCAAAGCAGGAAGACAAGTGACATAGTTACCAGGTGATGAAGTCCGTTTATGCTGGAGTTCGAGCTGGATGGAGTCAGCATTGTTTGTTTTTGTTTGTTCCCTTACCAAATGTTTCCTGACCATAGAGTTCATAGAGTTTGGAAGGCACAGACAAATGACGTCGTGGTGGCAATAGGAGTGTCAGGTCAGAAAACACTTCTACTGTATGTGTCGTTCTGAAGGACATGGGCTGACAACATATTTAGATTTTTTTTTTTTTTATGTTTTTCTTTATTTGGGAGGATGTTTGGGAGAAGAAGTCAGTCAGAGGCATGAATCAGACCTGTAGCAACTACTCTTTGTCCTGACCAGCCAGGACAGAGAGAGTGATCGCATTCATATAAAGTATGTAAATGTGCTGTGAAATTCTGCAGTGGTGTCACCTTGTTTGGTCTCTGATTCAAGGATAATCACAGTTTTGTTAACAGTTTTCTTTGGTTTTCTTGAGTAAAATCAAAATTTAAATCTGATTATAAATCATTCGCCTTATGACACGTAAACTCTTCAAGGATATAAATAAATATTGGCTTGAAATGTTTGCTTACTACATTAAGTTATTTTTCAGTTCTCAGATATACAGCATAATAGTTAAAACATTGAAGATTTCATCGCATTCAAAACAAGGTGGATTTTCTGAAGAGCTCACAGTGCCTCAAGCATTTGACTCAAACCTGATAAAGACGAGACGGACACATAAGTACATTATAATGCAGCTTGTCATGAAATTGTGACATGTTCAAGAACGTTCATGCGCGAGGAGGCTGTATTGTTCCTCTGATTTTAATGCCAATCTCCATAATCAAGATGAAACTACACACTGCCAAAACTGGCATAATACAGGCGCTCGCCGATGAGTGATTGATTGAATATGAAATAATGAGGGTTTTCTGGTGCTCTACTGGTCATCTAAAATTCTGAATACAAATCAAATGGAAATTTTATGCAATGAGATGTATTAATGGCATTCTGGCAGCATTTTAAGGTCTTAATGTACAGCAATAAGCAACATAGGTTGTCTCAGGGAGATGAACAGTTGTTGCTGTTGATAGGCCATTTTAGTGCATTACTGTCAAAATAATGCATGTCTGTCTGCATATATTCCCCGGCTCTAGTGAATTTAACTTTGGATAATTTGGACAACCATATCTAGTGTGCATGGATTTCCCTTTTAAACTAATAAATAATGGTTATTGACTGTGCCATTAATGCCACTAAAGTAATTGTAAAATGTTGTACCGTTTCCAACAATGATTTGATTCCCCGCAATTATTCATCAGTGATTTGCATGTACACTATATTATTTTCCCTCCTTAGGTTTTCTTTAATCTCTCTCACAATATGTGTAAAAGTTAATTTGTAATTTTTAAAACATGTTAATGCATTTTTCTTTGAGTAATAACGTCACAGGTCAGTGTCACCTCTTGATTTACTGAAATCCTGAGATCTAAAAGAATGCTACAGAAATAAATTACCACATTGGTCTTATTGACAGGGAAAATACTGTTGTTTTGTTATTAATTTATTTACATACTCAGTGGCCACAAGGAGCAACCACTATTATTACTATAAAGGAAGACTGAGGCAGAGAGGTTTGGATGTCACCCTGCTTGGTTTACTCCACTGATGCTAAGTGATATTTACAGATTGTGGCCAGTGAAATTGCATATTAGAAGCACCATTAACATTTTTGTTGCCCAGGGCACTGTGGAGTAGATCGTAGCTGGTAGGGGAGGCTACTGTCAGGTTCCCATGTCGTAGCTGTGTTGTATGGTTCCCATTCAGCAAGAGAAGTGTAACATGGATGGAAAGGACAGACCCCTCATCATGTGATTAGTGTCCTCGTTAATCTGTCTGCATTCATTTAAATCTCATTTGAATGTCAGAGCAATTAAGTTGACTTAAGTGGAATAATGTTGTTGTGATTGCAAAATGGAGTGTCAACATACCAGCTCCGGTCTTGAAGAGGCGTGGCCACTGTACAGGATATAACCAGGATCAAAATGGAGGACATCAGTCACTGTTAATTGAACCTGTGTCACTTGAAGATATACAGTTAACACCAGCACAGTCAGTGGTTTGGTTAAGTCAAACTCAGTGTTTACTTATGGACACTGAGCACAACAATTCCCATGCTATATAAGAAGAAATGGCAAAAGAGGCCATTCTCCATGAATACAGGCGGCCAGTGTTACCATGTGTAGTTCAGAAGCATAAAACCCAGTGGATTAAAGAAGGCAGTGCTTCCGTGCAGTGTCCCACAATACATTGTTTGTTTTTGCAGAAATCATTTGTTGAGCTGTTAAATTTTTAACATGTATACATAAATATAAATTATGCATCAAAAGGAATGAATGCTTCTCCTGTGTTTTGCCTGTTGTGTACATTGAAAAGGCAGACTAAATAAATAGTCAGGTAAGGTGTACATGGGTGGAGAAAGTGTTGTTGTTCTCTGTTATTCTTATGGCAGAAGAAAAGCTCTCTGGAAGTCACTCACCTGCATGTGGTATTGTTTGTACGGATCATTACCCAATAAAGCTTGCACAATAAAGCTTGTTAAAGGCTCATCCCGTACAATTCAAAGATCCAGACGTTATTCTTGCTGCTTTGCACAACCAAACAACGTCCACATATGTCCAAAGTCCACCATATTTTTTTTATGTAGACTGTTGAATAGATCGGAATAATCATGTTGTAACATCATAAGGGGAAAGACTGTCTCCTCTTGTTTTTTCCAGTGACAGACAGTGGTGAATATTCACTGATCTAGACTGAATTGTTTTCAGGGTATAAGAATAATTAATCTTAAAAAGACTCGTGCACATCATATGGCCATCATGCACCATTTCAAAAATGTAATGCAGACCATAGTTTGTTGAAATGGGATCTCTCATTGTTTCTGGCTTTTGCATTTTTACTTTACATTTACAACATTGTATTGTTTTTTAATACATTATATTAATGAATTGTGTTTGTCCATAAGGTCCTATTTTAATGCTGTGACATAATTTAACCCTGTGCGTATTTTAGGATCACACTTTGGTCCTTTTTTTTCCCCTGAAAATGATTCCTCAACCTCCTCTTGGTTATAGATGCAGTGCACTCACTTGGCCTCAGTAATATTTCTTAGTGCATCCACTCTTTATGATACTGACGTAGGCTGACTCTTAAATAGTCTTTTATGCATGTTTTATGAGTGTGACGATTACAGCAATTCCACTTCTGAGCCAGTTGTGTGCCAGTGATCTCAATGGATGTATTCTCTTCCCAGACTTTACCTCAGCGTGACACTGAAGGATAGTCAAAACATTTAAAAACCGACTGATTTTTTTTTTTGCTCCAATCTGATCATGTAGACACAGAGAAGGTGGAGATTTTGTTTTACATGAGAAATCTAAAAGTTACTCATTTGAGGTGATTTTATCTTTTTTAATTATTGGAGATTAACACATTTTTAACCAGAAAAAAGACGGCCATAGAAAAAAGACTGCAGCCACCTGAAGTGCGCACTGTAGAAACCTTAAACACATTTGTGTTGTTGTTATGTAAAGCCGGATAGACCGTGTGTTAATTTACATTAGACATTTTAATCTGCCAGGACATGTGACTTTGTACTTCACATTTCACAGATCAATTGAGCAGCCTCTACTTAAGCTCAGAAGCCCTGTTTGGTTTTAACCATTGACTATTCCAATAAAGTTTACTCAAACATGACAACAATTTTGACATAATGAGAGAAAGACATGAACAGAAATTAAGAAGGACAAAAAAAACAATAATCTGGAGTGTAGTTCAGTTTTAATCACAGCACAGTCTCAGTGTTAGCCACAACATGTAAAATAAAGCTCAGCAATATTAAAAACAAGCTCACCACAGTTTATAACAGACTGACTGCAGACATGTTGGAACTCAGACTGTGCAACTACTCAAACTGCGACTGCTGTATCGATGATACTGGAAATCAACCAATTGTTTGGGAGCCAGATTGTTGATTGTTCAGGTGATTATTGAGGTGCTGTGACCCCTTTCAAACTGCATGTCAAACTACAACCAATACAGAAATTTGTATATCTGAAATGATCAGGGGTGACAATACCATGCTAAAATTTGTGTAGATTTTTTTTTTTTTTTTTTGTGTAGATCTATAAATTTGTATAGAAATTGTGTCTGACCTGTTTGGGAGGTCTGTCATGCTATGCACACACTAAAAGGATGGTGATGTGCTCTTGTTGGAAGCTGTCCTAAACCCAAATCTACCACTGAGTTTGGGCATCTTAGTGCATCTTTAAAGCATTTAGGAATAACAGAGAGCAATTTTTGTTCATTTTTCCAGACTGCAAACCTGCATCCGGCTCCCAACACACCTCATGTCTAAGACTAAGACTAAGCACTCAACTTTCTACTTTGGAGCGCAAACTGAAAGTTATTCATCAAGTTTTTATTGAATAGAAGAATCAAATGAAAAATCAAAATGAGTTGTAATAGTAAAAAGATTAACAAGATAGATACTGCCTTAACCCGTGTATGATTGTGTCCTGTCAAGATAGCACTTGAATGTCCTGGTGAGAAGCAAATGATTTCTGATGGCCATCCAGGCTTTTTCCTCTTTGAAAAGCCCAGATCAAATAGGCTCACTCTTGTCAGTGCCTAAGCGGGAGAGCTTCCCATATGAACAAACGATTGATTGACAGGTACACATAGGCTGGCTTTTTAATTTCCGTGCCTCGCTTCGAATTAAACCTCCACCTGGGATAAAAGCATAGGCTATCCAGCATCGAGAACTCCCAAATGATAGGAAATGGAAATTTTGATTAGCAAAGGACGAGGGATTTTCATTCTGCTGGATCTCCCAATAGTGCTGATGGTTGAAGTTTTTTCAAGCAGATAAAATAGTGATGACAATTGTCTTTTTAGGGATTTTGTCAGTATTAGTCAAACCTGATAAAACACCTTTAGTTTGGAATGAAGTGCCATTTTGTACAGCTGTGATCTTACAAATATGTGTCAAAAAAAAGCAAAGCTAAAAGTAACTTGAGTAAAAGTTATGTGAAGTTAGACAAAGGCTGCAGAAACACTATGTGGATTACACTGTTTAGTTAAAGATATTATTTTTGTTAATAAAAGTTGCATAATTTCCTATTCAGATTTCACTATAATCAGCCACACAAAAACATACATGCACATACACACGACTTTTAAATCAGCCAGGCAGCTGTTTGTTGTGTGGGCCCCTGTATGTGTGACAGGACTGAGCAGCCACCAGAGAGTAATAGTAAATGTGCAGCTGCTTTTATTGTGTGTTTTTTATGAGACAACATACATTAAACCTGCTGTAACTGCAGTAAATAAAGCGTGTTGTAAAACTGTGTTCGTGAAAGAGCTTGTAAACATAAACAGCCGCAATGAGGTCAACATCAAAGTAATTGTAATGCTGTATGAGCAGTGAAATACAACGTTAACGCTTCAGGACAAAATAGTTTTCCAGTGTACCTGAAGAGGCAGCGACCCATCGTCAAACACTAACTGTTTGCGCTGGGATCACACACACACTACAAAACCTTAACTGGCCTTTGTTATTCTATTATGAACCTGTTTTAAAGCCCCCAAATAACAGTCAAATTTGGTTCTTTGTATGTAAATGCTCAGCCCAGTATCCTAACGACAATTCCACCTCACAATTTATGTCCAATGCCAACATTCAGGCCTTTTCATTCATCTTTCCCTAAACATAATCACACAGTAGTTGCCATGCACAGATATTGTAGCAAAAATTGTAGACAGTGAGAATTTAAAAATATTATTAGGAATGAGGGGGAAAGAAGTTATTATTGAATGTAATCTGGGGTTTTGCAGAACTGTCCAGTGGTGACATTCTTACATTGATAGGGTTGAATTACCTCAAGCAAAATTATCTGAGCACATGTTTTTCCATAAATTTGATGTGATTCAAATGGAAATGTTAAAATTTCCCAACTTTTTATCTAATGATTTGTGCAGTTTTAAGGAGCAAAACTTTTTCCAAGACCCTCTTATATGTTACCCAAAAGGCAGCCCTCTTCAAAAAGCACATATTGTAATGTACAGCCGATGCGAATTGACGTTTATTGATTAATGTTTTAAAGCTAGAATCCACTTAGCTGTTTGAAATGTGCCTCAGAAAAAGTTACACTTTTGCAATGAGATCAAGGAATTCAAACATTTGATTTGTAGCAACTCACTTAAATTTATTCACTGAGACAGACGTGACAGCCAACTCTGAGATTCCTTTTACTGATCACGTTTCATTATGTTTGGCAAAAGGGCCTGCGCCATTACCATGAGTAATATCATAAGTTATGAATGAGGCAAACGGCAAATGGCATAACACATCAACACTCAGGGCATCAGCACTCATTTAGAGCTGTTTGAGTGTCACTGCACACTACATAGGCCAAGACAGCATTAGACAGAGAGCAAAATGAGCCTGACGTACACTTCTCTCCCTTCAACATGACTTCATTTTATAATGTGACGCCAGCCTTGCTGCAACCCAACTCGTGTCAAGCCGTTCCGGACCATCCGACTTCACCCCTCCACGCACACACACACACTAACACACACACACACTCAGATAATCAGTGGGAAAGTTGACTCGGCCCCATCAGCATCAGATGTTTTGTTTCTTTCAAGCATGTTTTAAGGATTAACACATAAAAGGAACTAAAGGCCGTGGTCTGTCATGAGCACTGTAGGGGGATTTGTGGATCATTATATGAGCTGCTCGCTAACATGAGGCTTTAGGGAGAAAGCTGGGCCCCCCTGCCAGGGAACTTAGTCAAGGGGCTGAGAAAGTTTTGTCATTTGATGTTTTACATTTTGTCATTAGCAGCCGTCTTTTATGATTAACAGCGTGGCCCTTTGGTTCACCCCTCTCCGCTTGCTTCATTTAACTCTTTCAACCTCCTTACATTGGAGCATATCACTTAAGAGTTCCTATAGCCTGAGACAGCTCAGTCAGCATTAACAAGTATGAAAAACTCCTTCCCGAAATGACAGAATATCCATTCTGTTACACCAAAATGTTTTTATTTCAGTGAAACTTTGAGCAAGTGGAGTAGAATGGGACAGAACAGTGCTGTCGGAACAAATTCCAGTATTTGACTTTTGCACAAATGTAAAAAAGAAAAGTTGTTTACCAAACCGCTCACAAGATCACTTATTTATTTGAGGTGAAACCTTAGCAGCGCCTAACATGATGAAAGAAAACATCCAGCCGAATGATGAGACGACTAGTCCTCAACATCTGAAAGGGGGAGTTTTGGAAGACACTTGGCTTCCATTCATCAGAGTAAAAGATTCAAGAAAGCATGTTTTTATGTCTAAGGAGCAACTTAAGTGAGGGTTATTTCTTTTACAGTGTGAGGATCCACAGAACAAACTGAACAAACCCACAGCAGTCCAAAGGGCTTGTAAGTGAGTCAGGGTGAAGTGAATCTAAACCAGTATGCATCACATCATCAACTCCTTTTGTTTTTATTTACTTCTTTTGTTCAAAAAAATCACATCCACTGTTTTGGGACAGTTGTGTATATAGCGAGGTTTTATTCGCTGTTGAAATGTAATTCAAATGTGCCCACTGTCTTGTATTTTTAGGCATGATTAACATTCCTCTTGCCATCTGGTGCCTTGCATCTTATAGAGTCTACTATCAAGTTTGTTTTCATACATCAAACAACTACTGTAAGTTTAGTGGTTAGATTTTACAGCCTGTGAGAACGGTCTGAAACTGTTTTTAGGTTTGTTTTTAAATGCTCTACTATTATCTGAGAGTGAAGACAATGTATAAATTAAGATTATTTCAGACTAAGAAAAATAGATTATAGACCAGCAATATAGTATATTAAGTAACTATACCATTTTTCAACACAATTATATATGCATGCCCACAAACTACATCTACATATATACCTGCTGTGTTCTACAGATTGTTTTTGGGAAATGCTGTCATTGGGTGACTTGGCAATGATCACAGGACAGCACACGTTGTTGGAAAGTCAAATGCAGGAAGATACAAATGAGTCTGGGCGCTGGCACGGACACAGGTGAGAGAAATGCACACAAGCAATATGTATGAGGCAGGCTCCTACATTTAACTCTCATGACCTAATTCACAGTGCAAGAAAGCCACTCAAATGAGATTACACTGAAAGGAAGCTCTACAAAGGGGGCAGCTCATTCACACTTCTGTGAGGTGTATGAAACGTATTCCAGGTGAGGAGATTAAGGGTGAATTTTAGCTTTTATTTTTTAAACAAATCCTATTTCTCTGACTTGTATAACATTTCCTACAGTGGATTATGGTGAGGCACTGTTCATACGGGTAATAGCTCAGTTCCCTCACATGAAAAATCCTCATTCTTTGAGGAAGCTGCATTTACATGGCAAATATACACATTAGTTAATTTTAGATCCCCTGATTAGTGACTAGGGTCGGCTCTCTCCGTTGAGATGTGGACACTAATAGCTTGAAATGTTGATGTAGATGATTCATTCAGAAAAATCAAGAGACCAAACTAATTGCATTTTCTTTCTCAGAAACATTTCCTTCTGTTGCTTGGCACGGAGTCACCTGAAAAGCTTACCAATCACTGTGACTGGCAGTTCTCAAGTCGAGAGTCTAATTTCTGTCTGTTTTTGATTGGTTTGTCAGCTTTTATCTGGGGACCCTATTTGGAACATTTTCTTACTCTGAAAGGACATGTCTGTCAAGATGACTGACAGGCCTCAGGCCCTGTGTGGGAAAGCAGTAATTCCCAGCAGCTCTCTATGCAACTGTCCTCTGAAATAGTGTAAATCAAACCCAGTTATCCACAAAATGATGCACACTTGATTGTCAAAAGGCTGAAGGTGAATTTTGCATCCAGTTTGCGCTTTCAGTCATTGACTTGGTTTAAATAAACGGCTCCATTTCTCAGATCTTATGTGGTTTTATATTTTAAAATGCAGATGTTCTCCACAGATTGTCATCTTTTCTTTTAGTTAACAAAGACTAAGCTTTTTTGTTTTTGTCTTTTGACTTATTGAGCATTAATAGTTTCTTTTACATTGTTCCTTGCGTCAGTGGCTTTCCTCTGTTGCGAATGGCCGAGCCACATTGCCTACCTGAGCAGCATGTGTGCATCACTGAACCTATTGGTTTTCATTTTGGTGCCCAAGTTAACAGGTTAGAGTAGCCGCACAGTCTGATTGAGCAGACTGCAGGCATGGCTTGCCTGCAACTCGGCTACAGATTCAGCATCTCGTCTGTTTCACAGCAGTTCACAGCAAATATAGACAGTGAAGATGACCTGTTGGTAGAGATGTTGACATCATATAAGGAACATTATGCACCTTTCACTGCAGTGTCAATGTCCACACCTGTAGAATATTTCTCAGACTTTTTTTTTTTTAACTCAACAATTCCTGTATCCATTTCAAATTAAAAGCCCTCTAGTGTTCCTGTGGACAGAATCCCTCCAAGCTTTTATTTGAAGACCATTATCAAAGGCAAACTAAATGCAGAAAGAGGCTGGTTCGGCTGCAGTCATGCTGTTTGTGTGGACACCACGTGTGTGTGAGCTGCAGCAGGTAGGCAGTGTGGCCCAGACGCAAGAGTCAACAGTTATGTTTGCACCTCTGTGAGAATGTGGTGCTTTGAGCAATAATCAGCATTAGCATCCGATTACTCTGGCTTCGGTTTTGCTGGTATATGGCCAAAGTATTGGACAAGTTTTACTTTTGACATGATGATGGCAGCTAGATGAAAAGTGAGGAGACTAAAGTCAGTAGGATTAATTCTCTGGGGATAACAGATGTCTGTATTAAGTTTCATGTCAATCCATGTAATAGTTGTCGAGATAGTTCAGTCTGAACCAAAGTAGTAGACTAACTGATGGACTGACACTCCTAAAACCAGCACATTAATCTTTAAAAGCTGCCTTCCCACAATGGCCCACGTGCTACAATTGATTACCAGTATAGAGCCATCAAATACCATATCAACAAATACTAATCTTTTATTATGATAGGAAAATGTCCAAATGAACAGTTATTCTTTACATTTACTTACTGTAAAGGTGTTATCTCACACATTGTGCCAGACAAGGTGCAACACCCGCAAATTGTATGAATGTGTTAGCTTTTCAGCGCTGTGTGTCCATTCTGACGTGAAAGGCCATGTTTTTAATCGGCAGATTGGACTATATTGTTGCTGATATTCTTTGTGATTTGTGATTTCTTGTAGGTTATACCACTTTCTACTTTATGCTTTGTAGTTAATATATCTTCATTATTTCTTTTCACAGCAACATAAAAACACGTGGATCCAGTGCCCTTCTCAGTGTTGCCCCCTCATGTCTTTTCCCTTTTGTACCAAGCTCAGCAAAGCTGTTCATTAGTGATCTAGTAGGATCATTAACATAGTGACACTATTGGACCTTGCTGTTAACATCAAGTGTCCAAGGTGAACTGGTACACAGCGTTCGATTTCAATTAATATGTTGCTTAACTTGGATTTGGGAATGGAATTGGAGCATGCATCAGTGAATGAATTTACTTGGACACCTTGAGACAGATGAGGCCGTCAATGCATTGAATTCCATTGTCTTCTTGGCAACCGTGGCTCTCAGAGCGCAGCTTGCCACTATTTGTCTAACTTTTGAACTGAGCCTAACAGTCTTGCACACATTGCATCCAAGTAGTAGTTCCAGTTTGCATTCAAAAATCATGCTATGTATAGGACAGTCTGGATGTGATTATTAAGGACCATGACCAGTCCTAAAGGGCATCTCCACCACTACACATCTGTTTACAGTTTTTGGGAATTATGACTGCATATGTGAAAAAAGTTGTATAAAACCTTTTGTGGCTTCACAGGGACCTGCACGAAATCTGTTAAATGGCCTTACTTGATCTCTGCAGCCTGCTTCCCACCTCTGCTTAAGGCTAGCATTAGCTGCTGCTGGAATAGCATACCCAAATTTCCAACCAAACTGTCGGTGGTCACGTTGCATTTTGGATAATGTAGGCACCAGGTTTCGGTAAGGAAGAAGAATAAGTAGAATAAAAAGAGACGACATATCTGGTTCTGCGGCATTGAATCCGATGATGTTACAAGAGTGCAGTTTTAAATTGATGTAGTACTCTTTTAGATGCGATTGTAAATCAGTTCAACTTTACTACAGATTTAAGCCTGACTTATTTTACATGCCATGTAAAATAGATGTGCAGGCATTTGTCTTGGTTACAGTGGTGCAGAGACAGCCTGCAGGGTGAAGTGCATAGTACATGCTACAAGTTACAGTAAATACACCTCACAACAGTGCCGCAGTGATAATAATTGATATGCTATTGACAATATGTTTTGAATGTAAGTGTCCGAGCAGCCATGCATCAGTCAGTGTGTGCATGAAATGAGCACTATGTTTGACAATGAGTATTTGAATATCTGTCTAATACTGTTCAGAGAAACGCAGAGGACAGAATCTGCCAGTAAACTCATTTTGGAAACATGCACATGTTTGTGTGCCAAGCGTGTATGTGTGGTCTTATCTGTGTGCATGTGTGCCTGTTCCTCAAATGGCAGGAGAGGACGTTCTTCCATCTGACCCACAGCTCCATAGGGCTTTATCTCTGCCGGTGTTCCACATTATTGATAGCTGCAGTGATATTGACAGGCGATGTGGTGGTAGGAAAGGGAAAATAGGAGTTTGATATGACATATTGTGCTTCTCAGCAGGTCCCATAAATAACTTTGACACATTTTTGTATGCATGGGAAGGCCTCTGATTCAGCCTCCCATAAAAAATAAACTTCTATTATGGAATGTATTTGTCAAGTGGTGCAGTGATGGATGGACTAGTGTTTAGCCCTTGGCAGGTGGATGGGACCCGCCACAGCAAGCAGCAGCAAGGGCTTGTGGGGAGGATTTGCTAAGCAACTGTGGGTGGGAGGTGGAGGGGTGTCAGTGCAATTATTCAGCATAAAAGGGGATCATTTCAGCACCTGCTTTCACTTTCCCATCATGCATTATTGCGACAGGATATTTTCCTCTTGTACATTGACAGCAGAGTAGATGAGAAAGAGGAGCATTACTGAACACAAATGCTGCAATGTGAAGATACAGTTAATTGATTGATCGGACTGTAAATCAGTGGTTTCGAGGACCCTCTAAAGGGGTCACAAGATAAATCTTGAGGGGTCATGAGCTAATCAATGGGAATAAAAAGAATCAAAAACATACTCTACTGCACGGAAATATGTTTATTGTTGACTTTTCTTTAATTATTCCTATTTTCTTCTGCAATATTCGATTGATTTTAGTTTTTTAGGATTCTAAAAAGTTTTTAAATTAAACAATCTGAGATCTTTGGGTACCAGGTTAAACATGTGACGAGTGACAACATGTGACTTTGCTTTGTTCCAAGCGGACACAAGTCAAAAAGGTTAAGAACTACTGTTGTAATGAATAAACAAATCATAATAAATAAAAATGGTTGCTTGTATCTGGGTGTTAAAAAAGTACTTGAACACGTGCAAACTGCGCATTACTTTCACAACATCGTCTTTGTTTTGCCTTTCCAACAATCACTAATCATGTAATAGCATGAATCACATTTTAAATTATTCCCCTCCATCCCATTCTGCTCATTCATACTACTCTTGATCTAATAGTATACTTGCTTCAGTGACAGTGTGTAGTTGCATGCATTTGCTTGCATTTTGCATACACATCGTAGCATTATGCTCCTGTTGTCTTCAACAAGACAGTGACATCCCACATACCCCCCTAAGCCGTTCTTGCTTAGCGTCATTGATTCATTTTTCTGCCTCAGGGCCTCACTGGGCATGTTGGTTTTCATTTTATGACTTCATCTTCTACTGTCGTGAAGACTTCTTGACACACATTGGAAAAAACATGCATGCAGGCACTCAGAAAAACAGATGCAGCAAAGAGCCTAATTCTGCATATACTGGACTAAGTACATTTAAAAGCATTATGAACACTCTTATTGTAGGTTTCTGTGACAGTGCAGAGCTACTAGGACAGGGAAGAAATCACAGCCTCTCTCAGTCTTCTTGTCTTGTCTATATCAAGTCTGTGATCCCTCCCCTGTGAGCGTTCAAGTCTTTAGTCATTTGGTCAGCGAACATAAGCATACTCACAATGACAATGCTAACACGGTGATGTTGAGATGGTGTGATGTTTACCATTATCACCATCTTAGTTCAACATGTTGCTAACATGTTTACATTTTCTAATTAGCACCTAACACAAAGTAGAGTGGAGAGTGATGGGGATGTCACTAGTTTTGCATGAACCAAAGTGCTGGACACATAAAAAGTGTGATCTGATAAAGAGGAAAAGTAAGTCGATCCCCAAAGTAATTAGAATTCAATCCAGTAGTTTTTGAGTTATTTTGAGTCTTAGTCTGGACTGACATTGCCATCCTTACAATAGTGCCACAGGTGTGGCTAAAAATCATCAACTTTGATATTTTGAAAGTGATTTTTTTTGTTTTTATAATGTATTCTAAAGTGCAAGTCAGTTATAATAGATGATGATGAGGCATGTTTGACAGCAGCTTGCAACCAGCCAATATAAGTGCAGACTAGACTGACTTTGTATAGAGTCTATTGGTACAGTAATAGACTGTTTTATTGTCTCTGAATTGCTGACATTTGACACTAGGGCCTACAGCATTACTTGCGTACATGAGGACAAACTGTCCTTTGAACACCCTTATCATATAAATGGCTCACTACTATTACCTCCACTTACATGCATAGCAATCAGATGATATAAAAATCAGCTAAATCTGTGCAGTGGGACTCCTTTTTGAGCAGTCGCCCGTGAACTTGCTGAACCAGAAAGCGTGTGATGGAGAACACTTAGACCCTCTCATCCATTTCACATTTGTTCCAATCAATTATTGAAGTAGACAGCCAATTACAAATGAGAGGATTTGAGTGCCCGGCTTTCGTTTCTCCAAAGGCTTGCATTAAATGTCTCTTGGTGGTGAATAATTGGTGCGATTAATTTACTGTTTGGCGCAAGAGGTGTTTTCATCTGTCCGTCGGCAAAACGACCCTCCCTTATATGATTTAAAGTATTAAGATCAGAGAGGGGGGGTTGGGCTTGTCAGCAAGCTATAACAGGTTGAGATGAAGTTTTAATTGTGTTTTGATCCATGCGATTACATATAGCATTCTAGTTTTTAATCTGCAATTACCTCCTTCTTTGTAGCCCTAATTGGGATGGTTGAGTAGCATTGCATGCAAATGAGGATAGTTGTAAAGGAGTTGACTGCAAAAAAATGTATCCACCATTTCATGTATTCGCACTAAAGTAATGAAATAGGGACTTTATTTTTTCATCATCCTGTTTGCCGTTCATTACTCTCACTATTTGTTTAATTTGATGGCCAGATTGACAGCAAAGTAATGTATCTGTCTGCACTGAATGACAGGCCATAACAGACTGACATTCCATGTTGACGCTCCAACTCTGGATAATTTCCAGTTCACCACTCATCAAGAGCACCCACACAATAATGAATGCTTGAAAAGGGACGTGATGAAACATTAGATCTGTCCGCGGTCACAATGAAGGTTTAAGAGATGCAGTAGCTTTTTTAATGTGAATGAAAAAACCCCACATCTCCTTTTTTAGCTTCTTCCTATTAATACAAAAGGTGAGTAAGAGGTGGAACATTTCTAAATGTAGAATAAGCTCTCTAGAAAACCGTTTTGTCCTTGCTCTATATTATAATCCGAATTAAAACACCAGACAGGTAGAGGACAGGGACAAACTGGTGGGTTAGTGAGCCTCCCCCAGCATCGAGGGAAGCACAGGTGCACAAGGTCAGCACCCGTTTTCTCTGGAGACTCCCTTAAGGGTAAATGTGCCTATGATGGAATAGAGTGGCAACAGAACAGACGGGACGACTGCTGTAGGCCCGCGGCACTCAATCATTCTCCCAGTCCCACAATAGAGCTCCACATCACCGACTCCCAACAGACTGCCAGCAACGATAAGTCCACCTGCTAACTTCAGAATTCACACACACTTGTACTTTTACTGTATGTCTCCAGAGGCAAGCTTTATCAAACTACAGCTAATTCATGTAATATATGTAATATATATTACTACTATATATATCATTTATATGTAATGCATATTTGTGTTTTTATTGCACTATAGTCATCATGGTAGCCAAATCTGCATGATGAAACTACTTACATTTCTTTGTATTTTATCTTAGCAATATGTTTGACCACTAGGATCCTTAAAGATGCGGTGCTAACGTGTATAGAAATATTTAATGTGATTGGTGCAATTAGTGGTCAATCAAAGATGATCAGGATAATATGTGAACTGAATAAGAGCAGCAGTAACAGTTTGAGCTGTTCTCACTTTAAAGTAAAATGTGAATAAGTGAATAAACCAATTTACCCAATGAGCCACAGGGCAGGAGTCTATACTGTCGATCCCAACCAGTTACCAAAGGTTGGATCATGGAGGAGCGTGAGGTTGTCTTTGTGTTGGGTTGAAACGTACCTACAACGCTTTATCTGGTGATTCGTAGTCTTGCCAGACCTCTCTCCACAGATCTGTTTCGTTAAACCAGTCACAATCTGTCTCTGTCTTGAACAGAGCAAACCCAGGATAAGTATACAGTGATCTTGCAAAGTAATGTCATGGGAAAATGTGGGAAGTGGAGTCCTGACATCAAAATGGTGAAATCCTTGCAAAAGAAAACATGTATGTCAACTATGTTATATGACTTGTACTGATGAAAAAAGACGAGCAGAGCCTAATCATTAGTGCCATAGAGGTGAAGCCTGTCTTCAGTCTGTCTCCAGTCGCTCACTGGACTTGTTTAATCACAGATGATTGAATGGCTGTATGTAACTGTTGCGGAGCGTTATCAAACCTATATCACAGGGGCTCATGTGAAGTGAGTGGACAACTTGTGAACGCTTGTGACTGTCATGCCCAATGTTGATCCATCTTTTGACACAGCCATCAACAGTTGCAAGTCTTGTTGACTTGACTAAATGTACTGATCTGTTCTGCCTCACACAAGCATCAGGATAGTTTGTCTTTTTTTATCAGTAAAAAGTTTTGTTTCACTTTATGACAGGCATTTGTGGTATGATGGTAACATGCACGGTGGCACTGGAACTCAGGAATAGTCAGTGAACAGCAGGCTTTATACCAGTACCCTACATCCTGTGAGCCAGACTGGGTGATGTGTAACAATATAGATGCAAAACAGTAGGCCTTAAAAACTGAAAATATAGTCTGATTTGTTTTTACCACCTTTAATTTGCACCTGAATTTGTGAATTTCCGAATCTATAAAAGTCATAACACAGAGGAAAGGACTAATAGGACTCTCTCTTTAGGATTAATTAGATAAGCTCCTTTTAAATCCTTACTTTCCATTTTAATCCTCAAAAACTGGAATTATGTTTTGGCTATAGAAACTCAAAAGCACTGTAGAGTGTTTACTAGCCATGACAGCATTACGGGACAGACAAAGCTAACTTCTATTTTTGTATATGGACGTCTTTGTGAGTGCAAAGACACAGTAAGTGCACCACTGAGCTATCCTCGTGTCATTCAGTCGCACAGGTTGAAAGAAAGTGATATGTATAACATATGCAAGGCTTTGCATGCAGATGTGACACCATATGTCTTCATTTGACGGAGGGTTGACGCTCTGTCAGAATCATATCATGCTAATTTGAAAATTTTGTCCCTACATGTGCACATAGACCATGAGCAAAATCAGACACCTCTTTGTATTGCACGTGTGTAGTAAGATCTATTGTTTGACCCCACCACACCTCCACCAGTGCACACACACACTCTCTACATCGACCCTCGCCCACTTGTTTTATTCACATCCCTGAATCCAACTCGCAAGTATTCAATCATTTTGATTAAAAGACTGATTTTGTCCCGAAACTGTGCAGGAGTTGGAAACCTTACCAGCCAATGACATTTGAGGATTCATATATTTTCATAAACTTTTAACAATGTCAATGGGACATGTCTTCAATCTTAGCCTCACGATGGCAAAGGCACTCAATCTTTCTTTAGCTCTCGACAGAACATTTGAATATGAGTATAGGATTATTAATGTGACAGTTCATTGGGGAGGCATCATGGGGAGATTCAGAAGGAGAGGTATTCTCCTGCAGGTAGGTTTTAAAAGGGAAGTGCATAATGTTTGCTTCATGGTAGTAACTGATAATGCCACTGATCATGTTGTGGTCGTTAAAAGTTGGTAAAATGCCTCAAATGGAAAATTAACTTAAGGTCCACTTTCTAGCTTTTTCCGGAGCTTTTAATGGCAAACTGCATGTGTGGAGGAAGATCGTGGGAGGCTTTTCAAATCTCTGTATGTCAAACTATTGTTTCAAGGATCAAAAATTAACTTTTATGGTCAAGGTTTTAAAGAATTTTTAAAAAATCTGCATTAGGTAGTGGTTTTAGCTGTTTGGTGATTTCTAATAACGGTTAACAATAACAACTCTGGTTACACACATATTTTACTTTGACTACGACAATGTTTTCTCTATTTTCCAACTTTTAGTGTTTGGACCAAATTACTCATAAAAATAATGGCAGCTGAATATGATGAGCTGTTATTTCAATGTGTCAGATTCATAATTAATCATCATTTAGTTAATTATATTAGATCTGATTCGGTATCTGCAGATGATACTCAGTGTTACGGGACTCAGATTGGGATCGGGACCAAACAAACTTGATCAAGACATGCTTATTTGAAACTTTTTGGCTAAAATGACATCCAGGAAAATTCCAGTAATTTAAATGCCATACCTTTCTGTGTAGCTTTAAACTCTTTAAACTCTCAGTGAGCAGTCAAGAGCAGTTAGTGAAAGCACAAACTCATCATAGCTAATAACGTCACTGTAAGCCTTTTGATGATATAATGTAATTATTCGTTGAGTCTTTGATTGCGGTTATTAAATGTTTCCATGTGTTGTAATAATAGCAGCAGTTACATTTCATGAAATAAATTCTATAATTTGCTGTCTCTGCAGACATAGTGGTCTCTCTGCAGGATGGCTGAAAAACAGATCGTCTGTAATTTGAAGGCAGTTCATTAATCCCACTAAAGCCGCCCAGGCTTGATTGTTTGAGGTTATTGGAGTGGCTGTCAGTCCAGGTGTGTCCAACAACGGCATTGATTTGAGCAGTTTAAGTCAGTGCAGCAGTATTATCATCAGACACAATTCCTGAATCAAGAAAAACAAGCACACCTTCACAGCTGTAGCTCTCAACTCCCTCAAGCACAACTTGCAGAGCCATTGTGTTCTACTTTGTATCTTATTGTTGCATTCAGCAAGTTTCTGTTTTCTTCCTCATCTGTTTGTTTCCTCCTGAACGGTCACATCATCCTACCTCTCCACCTCCTGCCTCCTATCTCCTTCCTCCTTCCTCTCTTTATTCTTGTGTATCACGGCTTTCTTGTCATAAGAATGAATTGAATTTGTCCCCTTCAGTGCAAACAACAATAGACAGAGTGGGGACCTTCAGGAAAACAAATCGCCACCTCCTGTCCCTGTTGGGGATTGGATGCACTGTATGTGTGTCTGTGCACGTGTGCACGTGTATTGCTGATGAGGCTGAGGGGGCAGATGAGGAACAGGCCTATGCCAAAGAGGTACCCAGGGTCATTTATTAACATGTCATCCTCCCAGTGTCTGTTGAACCAGCAAGAGATCCAGACAAATGATGTTAATAATAATAAGTAGCCCTGTGGTGAGACTAGGAGGTCTGCACACGTGTCCGTGCTGGGCACCTGATGCTTATTATTAAAATAAAGAGGTGATAAGTTGATGTCTGCAGTACTGTATGTAGTCATGCAAAGTCTTTCAAATGCCAGATTAAGATTTCATGTGCCTAAAATAGATGCTTCTTTCTCCTCCTTCCTTATATGTATATTTTTTTCCTCTGTGCCTGAAGGCGTTTGTACCAGGACAGTCTGTAGGTGAATTCCCAGCAGTTGAAGTCCCAGAAAAAGTCCTCCTTGTGCTATATACATTAGATGTGTCACAAGCTCAAATTAAAGGTACATACAACTTTGAAAGGATAGACTTTGTGCCAAGAACCTAAAATGTCAATGATCCATGACTAGACACTCCATCATCTTGGGAGGGATGACTAGCCCAGCACACTGAGTGTGACGCATCCACATTCAAGGACACTTCTTATATCCTCAGTGTACATGATGAAATATGCATTGTTCAGGCATCCTGGAATCTCATGTGGGCCGATGATTTGCTCAACCATTGTCATAGTTAGAAACACTGTGCTACTTAAACAGGTAGGATTTTTCAAAGTCACATGTTTTTTATTTTTACTTTTTTTTTTTTTTTTTTTTGCTCCCACCAGTCATGGAAACCCACCTGAGACAATAAAAATCGTCAGGGCATATTGTTGCTAAATGTGCCCCTTAGAAATTGGGTTTTGCCATATTGTTTATTATCATTTAAATACCAATAATATTCACACCCTCAAGATTCTTTGGTATGATGACACATTTTAGATCCTTTAGATCCAAAAATCCTCCTCCCTGTGAAAAAGCAAATATCAGCTGATTTAGTATCAACCTAAAAAGAAAACAGTACCGGTCCAGCTTTACTGTTATGCTCCCTGTTGAGGGCATTTTTAATTGTGCTGATTCTTTTTATTATAGTAGTGCATAAATTATAACTCAGCATCTTATAGCTGTTTCCAAAAGCAACTCTGCTGTGGACACAGACTTGGTCTATTGGTATTATAGTTTATAAAAATGATAGTTTAGTGTTTACTGCAAAGCTTTATGAACAAACTGTCCTTTATAACATAATATATCTGTGTACAGCATGAAATAATGAGTAGGTTATAAAAAATAAATATTATGCTGGACTGCAAAACCCTGGTGTCAGTACAGTCTTAAACATTTACATTAAATGTTTTGGGGTTTGTAACATCGGAGAACACATACATATTGTATCTGCATTTATTAATTTTCATATTAATTGAATATAACACAGTAAAGTATAATAAACAATGTGTGCAATTATCCGACATGTTAATTGATTTTTAATTTCTGATTGCCTTTGTCCATAAGAGAAACAAAAGGAGAAAAGAACAAGTTGATTAATGACAAAGGAAGAAATAAGTGAATCTCTTTTGAAAGTACAGCTTGATGGAATTAATAAAATGGTAAAAAAAATGTGACTAGGTTTCAATAGTTTCACATTCACAACCTGTAACATTCACTGGAGTCAGTCGTTTTCATGCAGCATTCATAATCGTATCATACAATAGCATTTTGTGAAGGGGGCAAGCTCACACCTAATTCTCACATAATAGCCCCATTGACAACATAGTAATTCAACATTAGAACGTGACCAGTGGAGGTCTGTTGCAGACATCCAGACCACAAGAATATTCCTTTTATAACCACATTTAATTAATTGCAGAGGAAGGGAAGACACAAAGACAAAATGGCTTGGCTTTAATTGGCTTGACCGAACATTTTCATTACATGGAGGGTATATCTCTCAGACAGTTTCAAAGACCAGACTTGGTCTTTTCAGGAATTATTGTGCTTTATGGGAGTATGGGTGATTTGTTCCCATTTTATGCCTGAAATAGATGGAAAGGGAACAAGTGGAGAAATACAATATTTTTCATTTTCAAAGTTTTGCAATCATAAAAGGTAACTTACTATATATTTTGCTGTTTTATACTGCATATTTAAGAATTTATAAGAGTTATATTTTTTTTAGCTATGAATAAATTAAGTTTACAATAGAGGTAAATCTGCCATAGCAGTTTTGATATGGCCCCTTTTAGAGTACTGTAAAAGCACTAAAAATCAAATGGATAATGTTTAATTTATACGCAATAAGACACACTAATATAAGTTAACCACTGTTTCATAAGTATTTCCACATAATTCACCAGTGTCAATTGCCATCACTTTGTGACATTATAGGCAGGGCGGATATAAAGGTGGTAACGTGGCTGCGTTAATGTGGTGTGTTGTCTTTTTGCATATGCTCTAAGCTTTATCAGATATCCGTTTAATTTATTAGGTAAAGGAGACTGGTGAATCTGCATTTCCCGAGGCATCCTGGGTGAATTTAGCATTCCATTAGCTGCTACATTTTACAGCTGTCATTCAGATTTACCTGTGGTTATGAGCAAATATGCTACACTGCTATTGTAAGCCTCATCCCAGAGCAATAAACTGTATGTTCATGCAAATTCAGAGCCGTTCAACGGTGATTATGATAAGTGCGGTAATCTCCTTATCTCATCACAGTCTCTTTGGTTACTGAAATGTGCTATGAAATGCATCAATACACACAGAAATTGAGCAAAACTGCAACTAATGCCACAGTCTTTCTCCCTCATGTTTCCCTTGCAGCATTATGCTGATAGCGAGAAACTACACCAACTACATCAATCACAAAGTTGGAATCTGCTAAAAGTGCAGTTACTGGTGCAGTTATTTTATCGCAGATGCAGAAGAAATGTGTAAGCCTTGTTTCACACTTGTTTTACCAGCTGGCTGCCTTATATTTCCATACAGCCTCAATGATGACAAATATTTCCACGTTTCTCATGCCACTTCAGAGGAATCCTTTGTCAAGAGTCGGTCAGACTTGCATTGCACGATGAAGGCAACAACAGCAAATCTGCCCGGCAACAAACAGACGATGATCAACATCAATATTTTATAGCATTTCAGTCACAAACTTCATATTTAATAGCCCGTCAGTCAATGCTAATTACACGGTGAAGTAACTCAGACCTGCTGTTGCAACAAAAAGTGATGATACATTCTGTTATTTGCTAGTAAGGCATTCTGTAACCCTGATGACCTTGCAATAAATCACACCTTTCCTTCAATATATGACCAGTTATCTGTTATATCATCTGTGCAAGGACATTGGCTACAATAGCAGCAGAGTGGCAGACGCAATAAATATTATTTAAGGACTCAACATGTCATCTGTAAATACCCATAAATGCCATTACCTCACTTCATAGCATGTAGCCATAAACAAGTGATGAATAGAGTCTTCCACTGCATCAGTACAACAGGTTTCTAAGAGCCCATTGATTTTGGATTTGAGAGTGTGTGTTAACGTTGAGCACTTACAGCAACTTGCTGACAGTACAGCAAACACACCCACAAAAGCTATTAGCGCCTTGTTAATGCTTTCAACGCCTTTTCACATAAGCCAAGGTCACGTATTCTTCTCAGTTCTGTCACGTGTCACAAACAGTCTGAGATTATATAAATGAAAACATAGCGAGATGGGGAAAAAAATAGAAAAGTTTTGTGGTTAATTATGCCACATAATTCAATTTTGATTAATAATTAATGCCTCCTTTCCTAACTAAATATCTATAATTAATCAACAAGTCATAGCTAGAGAGTAGGCTAATTGGTTTGAAAACACAAACCTGAATACTTAATTCATAGAGGAGGTTGACATCGCTAATTGCGGGAGTAATCAAAGCTCCACCCTTTGGGATTTGACGAAGAGATTGGTAAATGGGGGTTAGCGTGATCCTTCATAGCATTATCATGACAGCTCCATTTATAACCAGATGAATATCACCAATGACAAAAACAGTAAATGGCAAAAGCCTTGCTGCATTAGGCTGTCTGAATGATAAACTCAACTGATGGAGTCATTCCAGGAGTTTCACTTAAAGGTAGAATGAGTGGGATATTCCTATAAGATCATACATGCATACAAAAATAATCCCTTGCAGTCATCACTTATGATCCACTCGAAGTGTGTGGCGGCGTCTGAGACCCTGCTGCCCTGAGTGTATTTTCTTATTTAGCTGTATTCACAATGTTTCACAAGGTGCCAGATCGTAAGCACGCATCCAAGAGGAAGTTACGAAAATGGTGAACACAGTGACGACAAAAAAAGTAAATATAGTAAGTCGAAAACGCCAAGTGGACAAAACGAGAGTGAAAGTGCAGCTGGGTTTCCTCCACTGGGGAGCACTGAAAGAGGGGAGATGTGCGCTTCTGCTGTTGTTTAGCTGCAGAGGAGGGCCCAACTCTAATGTTGTGTCTTTCTAGTTTCTTCAAAGTAGCCACCCTTTGCTCTGATTACTGCTTTGCACACTCTTGGCATTCTCTTGATGAGCTTCAAGAGGTAGTCACCTGAAATCGTTTTCCAACAGTCTTGAAGGAGTTCCCAGAGATGCTTAGCACTTGTTGGCCCTTTTGTCTTCACTCTGCGGTCCAGCTCACCCCAAACCATCTCGATTGGGTTCAGGACTGTGGAGGCTCCATCACTCTCCTTCTTGGTCAAATAGCCCTTACACAGCCTGGAGGTGTGTTTGGGGTCATTGTCCTGTTGAAAAAGTAAATGATGGTCCAACTAAACGCAAACCGGATGGGATGGCATGTCGCTGCAGGATGCTGTGGTAGCCATGCTGATTCAGTATGCCTTCAATTTTGAATACATCCCCAACAGTGTCACCAGCAAAGCACCCCCACACCATCACACCTCCTCCTCCATGCTTCACGGTGGGAACCAGGCATGTAGAATCCATCCGTTCACCTTTTCTGCGTCGCACAAAGACACAGCGGTTGGAACCAAAGATCTCAAATTTGGACTCATCAGACCAAAGCACAGATTTCCACTGGTCTAATGTCCATTCCTTGTGTTTCTTGGCCCAAACAAATCTCTTCTGCTTGTTGCCTCTCCTTAGCAGTGGTTTCCTAGCAGCTATTTGACCATGAAGGCCTGATTCGTGCAGCCTCCTCTTAACAGTTGTTCTAGAGATGTGTCTGCTGCTAGAGCTCTGTGTGGCATTCATCTGGTCTCTAATCTGAGCTGCTGTTAACTTGCGATTTCTGAGGCTGGTGACTCTGATGAACTTATCCTCAGCAGCAGAGGTGACTCTTGGTCTTCCTTTCCTGGGGCGGTCCTCATGTGAGCCAGTTTCGTTGTAGCGCTTGATGGTTTTTGCGATTGCACTTGGGAACACATTCAAAGTTTTTGCAATTTTCCAGACTGACTGACCTTCATTTCTTAAAGTAATGATGGCCACTCGTTTCTCTTTACTTAGCTGATTGGTTCTTGCCATAATATGAATTCTAACAGTTGTCCAATAGGGCTGTCGGCTGTATTTCAACCTGACTTCTGCACAACACAACTGATGGTCCCAACCCCATTAATAAGGCAAGAAATTCCACTAAGTAACCCTGACAAGGCACACCTGTGAAGTGAAAACCATTTCAGGTGACTACCTCTTGAAGCTCATCAAGAGAATGCCAAGAGTGTGCAAAGCAGTAATCAGAGCAAAGGGTGGCTACTTTGAAGAAACTAGAATATAAGACATGTTTTCAGTTATTTCACACTTTTTTTGTTAAGTACATAATTCCACATGTGTTCATTCATAGTTTTGATGCCTTCAGTGAGAATCTACAATGTAAATAGTCATGAAAATAAAGAAAACGCATTGAATGAGAAGGTGTGTCCAAACTTTTGGCCTGTACTGTGTGTGCGCGTGTGTGTGTGTGTGTGTGTGTGTGTGTGTGTGTGTGTGTGTGTGTGTGTGTATATATATATATATATATATATATATATATATATATATATATATATACCCACACACACATTACTAAACTTGGCTTTAAAAGTTACCACAGGTTTGAATTAACACCCCTGAAACATGTTGCAAGTGCCATTTAAGATTACAAGTCTTCTTTAGTCTTATTTCATAGTATCACACAAGTCTTCTAGTTATTATGTTCACCACGTGTATCTGCTTTTTCAGGACCGTCCCATAGTTTCCCTCCAGAACAGCTTCACGACCTATTCAGCTGTGATTAGTTTTCAGCAGTGTGTGTGTGTGTGTGTATGTTAAATATTGGTTGACACATGACTTCTGTTAATGGTTAATTTGCACTGGATAAGTGTCTTCCAAATTTCAAAGATGGAGTGTCATACTCCATTTATGTACTGGCCTCACACTAAAAATGTACCATCCGTTGCTCATAACCTCTGATGGGGACACATTTGAGTAATAACATGGCTCCAAACAAAGACAGTCATAGCTGCGTAGACCAGAGCTGAGACTGTGGGTGTGACCTCAGCTTTACGTGCAGTTTTACCTGACAGATCACAAGTTGCAAGTGAAGAAAGAGATGTGCAAAAGTTTACTGACCATATCAGGAATGTCAATTCAGATTGCTGGTACCTTAGGTTGTGTTTATTGAGCACTTTAAAAAAGAAGAGAGGCCTGAATATCTTAAATATCTAAAACCTGTGTGAACACTCCAGACTATAATGGCTCATCTTTATTTATCTTTTTCATCATTTTTCATGTAGTCCTTGAAGTGGCATTCTTTCTTCATTGACTTCTTTTTGTGTCAATTTCTACCTTAATTGGACATCTATTTTTGTCACCAAACAAGATTTATTACCAGCATACAGGTGAGAGTGAACTTGGCTGAAATTAGAATACTCTGTGTCCATGACATGGGCACATCCGTGGAGGGGCTGCAACCTTGTAGGTTGTTCCCTGCTGAAGGGGAATCTGTCTGTGTATGTGTGTGTTAGAGACATCCTGTATATATAGAGTATATACGTACAGAGACTAAAAACTTGAGAGGAGTGAGGGATTTTCTGGGGCGGAGTTTAGGGGACACTTCACTGATGCATCTCCATTGGCCTGAATTCACAGTTGGGGTGTTTTATCCGCTTAGCAGTGTCACCTTCAGTACCTGGCGAGGTGAACAGACAGTGTGGCAGAACCATGAAATGCTAACCTCACCTGTGATAATACTGTTGATGATGATAATTTAGCTCCTTGTGTGTTCGGTTGGATCGGTATTGACAACATTACTGACCATTAGCCAGAAAACTCCAAGCAACATTACAGTTTCTGGTCAATGTCATTTTAAATTCACTGTTTACACTCTCAGTGGAAATACTGGAAGTTAATCTTTAAAATATGCACATGTCTGAATAGTATGTTGTTGTATGAATGCCAGCAGTTTTGGTTAAGAATTGATGTGTAGTTTCAGCCTTGTGTTATCTTTCACATAGAAGAGGGATCTCCTTGGAATCAAACATAAATTTGGAGGGGAAAACACAGTAATGCCCGACAGTACATCAAGTCTGAGAATTGGAAGCTGATTTGGGGAGAAAAAGCCAGATTTTCTTTTTTTTTTTTTTTTTTTTCCAATTGGCTCATTCAGTACATATTTTACAGTTTGTTTTGGCATATTCACTATCAAAGCAGTTCATTGTGTTTATTAATTTCAGTACAATAAGTGGATTTATTTTCTTTTCAGTTTTCATATCTGGCCAGCTAACTGGGCAGAATGGCACTCCTGGCCTTAAACCAAACATGCCAAAACTCAAACATCCTCACTTTTGCATGGTGGTGGATTAGCAACCTAAAGATATATCAGCCATGTCATGGTGTTGGTTGGAGAAAGCACTGACAAGTTTCTTTTTGTCCTGTAAAATATCATGCTCAGTCTTTATCTCGATTGAGATTTTTCTTTTACAGAATATAACTAATTTAAGGCATTCTTTAAAAAATGTTGATAATGATTGTTACTTATTGTTATTTTGAATTATTATCAGCTGATATATCATTATCAGATTTTTAAACTCTTACATTTCGATATGAAAATTTTACCCTCAGTAATCCAGTATCAGCCAGGCTTTAGATTTTACAACCCCAGTTTGAAGGCCCGGGACTTTCAGTGTATGTTAACCCCCTCTCTCTTACCTCCTGTATCTTATCACTATTCACTACAGGCTCAACAAATTAAAATCCATTGCAAAAACACAATCTTTAAAAATGTTAAAAATGCCCTTATAGTCCTTATAGTCTCAATGCTTTCCTTCATGCTGTCGATCATTTCTGGGTGTGAGTACAGTCTGGAGTGCCACATGGGGGTTAAGGGGCTAATTACGGTAATTGATTGTAAGTGTTGTATGACAGCTCCCCCGATGCTGGTGAACAAGTGTGACGTAGGCACTTAGCAGCCTGCTCACCAGCGGCCCGTGATTGATCCATCTGATCGATAGCCTAGTCGGTGCACATAAAGGGCGTACAAGAGAGTGTTCACGTCCGGGGCTAATGGTGAGCATCATGTGTGTGGGTTTCCCACTGGTGTAATTATTCTCTATTCTTAATGCTTCGGCAGCTAGTAAACCTCAGTCAGGAAATGACATTTGGACCCTTCGTGGAGGCAAAATTCACATAAGGGGCAAAACAAGGAACAGGCTGTTATTCCGGTTGGAAATTGGTTTTATTAATGTAACTTAGCTCCCCCCTCACAAAACCAGCCTACTTTCTGCTATGTTGTTTACAACCTGTAACCTTCTATCAGAGCTGTGGAGGGGAGTTGATAAGGAGACACTGAGAGAGCATGGTATTACAATGGAAAGTAACATGGCTGTAGAGTAACCATTAATCTCCATCCCTGCCCCCTTTTCCCCTCACACACTTTACCTATTTGACCATTTCCCATCACTGCCAACTTCAGAAGCGTCGGATTACAAACAAAAAAAAAAAAAAAGAAATCGGCCTTCGTCACAGCTGAGGCTCATGCTCGCCAAGTTGGCAGGCCTCAGCGATGGGCATCGTTCGAATGTGTCCGCTCTGATATTTCCCCTCTATCTCCCATGACCTGATAATGTGAACCCTCTAATGAAGCTATTGTGTGCCTGTCCAAAGCCATTGTCTTCCAGAGGGAACTTTTTTTTCCCTTTTTCCGCACGCGCTGCCCTCGGTGATGAGCGCACCTGTAACGGCCACATCTCTGTCTTCTGTTCTATTCTCCCTTTCTGTCTTTTTCTCTCCCTTATCATTGCTCTCAATTTCGGTCAGTGTCCCCCTATCTACATAGGCAATTTATTTTCCCCTTTCTCTGCTCTCTCTGTTTACTTTCGTTATAGAAGTGTACAAATTGAGATGATAATTATTTGTCCTAAATGGGCCATACAACTAGCCAGGCAGTCACACTTAATTACTATGTATCTTTCACATTATTCTTTCAGCCTGACATCTTCATGTGAGCTGATATATTCTGTATTTATTATTTTTGGGATGTGGGTTTGTTTTGTTTGCCCTAATCAATCAGTAGCTTTCATGTCAGTCAAAGAAATTTAAGAATTTTAATTTCTGTAAACTGTCTTACAAGCTGTGCCAATCCCATCCATGCTTGTCGCTACTTTTTATTTTTTATAAAAGTGACTAGATAGCTAAGCCGGTGTGTCCATTCTTAATCCCAACCTACAAAGCTTTGATTGGTCTGTTTTTTTCTAATTGGTAGAACGAGCTCTAAACAAAATGCATCGCTGAGCTGTTGCTATTTTCCTGTCATTTCTATTCACTGACAAAGGTCGAGAGCTAGCTAGCTATGCAGTTGTTCTTTAAATTAACACCGGTGTTACTGTGCTCTGTGTCGAGCTTATTGCACACTGTGATGACACCAACTGTATTGAAAAAAGGATAAAAAATGCTATTTGGATTTTGTCCTTGAATAAAGCACCCAAAGCTAATCTGAGTCAGTGTCTGTTGTATTATGTATCTTTTTTGTTAGTGTGGCTTATTGTGCTCTGAACTCAATGAGGAAAGAAAACACATGTGAAACTGATTTACATTCATGTCTAACACACCTGTCACAGGCTGAACTGACTGCTCACACCGCCGTTTAAATGTCATATTCCACTACTTTCCCCCTGACGAAGGCTGAGATATTTTTCTTCTTTACCCAAGGAAAAATAAAACAAGGGAGCGTGAAAGAGTGTGTGACTGCCTTCTTTCATTTTTCATTTCCTTATGTAAACATTGTTGTGTTAGAGGAATATCGCTTTTCTTGGATGCGAGAGTAAATTTTTCTTTCATGCCAGGATTTCCTGAAACTCATACTAAGAGTGACACACTCACAGCGCACTCTCAGACAGTGAGAACCGAGCAACGAAGACACCTTTGATGAAACGAGCTAAAGAGCCTTTGATGTCGAGCAAGTTTATGAGGCTGATTCCAGCTGCTTTGTGCTCTTCAAGGCCGTCCTCCTACGGCCTCTCCCACCAAATTAGAAATGGCACCTGTACACCTCCCTTATTCTTAAACAATCAGCCCTCGCTGTTTTCTTATTGTTTGTCGACCACATAACATATTTGTTTCATTATGTACAGCTCACTGAGGGGGGGTGTCAAGAATTGAGCAGCAGCAGAAAGAAAAGCACATTGATGAGTATTGGGAGAAAAACGCAAATGAGCTACAAATTCAATTAGTTGAATTATACAAGTTATTGCCCAGTTGATTAAGTGCACACATTTAAATGGAACCAATCAGTGCACCAATGCTTGCTTCATATGTTCTATGTTGAACAGAGGTCTTGTTTTGCTATGATCTAATATTTGCAGAGGTGGAATACTGTTAGTAATCAGATCCTTAACGTCTTAACTTTACAATGTAACACAGATAATACCCAGATAAGATATGTCTGAGGAAAAGCATGTTTGCATATTTGTGTATTTTCGTTTCAAATATTCTGTTCAATACACATGAATTCTATAATAACCAAATTTAAGGAATCCTAATCAAAAATTCTTGTGTTTTTTATTTATTCTAAACAACAACAATAGGCAAATATGAGCCTGAAAAAATCTTTCATCAGTCAGAGTCATCTACTTTTTATTCTGTTGGGTGTATTAATCTATAAAAATGTATATGCTGATCATGTTTGGGTGTAAGAACTGTCATATAAATGTAGCGGTAATGTTACAGTATTCGCTCCCGATGTTGTTTTGTTTAAACATTTGACTTGAGCACACTACCTGAGTAAACGTATTCAGTTACTTTTCACCACATTATTTATAATGCTGTTGTTATGATTTGGGGCTATAATCTAAGATTGCTTCTCTGACATTATCCTTATGTGTGATAATGTATGTAGTCAAGTATGACAGGCTTACATATTGTTCCATCCTGAGTGCGGATGTTTATTTATAAATGCGTAAGTGCTAATACAAGTCTTTCAGTGTTACTTAGTCTCTGTTGTTGTTTACTGCCATAAAGCTGCACAGCAATACAATATAGTGCACAAAAGTGTTGGAGCATTTTATATTTTTCAGGTGTGCCTGTTTATGATGAAGCCACTACAGAAGCCTCATACTATCAGGAAACAGCTGTCCAGCTCTAATCTTTTTATGAGCGATATGCTGTTTTTAATGAAAGCCCTCGCAGCTCCCCACAATCAGCTAGCCATATCAGAGCTTATATTTCATCCTGCTATTGTGATGTCATCACCGGGCGCAGGCATAATACATAATTCCCTGTGTTATGACAAACTGTGGCCTCAGGCCAGAGAGGTATATGAACGCTTTTGGGCCCATGTCAAGTCCATGCCATTTGTGCTGGAATAATCGCTCTCGGCTTGTTGGTGGATCATGTGAAATAAGGGCTGGCATCGAACAACAAATAGGTCAGGGCTATTTGACTAAAAAGTGAAGAATCAAATGAATGGCTTTGCAGATGTTTAGATGTCTGCATTTGGGCTCTCTCTTCTCTCTTTTTCTTACTCGTTCTCATCACATTCAAATACACTGTTACACTGTTTTCCAGGCTCTTACATTTAGCTCTCAAAATAGTATTAAAAATATTACAGCAATGACGAAGAGCAGTGATTTACTCACTTCGCGTTCAACTGCTGATACAGGCTGATGAAAAGTAAGAATTACCACTAACTAAAGAATATCTACTGTATTATCAAGTGATGTCTAATCAGTATCACAGGCACTTGAATGCTGCGGTAGTATTGCTAGCAAAGTATCTTTGTATATTTGAAAGATAAAGCTGGAACTATTTTTTTTTTATTGTCAACACACCCCATGAAAAAAAACAAAAAAACAAGTACTATCTGTGAAGCCAGAGACTGATTTGGCATATTCCTTTGTGCCAAGAGACAAGATGTAGTTCATTTTGACTTCCCGCGCATACACTGTCCTGAAGAAGTAAATACTGAGCCGTGTAACAAATGTGTATTAATCCATGACTGAAAACAGTCCCAAACAACTGCATCATTGCATCCGATGTTAGTGATGTTTAGTAAAAACTAGAGAGTCCAGCTGTTTTAGGAAGTTGCTGAACCTTTTGTTAAAAACTGACTGATATGTGGGACTAGATATACGTCATCAGTAGGAACGAATGGGCTCAGGGCTGAGTGCCACAGACAGGGTAGGGACTGATGCATCGTTGATTTTGGTCCTTCATGGCATTTGCTGACAATAAGCCAAATACACTGTAGTTGTATGTATGCTAACTTTTCTCAGTGTTTATGTCTTTCAGTTGGCCATATTAGCAAGTCAGTACTTGGCCAATTCAGGTTACATGTAGAATCCCAATAATTTGCTCACCTTTTACAAAGCAAAAAGACGGGCAGATAGCGGCGGCAGAGACGGAGGCTCCTTGATGCTGTCTGCAGGCCCCAACCTCCACTCTCACACAGCCCCAAAAATCTTTATCTGCTACATGATGCATGAAAGCGCACTGTCTTCTCATACAAGTTTACATGACCCTTGACCCCATCTGCACAGATGCAATATGACCCAGCTGCCACCATCCATTTTGGCCTGTGGAGTAGATTCAATGAATTTTTATTATGCTGCATGTGTATGTGTGTGTCAGGTTTGACTCTTTCTTTTGATCCTCATCGCCACCAGTGTGTCTTGAGAATACATCACTTGGTGCTCCAGATGTTGAGCCATTGCAAGAGAGATCTTCTGTCTTATATCATGCCTTTGAATTTGTTTTTCTGAAATCCAAAGTATTATGTTCAACAAATAGCACATATTGGGTTTGTTTGTTTGTTTGTTTTTTACTTTAAATGACAGTTCCAACAGGATTGTGACAGGCAGATTTCCAACCATACTTCCTGGCAAACTGAAGAGTGTAGATGGACATTTGAATTCCTGTCTTTTGTAAATGTTGGCTATCTCTGCTAACAATTTGGCATTGTTGCTTGTAAAAAGCTTGCATGTGTTCACATTTGTTCTCTCCAACAACGTCGGCCTATTCTGCTGATATTATGGATGCTCGGCAACGGCTGTTGAGTTTCACTCGATTGAAAATGTGCTATAACCTGGGGACTTTTCTACTTCATTTTTAATATTTAGAATTTTGAATAATCAACTTCGGTTTGCAACAATAGCACACAACCTGCTAACTCCAAATGGAGATTTCATGGGATTGTGGTGGCATGACGGCTTATAGGATATGTGGATGGACTGTCTGTCAGTCTGCACCACAGAGAGATGCTTGTGTGTTCGTCTGCCTTATTCACTGTCTTTTTTGGTTTCCCTCAGGAGCCTCTCAAATTGTCAGTGCCAGGCAACAACTATATGTTCCCCAGAGGGAGCCCAAATATCCAGGGAATCAGGCGTCATTTAGCCTGTAAGAGCCTTTTTCTTTCCCTGACACTCTGTATTGCTTTTTATTTTCCCCTCTCTTCTTCTCTCTCTATCCTCTGCCTCTCAACAGTACAAACATTCAGTCTCATTTGTTTCTCTTTGATTCCACCTTAGGTGGTCTCATTCATTCCTCCTGAAACCTCCCAGCTCATCATATTGATCAGATTTTAATCTTTTTGTGTCTTATTGGACAATGATACATTACAGAATACAAGGCGGGACTACAACTATTGATTTCTTTTATAATTGATTAAAATACCGATATAGATATTTTTTTCATTCATCTTTTAAACTATGACAAAAAAATCTATCTTGACCTTAAACTTGATCTTTTTCTTTTCCTTTTTTTTTTGCTGTAGAATTTCACCTGAAAATCGTCGTCAGTGAATCCATATTTTGTCTTTCATTGCAAAGCAGACAAGCTGTTAGTAAAATGAACACATAGACATGGTCATGCTACAGTTCATGTTAATGGCTGTGGCTTAAATCTATTCTAATAAATATCCATGATACTTGTCAAATTCTTTGCTGATGAATGTTTTTTCGTTTTTTATAATACACCCAAAAACACAACCAGAGGTCCATTTCCTTAAATTATGTTATTAATATACTCAAAATACAAAAAGCTACAGTAAAGTTTAGGAAGTATTATTTGTTTAGAGTTATTAAACATCAGGACAGCCAGTTTCAACATTTCATTTCTTTGGACTACAATTTCACAGATGTCATAATAATAATATTTCAACCCATAGAACCAGCTCCTAATGAATGGGCACAAAGTGAGAGGAATCATGAATATGGTCTTGGTAGCACAATCAAGTCCTGCCTTTTGCAGGAGCGTACTTTAATTTTAATATTGGAGCATGAGACCCCCTTACAATTCATTGCTATTGTGTTTTGGAAATGAAACCATTTATATCCCCACCTCGCTGGTGGGCCCCGAACAGATACATTGTTTAACTGTCATAGATGACAAGGATAAAGCAGGGATAAGGACATAGTACTGTAACATGGTGCTGTGTGTGTATTTGTGTGTGAATGTCTTTGTAAGTGCGGCGTTCACTCACTGTGTTTATATGACTGTCCTTATATGAGAATGAATGCACAGAGCAACAGAGATAAAAAAAAAAAAAATATATATATATATATATAAGGCTGTATCACAACCCGTCGTGCTAGATAATACATGCAAGGTCAGCGTAGATTTAAACAAGTGCACTTGCTGTTCGTGCTCATATATGCTCAGAGCACTGTGCCAATCACGTCACTCGCCTCACACCTTGTTTTGGTTGTGTCATTCACATCGGTGCATGACAAACACTGCTTACAAATTGGAGAGCAGATACCAGACCAGTCTTCTCCTGGAAAATGATATTGTCGTCTGGGATGTGGGAGTGCCAGGGCTTGCATACATGGCATCCAAATATGCAGCCAAATGCAGATGATGTGCCAATGTTTTTGGATGAGGATCTAAAGAAAAGGTTGCAAGGAATGTTTAGTGAAATAATGGAGAGGAGAAGGATTTTTCAAATGTTCTAACCAAGTTATAACTAATTTCATCCGGCTCTCCAGAATACATCATTGTGTGTAATGGTGTTGTGCTTTGGTGTGGGTGTGCGTACATGTTCATTAATGTTTGCACATGAAGTAACTGGTTGCCATTAAAACTAAGTTATTAATACCCACAGCATATCAAACATGCATATGTTATATCCCCGTGTTTCTGATTTTCATTTTGATATAAATGCTTGTGTCATACATGCCGCTCATATACATGTGTGAGAGTGAAAAGCAACAGCTGTCAGGATGTGATGACTCAATTTCTTGACAAGCCTGGCACTGAGCAGTCATTTGGAAACCGATGGAGATACTGGCTGATGAGGAACTGCCACTGCCTATTAATTCAAGCAAAGAGACGGGACGCAGAGAGAAGTTGAGTCTGTTTTATCTTGTTTGTGAGGATTTTTGACCAGCAGTGTTTCAAATACTAAGGGCTTGATTGGTAGCACATTTTCTGTGTGCACTCATGCTGTTATGACAAAGAAACATCTCAATTTTGGCAAGTCTATCCTCTAGAATATCCTGTTATCATTATAGGAAACCTGGGAAGGCCCTCTACACTATATTATAACCATATTGTCTTTTCACAGTTTACATTTTTCCAGAGGAAGGGAGAATTGACAGCAGTTATAATGGATTCCAATAGAGACATGTTGTCACAGCAGAAAAAAAGTATCATTTATTTCATGGATCTATCAAAACATTCATAAACGCTTCTCAAACACCTTCTACAGTATAATCCATTTGACTGTGTATCATTCATCTTTATTGTTCAGTGCTTTCCATCACCAAACACACTTGGCCAGTTGTCAATGCCGACAAGAAAAAAACACTACCAAACAACAAATGGGAAATAGGAAAACTAGATACAAGCTAACAGGAGGGATTGATGAAGAACAAGACAACATTTTGTAACTTTATGTACAGTATGTGACTGCACTGTATGGCAGACTCCAAAGAGATCTGATTCAAGGTCGTTCAGTGGACATAATGGTGTCCTCTGTAGCTTATCTTCACTCAATCCCTGTATCACAACTGACAGAGGGAAAATAGCCGCATTCTATGTACAGTACAATACACACACACACACACACTAATCTATTCCCTATGAGATATAGATAACCCCAGAAACCACAGGTAACACACAAACAAATCACAAGAAGTTCACTTTATCAGCAGCCAAAGGAGACCTGGCAACCTGTCTCCTCGCTATTGTTAATCGTTCTTTCTCTCTCTCTCCAGCCTCCATCTGTCTTTCCCCCTTTTCTCCCTCCCATGATCTCTCTCCCTCTCTCTCCTCCCTTCCCTCCCACTTTCTCTCTCCCTCTCTCACTCTTTCCTTGAAGCCCGCAATTTAATAACCTCAAGTGCTGTCAGAGGAGGCATTGAAAAATGGCTTCTATAAAACATAACGGCCTTAATCAGAGTGCGCCGAGGATTCTCCCTGCTGCCGCTGATTTCACTTCCCCCCCCTCCTACCTCCCCCCAATCCCCGCCTCTAATGAATTAATGTTGAAATATGCAGGGGCTCAGTAGTCATTAGATGTGCGCCGTGAGACGTGATTTAAGATGGCTGCCTTTATGTGTCTGCCAGGCAAGATGGAGCAGGACGGGCCTGGCTGGACAGTGATTGTCTTGGCTGACTGAGTCAAAAGTGCTTTAAGAGCACTCTTTGGTGAGGGTGATAGGTTACCAAAGAGGCATTTCTATCCGAGTGTTGTTCTCAGTTTTGTGTTGTCTGTTTTGGAAGGAAAAGCAGAGAAGTGCTTCAGGTTTCAGTAGTGTTCTCTCTATGTGCTTATGGCCATGTCAACTTGATGCGGGCTGATAAGTTCAGGAGATTCATGTCCTTTATCCACTGGCCTTGATGTGGCATTCTGTGATCATATGTGTTCCCATCATACCCTCAAAGCAGGGGGTAACTGCTCAGACCTGTAATATTATGGCCCTGTTGCAGGGCCGAACTGTGGCGCTCTCTCTCGGCGAAGCTGCTGTCATGGTAAATTGATTGGCTTAATGCGAAAGGTCATGTATTAGGGTTCTACAGTGAAATGATTATTCTTTCATCACTTCTTAGCTCAAGAGTAACATATCACACAATAAGAACCAGTCCTTATTTCACTCTGACACTCTTGTTCGTCAATGTCATCTCACCTAAACTACAGGAACAAGCTGTGAACACAACACTGACAAATCATCGCCTTTGAAGTCGATTTAGTGAACTTGTTAACAAACAGTTTTTTTTCCCTCTATTTCCACCTGATATGGAGCAACATTATCATTCATTCAGTGTCAGTTGAGGAAGTCAAGCCTCTTCTGGTTCCTACCAACTCCTGAGGGAAATATGTGGCTCTTTAGGGAGTAAATGCTCCACTATGTTCAGATAGCACACAGCCGGTTTTGAGCTTAAAAACATCTACATCCTGCAACCAAAAATGAGAGATTTTACCTCAGATTTGCATATTACATCTATTAGAGTGGTGAGTGTTGACCAAAACAGTGAAGTTATGGGCTGGATAGCTTAACAATTCTCTTTAGGTTCATCACTATGAATGGCTATAGCTGCTTTAAGGTACTTACGCTGAACATTTCCTATTGCTACTGCTGACAAGATACCTGGAGACTTTTATTGTGACATGGCAACATAGAGTGCCATTTTTTTCCGATGTAGTTTAATGTTGCAAAGACGGAGAAACTCATAATCAATAAACAAATATTCTTAAAAATCTCTCATTTGAGCTTCTCATAATGAATTTTGCTGCTGTAAATATTTTCATTTTTTTAGTTTCCATTAGGTGTCCAATAAATGCAGGGGCATTCATAGTCTTGGTTTGCTTTTCAAAATAATAGTTATATATTATTGATGTAATATGTCCTCAGTGAGAGAACCTAAAACATAAAGGCTGTTAGTCATCCATCAGTGTGCTCTACAGAATGGAGAAAATCCAGGATACTTCTTAAATGCAAGCCTTACCACCATCAAACGTTCTTCAGACACGAATTATAAAAAGGAACATCAAAGTGAAGATGCTGTAACTTTTCTGAACATTTCTGACAATGTTTCATTACTGCTGGGCAGGTCTATAATCTATTTCCTTTGAGACTTTCATCTTAAGTCGAGATCACACAATTATGAGAGCTCTCATTCTGACGGCATGGCGGAAATTAATTAATAAATAAACACTGCATTTTTACATTCATCAACACGCGGTAAGAATAGCTCTAATTATCACAGGTGAATTAACACTTTCATTTTTGTGTCAAAAAATTAATTGTATCCCTTAACAGCTATTCCCAGGGGGGAGTTAAAGAAGAGAATGGGGAAGGTAAAAGAAGAAAAAAAAAAACAACAGTGCAGACCACCAGGAGTGCTAATTGCTGCTTTCAAAGCCTTGCATCAGTGTTACCGTCTTTCCACAAAAGTGTACAGTGTCCCACAGAGAGATGCCATAGGTAGAACCTTGTTACAAATACACGGATGTCAAGTCTCGATCTGTGGGATCTGGAAGGGAAGTTCTCATAATTTTCACTTAACCAGGAAAGCTGACCGAGAACAAGCTGTATTTAGAGCAGCAACAGTGCGAGGGGACTATTATAGTAAAACAGGATGTAACTGTTATGTGTACAGATATTTATGTACATCATTTAGCAAAGGCTTCGCGACTGTGTGCAAAACCGCAAGCGATCTTGTAATACGCCAGCAGAAATTATTGATTTTGTGATCCAGTCCTTCTGTAAAAGGTTAGAACATACATATTGCACACCAGCCCTATGTGGGGAAACTGAGACAAGAGCAGCCAAACTATGTGAAATTGCTCTAAGATCAATATCATCAAGATTAAGTCTTATTTCACATGTTTAGAAGGTTGAATGTGAAGATGGGCTGCTCCTAATGATTGCTTTCATTATCGATGAATCTGTCAATTATTTTTCTGAATCATCGCTGAGTGTCAGAGCATTGTGAAAAATGCAGATCAGAAGTTTCCAGAGCCCAAAGATGATGTCTTCACATTGCTTGTGTTGTCCGACCAGCAGTCCAAAACCAAAAGATACTCAATTTAAGAGCAAATCCTAATTTTGTGTTGGTCTAATCAATTTATGGACTGATTGTTTCAGCTCTACTGTTAAGCGGTGTGTGCTCTTTTTTGATGAATACATTTTTCATTAGACAAAACAGATGAAGCCTGAATAACATTTTGACAAAATGGGTCAGCTCGCTCATGTTTTTTATGTCTTAGTGTGTATTTGTTCTTCTGACTGACAGAATGTCTGAGTGGTCGTGCCCTATGCGGATGTCTTTAATTCTTCTCCCATTTGTGTGTTAATGTCTGAGTGAATATCCTTGTATCGGAGCTCTGACTGAATGACAGAATGAGTGTGAGTGAATGCAGACATTGCCCCATGCGTGTGTATTGCGTGCATGTGTGGTCAACCCACCGGTGTATACCACTACATTAGCTAGGCCATTAGCACATTTAGCTGTCTGTAGTGCCCGAGTGTTAGTGACACGTTTGGGTCTCCCTTCCACTTAGCCACCACATTTGATAGACAGGACTGACATGCCAGGTGACAGTAATGTCACCATGTGGCAGCGAGCGGTGCCACCGCTCTGGAGACCACACGAGATGAGGTTTGCTGGTCTTCCGGCTCAAAAAACTAAATCAGCTGGGTTACTGTCAAGCATATCATTAAGGTAGCATGTAAGCAATAAAAACACGAGAGGGAGATATACTATGCAATATTAGCAGGCAAGTTGAGAACTGATATTTATAGTGTGATAAGTTGTTCAGACAACTGTCTGACCGAAAAGGGTTGAAATCTTCCTGATGCATAATCTTAAACCAGGTAATTATTATGTATAGTTTTTCTTGTTGATTAAAAAAATCTCATGATTTGTGTAACCAAAGCCTGATATAACTAATCCCTCATGCCATAGACCTTCACTGTTGTCTAAGAACTATCATAATGTCTACAGTATACATGGGTACAGCAGTTTATTTTGAGTTGTTCCCACTCACATTACACCATGATCCTGCTATAAAGAGCAGTACATCCACCAATGAAAATAGTCCCCTAAAATAAATTCACTGCTTACTCCCGTTTGGGTTTTGTTTGTTAAAAGCTACAGTGTGCAGCTGTTTTACAATAAGTTTTCACTTTTTTATATAATTCAAAGTATATACAGTATTTATGACCTGAAAGATTTATGTCTTCAAACAGGGAACAAACAGGCGTGACTGAGACTGGGAGCCACAGATCGGGCTGGGAAGTTGAAAAATCTTGAGAGACAGACTAACAAATTGTTGGTGTAGTGATGAATTTGAAGCATTTTGCTTTTTTTTTTTATCGATATACCACTTTTCCAGCTCAGTCAATCCTTTAACCTTTTTTACGGTTGGTTTTCTCCTTTTAATGGGAGTTGTTGACAACTTTGCAGAAAATGGTATTAATAAGCACATTGTTACCTTGGACTTAGTTAAGATTAATGGTAGTTAAGGTTATTAACTAATGCTGACAAGTGTTAAATATGGTCAGACTATCCTTTTAAAGAATATACTCTTTCTTCATCAGTGTTCGGTATATTTTCAAACTATTCCGTGTATAAAAACAAAGAACGCAGCACGCAGGCCCAAAGTTGGAACAGCTACAAAGATAGTTGAATTGGTTATATGAACAAGCTGAAATGTATATTGGCAAAATATTTTTTTCTCGCTTTCCTCTAGTGTCTGACCACATGCTGTCAGTGTCTCTGTCAGATTAATCCGTGAGGGTAAATTCAAACATGGATGATGGAAAGTGCTCCTCAATCTTGGCTCAATATACTGCACACTGCCAGTTCACCATAAATGAGGCCATTTGATGAGCTAAGTTTGGACATAAGAGCCTAATGGCGGCATTAAAGAGGAGACCTGAGAGAATAGATGGCCGGACATCAGTCACTTTAATCACCTGTTTCATTATTCAGTGGATGGGTGCCACCTGGTCATACATGAAGGGTGTCAATGGGATCCGGGGTTTGAAGAGGAGTGAGGCATCTTAAAGAGTAGCTGTGGCGAGTCCAGTCCAGAGAAACCTCTTTATTTTCAGCAGAGGCAGAAACACATTTGTCTGGCTCAGCAACTGTGTGTGCGCTTTTTGAAAGATAGGAAATAAAAGAAATTGATTATATCTGTGTTGGTCCGATTTATCTTTGGAAATTAGGTCATTTTTTTATCTCCTTCACTAGAGATTGCATCATTATGATGAAAATCCAAAGAAATTGTGTTCACAGGGGTCTGAAGGTGCAGCAGTATTACAATCTGTTACTTCAAGTTCTGCTTTACTTTATGAGTTTGGCTGATTGAATGATTGGGGGCAGCCAGATGCAAGCTGGAGTCCTAGTTGGGTCTGAATCTGGACCAGTTTCTTTTTCTACATCAGATCACGAGTAAAGTGAGATGGTTAGAGCTATCTTGCATATCATCATATCTGTGAGTGCAGAGTAAATTATAAAAAGAAACAGCGTTAAGATTCATGTAAAAAACAACTGACCCTGGCTTACTTTGAGGACGACCTATGCTTATGTGGACTGTTCATCTGGGCTTTGTTTCTGAACAGTGTTGTTCAAGTACAGCGCAAGCAAAATTGACCTCAGCTCCAGATGAAACATTTGAATTCTGGGTAAAGGTCAGGATACAGGAAAGGTAACCATGCCTATAGGATGATCCACACCCTCGCATCTCAATGCAGTCCTGCCGTCCACTTTTCACAGACACACAGCACAGAAGAGATAAGAGAGAGAATAAGCTGTCAGCGGGCCTAGTCCGCCAGTCCCCTCTATATACTTCACATTACTACAGAGGGAACAATGTGTCTGCAGTGGCAGGTGGCCATAGTTCATAATGTGCTGATGCTGACCAAGTGTCAGTTTGATCCATGGGATCGGTGAGTGGGACGGGGCTGTGGCTCCTGAATCCTTAAGCAAGCAACTGTGTGGTGCTCCTATGGGGACGGTCGGAGACATGATACAGATGAGACCGGCAACTATCTGCCTAATGGCAGACAGATACAAGGCAGAGAGAGAGGGAAAGAGAGATGAAGAGGGAGAAAGACAGTAGGCAGGACAGATGAAGGGTTGAGTATCACATTTGGAAAAGGCATAAAGGCAGATGCTGCACTTGTCGTTCGGTGTTATTTTTCATCACAGTCCTGTAACTCTGAAACTAATGTACTGTATATGTCCCACAAACAGTAAATGTGAGTGTTTGTAGGCCGTTCTGTTTTAAGGACAGTCGTAACAGTTGATGTTTTGTGTTTGAATGGACTGCTGAGGCTGAAGATTTTCCTCCTAGAAGAGTTTCTCCACTTGGTGGTAGAAAGTAAACAAAGTCCCCAACGTGGTCTGCCAGTAATGTTACGCATTTATATTATAATGCAGACTGAGGAATTCTAATATGAGATTATAATGGGTGAGATGGATACAAAGAGTGCCACAATACAATGAGGTGGAGTTAGCAGAGAGACAAAGGAGCATGTTTATAAAAAGATCTCCGTTATTTCAGTTGAGTGTATTCAGTTTAACACATAGTTGGGTTGGGCAATAGAAATGATACAAATACTGATCCTGATAGAAATATTTCCTCCATAATAAAACGAGAAATATCAATACACTGTCAATTGTACAACACACTAGAGACCAGTCACATCACAGAAACAAAGCTGCTGGTAACCTATCACAGCACTTCTGTAGGAATGGACAAAATAGGCTCTGCAAGGTTGCACGACTTTGCTAAACGCACCACATGCTATTGTTTTGGTTGTGAAAGTCTCTGAGATATAGAAACAAAGCTGGAGCTCAGTAGTATTGAGCTAATCTCAAGATTTAACTATACGTCATGATATACTGATATTGACTGATTTTATGGGTTTTTTTCATATCACTCAGTCCCAGACCAAACTTAGATTAGTTAACTAGTAATCTAGCATTAGCATGAAAGTGTTGTTGCCATGGTTGCACAGTGCAGTGTAATATACCTTCAGCACTGATTTATGGCTAAAGTGTTGACTGGACTCTTTGAGGTGTCCTGATATTTTACTGGACACCTACTAGCCAATCAGAAACAAGTATTTTCTGTAGCCATGGTATAAGATACAATGATATTTTGTGCCAGTGTTTCAGGCTGCATATGCGTGTGTGTGTGTGCGTGTGTGTGTGTTTGCTTGTGCGTCTCTCTGTGTGTATATATGTTAAAATCCATATTTTAACATTGAGTTATATGCTGAAGAAGTGGATTTGTATAGAGCAGCCTAGGTAGAGAGAAGTATTTTTTGTCTTTAGTGCTGACACAAATAAACTAAATTTTGGAGGGACATAGTTAGGACACAGTTGTTTATACACACACACGTACACACACACACATACACACACACACACACACTCCTTGAGGCAGGTTTTGCAGTGAGCGATGAGCCGAGTGAGCGTGATCAAAGCAACAAAGCGCAGCAGAAGAGACACAAACACCTACACATCTTGAGCGAAAAAAAGTGTAAGTCACACACTCGACGGCTACTTTATCAGTCTCAGGATCTGACTCAACAGCATTTGCATATTCAAAAAACTGTCACACCCACAAATGCACACTAGAGGCCTAAGCATTTGTTTGAAATGCATCAGTTTACATGATGAGCAAAATATTCACAGTGATAATATATTCATGTCACCTAAACAATGCACATGATAAACTGTAATATGTAACTTCATGTTTGTGGATTTAATTAAATGTTCACTAAATAAAGCTTGATTATGTGATGTTCAATGCAAAATTCAATAGCTTGAGTGTTTTAAGTTAATCAATGGAAGCACAGTCAGATTGTGAAGTGTTAATCTGACAGTAGATAACACACAAAGGGGAATACATGAATCCAACCAGATGAAATTTCAAAGATGTTTCTCCTACAATTTAGGAAAATATTCTTAATCCATTTGCATGCAGGTATGTATGTTTCTTAACACGGTTCTAATGTCAGTGGATTTACCCTCCACTACATCCCTGACCCCGGCTCATCTTCTCCCATTGTCGCTCTTTTCGCCCTGCCTCCTCTTTCATTTCCATCTACATCCCCCCTCTCTCTCTTTCTCTCTCTCACTTTCTCTTTCCTCTCTCTCTGTCTCTCTCTCTCTCTTGGTCTTCTTTTGCGATTTATTGCACGGGGCAGGCAGACAGCAGAGAAACCTCCCTGTATGGAACGATCTGTCATCTCAACATTATCATCCAAACACACCGCCTTCCATATTGTGCTACAAGGGCTTGGGCAAATTGCTATTTTTATGGGACATGATAAAGGAAATGCTGCCTTATGTTCACATTTTTTACTGCCCAATGTTAGAGCAGGACATGCCATGATTCACTATATTGGAAACTAGTTTGTGTGGTGTGTGACATGTGTGTGCTTGTGTGTGCTGTTGCCGGGTGTATAGGTTGAAAGAGAGAAAATGAACGTGAATATTGTTGTAAAATTGACAACCATTAGACAGGTCTACAGAGGTTTCACTCAGTAGATCCTTTGGTCATGTCAGTCATAACAGCAACAACAGCACATTAGTCTTGCACGGTTGGTCTAAATAGACAAAAAATCAAGAGTGATAGATTAATCTCAGTTGCAAATGGCAACACTACAGTACATGGTATATTTTTAATTTCAGTTTCAAATGCAACACAGGCATGTGAATTATTTCTAATCTGTGTGGGTCAACTACTGGTTCTTGTAATCAAAAAGTCGAAGATGTTGGAAAGGGTAAAAGGGCAAAATAATGTGTGTGAGAGAGAGGAAAGAAAAACAAATTTAAAGGCAAAAGGCAAACCCATTACCATGTTCTGTGGGTAAGACGAGTGCATGTTGACTTCATCTGTCTGCTCTTTTCTCCTCTCCTCTCTCTTCTCCTCTCCTGTCTTTTTCTCGCCTTCAATCCTTCTCTCCCCGAGCCCTCGGCATGCCTGACAGCCAGCGCTGCACCAAACTGACAGGCCCTCAAACCGTGGCCAAGAAAGCGAGCATTAATTAAGTCATTGCCGGACTGTAATTTCCTTGAGAAGTAAAAAAATTTCCTCACACGCGAAAAGGTTACCAAGACCTTTTCTGTGTCAAAATTACCATGCGTCATGAATATTAATGCGCTTAATGAAGACAACCTTTGGTTCATCAAGAATGTTCCAGTAGCAGGTGCCAAGCTGATAAACTCACTCGGTGAAGGCTGTTTTTTTTTTTTCTTCAGTTTTTCCTCTATCTCTTTCTTCTTTTTCCAGTTTTATGTCAGCTCCTTAGAGAGTCAGTTATTTAAATCAACATCTTCCTATCAGAATTTACTGACTCACATGAAAACATACACACACACACACACACACACGCACTATTCACTTGTCCTTGGGTTTGTTTCTCAGACCTACTGCCTTTGAATTTCCAAAAGAAATGTTGATTTTAAATGTTTATCTCCCAGTCTGTGTGTGAGAATAATGCTGTTTTCGCACATGCCCTGTACCTTTGTAAATTCTTTTATGGTTAGAATAAATGTGCTGTTCTTTCAGCTGGTTAAGCTCAGTCAAGCCTGTTAGCAAGCCACTTCTACCCTGTTTTAAACATGTTTCAGACAAGCTTTTGCTGCCCAAATGAAGTCCTTGAATGTTAAAATATTTTAAAATGAAAAGCATTAAACGTCCTTGGTGGGGAGGGTCTTTTACAGTTCGAAACAGGCAAAATCACTGAAAGCAGCTCAAAGCTAAATTGAATGATGTGGCTAGCTTAGTTTAGCTCAATCACAGATGGATGTGATAGTATGGCAGTGTGACGTCACCTTGGATCAGCGATGCAGCCTGCTCATGAGAACACATTCCTCGTAACAAAAATAAAAGAAGTCTAGTCAAGAGTCTCCAGTAAAGGCTAGTAAAACTATAAGCTAAGCTGCTTAATTAGCTGACGATCTAACTATACAACATTCACCTTCAGTTTGGTTTGGTGCCAGTAATCAGACATGATGCAGCCACCTCTTTAGTTCCGCAACTGTCAGCAGTTTTGTCTTGCATTGATCCAGTGCAGCCCATATTCTTCTGTCTTTTGGGAAGCGCAGGATGTCTATCTGCAAAAATGCATTGGAAGTTCATCCAAAGCTATGATGGGGCTTCAATAGTGCACTTAGCCTGTATGGCATGCCACTATGAGGACAGCTCCATAGGCTGTAAAAAGATGTATCCACCGTGACGTAGCACATTGGGTTGGGGACAGCCGTTATGAAGGCTCAGGTTTGACATTTTGGCTGCTGCTGTCTTGGTTTCGGAACCAGAGGTGTTTTTGGTTAAGCGTTTGGCTAACTCTGAAGCCTTATGGTACCTTTGGCAGACAGGATTAGTCTATGGATTAGCGGAGAATAAGCTATTGCTGTTAGCTTATAGACCATCTGTGTCTTTGGTTTGACTCTGATGTTTTTCAAGTCATGTTGAGGCATAAATAATCAGGAAAAATTGTTTGATGCCTTTTTATAGGAATTTTGCTGTTTGTCGTCACTATCAATTAGCACAAAAAGTATACAGAAAAAAGCTTTCCATATCATATTAAGGATATTAAGGCTTCTTATAGAGTCATTTTTGCTTTGACGTCTACTCTTTAACTTGTCTTCTAGCTTAGCAGTTTACTCAGCCTCAGAGGAAAACCACTGATTTGCAAAATTTATGATTTATATCAAAGATGCAATCTTCACTTCCTACCCTCACATGTGCACACATACATTAGAGCCAGAAACGTCTCATCTGCCACTAAAGGGCCAGTGATTTATCACACTACATTTCTACATCTGTCTGCCACACTCGGATAACTTTTCATTTTCACACATTGACTTTCTAAATACCATTGAGTTGGAAATAGCGATGGCGATGCTGCATTTTACTGAGTGAGAACAAGTCACCAGACAGAGCCTTTGATCTCTCAGCTCTGTGGATGAGCTGCCCCTGTAGCTACTCCTCCTCCTCCGCTGCCTATTATTTCCGTTGCGTAATTGAGATGCAGAAACATTGACAGAACTCATTTACTGCGATGGAGAACTGTGTAATGTGGAAGGGAACACAGATTATTACATCAATGCGCACACACATACAGAGGCAGACAGACACACACATGTTGGTAAAAGCGAATGTAATTTGGCACCACGTTTGAAGAGCCTCCTCAATTGTTCTGCGAGGATTTCTACTTGTGGTCTCATGTAGCCAGCACGGCGGAGGTGAACAGAGGTGAAAACATCTCAGTTGCCTTCTACACCGTTGGATTCCTATGAGAGTGTGCTCAGGTGTTCATTATGAGAATCGCACACCAGTACAGCTGTGGGGGACTGGCTATTGAAATGGGATTGCCCTGTTGTCCTGTGCTTTCTTTATGCCAACAAAATCTTGCACTTGACAAACAAAATCTAAAATCTGAAAGGTTTATCTATGTCCAAACACTAAATCTCCTCTTGACTCTTCTTTTTGTCTCTCTCTAACATCACTCTACCTATTCTTCCCGCCTCAGGATGACAAAGAAAGTGGTTCATCCTCTTGAGACAAAGGACCTCAGTCACACACATGTGGACACACTCTCCAACGCACACACACATTCACGCACACATACACAAGAGCACTGAGGTCTGCTGTCATACACCTCTCATTAATTCCTACCTGTCAGCCGGCTCCCCCTACCGTATCGGCCCCCCGAAAGGTGACAGCTTTCCAATGACTGACAAAGGCTCTTTAGGTGATACAGAAGATCCCTAGCAACCACCGGCTTCTGTAAAGTGCCCCTCAAATGTCACTTTTGCTGCTCTGAGACGTGCACACACACACACCCACACATAGTATTTTTAAAACAGAGGCCTGCTCTCAAGTCTTCAACCATCTTTGACATCCAGAGGCTATGGATGTCACGGAGGCCTCAGCTCTTAAAGCTTTTAACATCCGAGAGAGATGGCGTTGTTTGACAGTGCTATTGGTGGATGCTATTGTTGCATGTGTGTGTGTGTGTGTGTCCCTTCCAGAGTGCAATGGATTTGCTTGTTTTTTCTGTTGTAAGAGGCAGATAAGGAAGAGCGAGAAACAGAAACAAACTTTCCCTCCGTGTCCATTCAGCTGTCATGTATTGAGTGGCAACAGCAGGCAATATTGGTGTCGGCTCGTACTAGTTGGGAAAGGGGTCAAGTACGTAGAAATGCTGGCTGCTTGTATTGACGTCATTCAGCTGTCGAGGCTGATTCCAGACTGCAACCTGTATCTAGTGTTATCTGTGTTGTAGAGCGGGTAATAGCGGGCAGACGTGTAAAATATGACGGTCGTAAAACTTCATAACTGAGGAATGAAGAGAAGGAATACTGCATACTACTTCTTAAGGACCTTTAAGCTTGTACAAACTGACTTAACATTAGGGGTGCGACTAAATACGAATACAGTATTTGATTGATATGCACAGATAATGTGTTCTGGACAGATATCTAAAAGCTTTCACAGGAACATTCCTCCCCCACCACCACTGCACTCCTCAGACCTGTCTCCTTTTCTGTGTCACTTTTCATGATTCAGTAAACAAATAAGCTATAGACTAAAAACAAAGACTTAATACCCTTTCGTGAGTTCTCACTAGAAAAAGTTCGACTGCCGCTCCATAGGTGATGTCTTTTTGCCACGTGTTCCGATACTGATACTGATGTTGTGCAGTGGAAGAGGGAAACTGAGGAGTTGAAGTTAGAGACCTAGAATGGCTCACAGCACACACAGTAATCTTACAAAGTGCACACTAATGGTCCAAGGGAGCTTTTCAAATTTTTGTTAATCGCTTTCTCATTTATTTAATAGACATTTCATCTCGACCTCCTCCTCCTCCTGCATGCACAATCTGCTGTTTTCTTAAATTATGCTTTTGGGCCTCGTGAGCTATAATGGCCATTTAGTGTCAATAGTTTTCTTGTTTTTTGTCATGGACGCTTGAGGCCAACTTCGTCTAAGCCTCCTGCTATTGTATATTAGTTTTTAAAGAAAACCATGCAATATGGCAAATATAAACTCAAATACAAATCATGCTTTATTATTAGTTTGATCCAGTTACATGGTTATTTTGTTGGCAGCTAAGAGTATAAATAGCAGTGTAGAAAAAATGTCTTGCAGAAAATGGGGCCAGTTATACAATGTTGAACAACTTCTGGTATAAGCCACACCCACTTACGGGGCTAAATCTGATATTTTTGTGACAGATACAGATAGTAGTTCTGTGTCACAACCTAATCTAATACTAGTGCTGGTAGTATTAAACTACATACTAGTGTCCCAGTAAAGTAAGTAAAAAGAACCAACCACCCGTCATGATCTTATAGACCACTAACTTGCAACAGTAGGTAAATGTATGTTTTGACAGAAATATAATGTCCTCCAAGGAAACGTTTTTAATTATCTGCAAAACATTCAATGTTTCATTTTTACAAAATTACGCATATACCTTTATCTCATTTTAGCTATTTTTGCTCCATTAAAACAAACTATATGCTCCACCCAAAAGTTTGAACTCCTAATAAGCAACATAGTCACTTAAAATATCCATATCAGCAGGACGGCTGGTAAAGCATCTGGAACTAAAACTTTCTTGAGTTTTGTAATGATGTAGTCAGTGCAAGCTTTATCAGCTTTACACTAGTTGCTGCAGTTTTAAACAGGAAATGTGTCTGTGAGAGAGAGAGAGGGAGCTTATCAAATTAACAAGTATTACACACTGTGACTCAAATGAAAATCACAACAGGGTGTCACTGCTTAGAGAACAAAAGCCTTTGGTCTTTAGTACCCTGTACACTTTCAGCCAATCCAAAGTGGACGGTTTTGCAGATGGAATCACACTCTTGTGTGACTCAGAGGACAGTGCATAATGCATCGTGACTGTACTGGGTCTGCCCATGTTTAAAATGTACACACTGGTGCTACAGTAATTATGCACTGGTGTTGGATGGGATCAAGATGTTGACTTGTTTGTATTTTTAGCACTGATGCACTTTATCACAGGCTATCGAGAGTAATGAATGCACATATAATACTAAACTGATAAAGATCAACACATCAGATTTTAATCATCATAATCACCCTGTTAGATGTCAGCCGGATTTAAGAGCTTGTTAAACAACTCAAATGAGTCTGAAATTTGTCTTTCTTCTCATGGAAATCTTTGAGGAAAAAAGATGAGAGAAGCATGTGATGTTAAGATATGAAAAAGTGCCCCAGAAACCAATTATCACAAGAAATGGAGCAAAATGATTTCCTATTCTTATGCAAGCAAAGGATGATGTGCAGGTTCAAATTAACTCCATCAGTAAACCAGATGATTACATTCAGTAAACAACCACAATGTGACGAGGGCTCTCAGCAAATAGCCAGCTTCTCTGTGCATTCAGATTGTGAGTCCTACATTTGAATGCAAATAGACTGAATGTGCAGGTACAGATTTGTAAGACTGACATGCATAGTTTATTTATGCACTGAATAGTCTTCGCATGCTGACCTTCAAATAAACAGCTCCTGTGTTGCTTGGATATTCGCATGTTGATCCCAGCGGTGAAATTAGTAATTAAAAAAAAAAACTCTTGACCTGAAAACTAAATCTGCAGCCCTGTTTTCTGTTTTTCTGATGACCCAGAGAAAGGGGAAGTATCAACTGCTAATACTGCTGCCATGTGCTGGATTACACCCTAGTGCGCATGTTGACCTACCCCTGTTAAACCTTGAGAGGTCATTTATTACCGTGAATGACTGACAATAAAATATGACGGCATTTGCATCATTTGCTCCTTGAAATTTTCTGAAATATTTCACTATAACATGATTTATCTTCTTGTATAAGTCCTTTAATCTGTTTCCAAGGTAATTCTCTTCTTTGGAGTCAATAAAGTTGAACTTTGAACCTTATTTTTTACATTCTCCAACACCAAGGGACTGTCACCCTTTAAGAATGAGGAAAATGTTGAGAATATATGTCCCAGGGATCCCTGCAGAGATTAATTATATAACCTATTGTAGCATACCTCAAAAGTTCATGGTGCATGAAAAACTTAATATGCATGGCCTTCACCTTTACAGGCTCGTAAAATTGTAGAGTTGTGCTTAATTTTTTTTATAACATGATAGAGACAATTTATTAAGACCAGCATATGTTAATAGTACTCTATATGGGCGAGACTTTAAAAAGTTGGGTTTGATGTCCACTCACACAACCATGGAAAGGTCAATAATATTTTTTAATTCGGCTCTAATGATATTCATGTTCTTCGTCGCCATTTTTAAATTGGACTGTGTGGAAAGGAGTGGAATTAGTACTACTGTATTTAAAAAAAATGAGGTTCCGTGTGTGTGTGTGTGTAAAATACATCGTCATAATCAAGGCATTAATGTGATCACAGTGCATGATTTATAACTTAGGCATACTAACGTATGAGTGAACATTACACAAGGAAAGTCCAGCTGTGGCATTATACATGGGCTTGCAGGATAACTGTACTCAGATCGTGTTGACACTTTTAAAACCAAATTAAATAAACAAATTTGATTCCTCTCAAACCAGCTGCTTTTCACAGGAGTCTATAATGTAAAAGACGTTCTCTTTTACATGATTACTACTGTAATTATTAATACATTCACTTAATCTATCTGTAGGCTTTCCAGTGAACCTACAAGTCTCTCTGTTAGTACAGTACATAACAGAAGACACTGCCAATTTAAATGTTATTGTAGGCAAGATTTTTATTAAGAACAAAAAATGCCATTTAACACAATGTTAAAGCAAAACTCATTGTTTTCTTAACCTAGAAGCAAGCTCCATTTCATAAAATACATTACATTTACGTACTTTACATTCAAGTATATATTTTTATTTTCCGTTTGTATATTTTTTGATTGTAGACATGAATAGAAAATATCTCATACCACCCTTTTCTATTTGGCTTATTTCTTCCTCACTGTACCTTCTGTGTGAAGAACAACCTAAACTAAATATAAAAGGAAGGTGAAATGGCCACATTTAAATCCTTTTTATGCACACGCATCAGCTGGACTGATGAAGTCAGGGCTGTGCATGTTCTCAGATCGGGGCAGGTCTGGCAGCCCTGCCTACTACTTGATTACGCCACCCTGACAACCTAGCAGCCTGGTAAGGTCAGCCCCTACAGAGTGTCAGAGAGGTGGGATGATGATGTATCTCTCTGATGCCTTCGTTTTTCACCTCTTGACTTTGTTGTTTTTCTCCTTTGCGTCAGTGTCAACTTTTGGCCCATCTGCTGGGGACGTGTCTCCCATCGGAGCTGGACAGTCAAACTGTTAACCCTCTGTGTACCTGGAACAGGGCTGTAAAAACATTTCACCCACACAGTCTGTCTGTTGGTTGTTCATCGTATTTGCTTAAAATATTCACTCAAAACTGAATGTGGCGAATTTCCACCTTATTCTGCGACTTTATAATGATGAAACATTTGCTACATTTCACTCACAAGTAACAGTGGTTAAATTAAAGATCATGCATTGGTTATAAATGACACATTCTTGATGTCAAACCTTTTAAAAATGAGGGCTGAAATCTGTTCATGTTCTTCGATGATTTTACCATGAAGTCACCCGTGTTAGGCTGCCAGGGAACAATCGCTACTAATTTCAGTGGCAGACATTTGTAAGGAGACACAATTTACCTGCATTATTATTTCACACGCTGCACTCATCACTCCGTGCCATCTGCTGACCTAAAGGCATCATGGGATATTGGGCTCCTTCTAGCCTCATAATCGCACTGAATTGCCATTTCATTCCACATTTCAGATGTGCTCAAATGACGGTCGTATCATTTTAGAATGAAAGTGAAACAACACACAGACAAAGCTTTACAGTCACCTGATTTTATGGCTGCACAGTATTAACAAAAAAACAATTTACATTACATATTGTATTTATTAACTCACAGACGCTGCGTTTTTATTTTTTCTCCAGGATGATTGCAAGTGGCTTGTAGGTGACAACCGCTGCTGTGATCCGGATGTCTTGCCCTAAGCCAGTCGTCCTGTGTGCTGCTGCCTCTGTAGAGACGTCTCTTGTTGTTAGCATGTAATGGTGGATATTTCAGCTGATAATGTAGCGGACGTTGCTGGAGAAGCTGGGGTCAGGGAGCCGGCTATTCTTAGTGTGACCTTACTCATATTTTCCATTATGTCTGAAAACAAATGGGTATAAATCAACTCAGATTACAAAATGAGAGTCTACACTGTATGATGAAACTCAGCATTGGTAAACCTCTGTATTTGTCAGATAATGTGACTCAGGACGACACAATAGGATTTCTCTCTTTTCCCCTCTTGGTGTGTGTCTGCGTCAGCGTCTCTGTACGGGAGGGAGGGAAGAAGCTTGTGTTGTGTGTGTGTGTGTGTGTGTGTGTGTGTGTGTCGTTGTGGGTGTGTACGCAGGGAGCAGTGCATGTGTCTGTGCTCAGGTGGCAGATACCCTAGGTAAATCATTTCACATCCATTTATTCAGAAACCAGTGTGCAGACGACACCTGCACAGCGCTGCCAAAGAAGTGCCACAATGTCAGCGACTTCGTTTGCAGCTCTGACCCCCACCCCCCCACCCCCCGGCTGGCGTGTGTGCATGTGTGCGAATGTGCATGCGTTCACATGTAACCATATATATACAGTGTCTTTATTTGTGTGTGGTAGTATTCTGTGTTTTTATGTTAGGTAGCTCAGTCAAACGTCTTATTCACGGACGGAGAAATAACAGCAGGGGAAGCTTTCCTGTCGCCTGTACGGCTGTATTATTGCTGTGTTGCTTTCAATGATCCCTGTTTTAAGTCTAGCTTCTCTCCTGAGGATGAGTAACTAATTAAATTACTATAATGAACAAAATGATGCTTAAAAAGGAGGATTCTTTGGTTCTTAAGTGGCAAATTAATTTTTTTAAAGGCCTAAGATAGAATTAATGGTATTTTTAGTCTGGATGAATTTATAGTTTTTGATATGACAGCTGTCTTAATCTGTGTTCAGAATGAACTCGTTTGCGTGTGTCATTTGCGAGCTGACAGTCAGTTGTGACAGTTGTAAAGTGTTCTTGAAAAAGCGCCCGACGTGGACACTCAAGGCAGCCAGACGAAAGATTTGCAGGCTGTGATGTCTGTGTGTCAAATTACTTATCTCACTAAGCATATGCTGGCACTTCAGAATCATATACTTCAAACCCGCAGCCTTCAAAAGCGTCAAAACGGACTTTCTTATTCAACACATCAGTCATGTAGCCACCAGCAAAATGAGCGAGATGTCATTTGCACTCAACAAAAAGCTTCCGGAGACATTTAAAGACACTCTTGATGACTGCTTCAATTTGGGGAGACTGTTAATGATATCGTCTCAGCTGCGTCTTGCAGTTTTTTTCTGAAGGTACAAGTGAACGACAAAGAGTACTTAGATCTGCACTTCAGCTAAAGCTTTGCCAATTATTAATTTGAATCCTGAAGACAATTAGTAAATCACTGCGGCAGCCATTATCAAGCTGTTGCCCTGGATTTCTGGATTTTTGAAATGCGAGCCAATCTAAGGGTCAATTTAGTCTGCCACTAATGACAAAACTTAGAATAATGATTCTCTCTATCACACTATCACACATGTTCTGTAACAGCGCACTCTTTTGTGTGATGAGGCTGAATTAAAATGATACAAATAACATTTACCTAATAATAGACTAAAACAACGCAAATATCTTTACCAAACACCCGCTGTGATGCACAGTTTTCATTTGCTTGGACCCCCCCCGCCCCTACACCTCAACACACACACACGTGCGCACACACACGCGCACACACACTGACGTTCGACTCAGAGTGAATATCCCACATGGTTTGTACTGTTCCAAGTGTTAGAGAGGGTTAAACTATTTCATTGCACTAATTGGCCAGTGTCATTCCTGACGTTTGGATAAACAGTGGAAAAGAGGGAAAGCTGAGACAAATGATGGCTAATTAAACTGGTGTGTGTATGTGTGCGTGTTTGTGTGTGTGTGTGTGTGTGTGGTGTTGCAGAGACGGAAACCAGCTGACAAAAAAATGGAGTGACGAAACACCCAGCTTGACAAAAGCAACAACTACTACTGCGATGGAAACTTAGAACGAAGAGGGAATAAAATCTACTTTCTGCTTTCTTTGAAATCCTCAGCTTCGCTCTAATTGGGTTTCATTCAGGGCTGACTGAGAGGGAATGGGAAACAATGATTGGACACATTTTACTTAGACTGCTTTGGCAGGAGCAAGCAATTTTTGGCCTGTATTAGAAGTGTTTTATCCTGGTTAGAAGTTAAATTTTTTTCAATTTCCTGGATTTCCATTAAAAAGCAGGCAAAGGTGTATATATAAATCCTCCCCCAGTTATCCTTGGCCCTCACTGCTGCAAGTGATCTGATAAAACAAAACTCTGATAAAAACTCATCTTAAAGGAACAAGAAAAAGGAAGATAGAGGGAAAATAGGGGAGGCAAACTCTTAAAATGAGCTGAGGCATGTCTGAACTCCGACCCACAGGGGACATTTGTTTTCAGAGGTAGCGTGCTGGCCCACCACATCATCCCCAGGGAGATATCTTCCTCCCCATTTCTCTGCTACTCTGCAGCATCGTTTCACCTCGTGTTACAGGCTCTCTCTCTGTCTGACTGACTCACACATGTGGACGCACACACATAAACACACACACATGCTCACATACAATCCCTCAAACCCTCGCCCAGCCCCCATCTTGCCTTTCTCGCATTTGACCACTTGTCAAGGGATGTTTATGGGCCATTGTTTGCAGTGCTGATGATCATTGTCACCGGTTGATTCCATTACCCATAGCCCTCTGATGGATGGGGCCTACCCTGACGTCCACTGATATGGGTGTCCTTGACCACTGGGGCAGACGCAATGAACGGAGGGGGCAGTGGGGTGGAGAGTTGGATCTTCTATTTTTCTATTCAGTAGAAACAATGATTTGCACTGATGAGGCAGACCTGCGGCAGAAAATAGTTTTGAAAAAAAGCTAATTTCTAAAATATGAATTAGAAAGTGTGTTTCCAACACAGGATTCCATCTTTGCTAAATTGTTAAACATTATTATCCCATGCTGGTTTGCAGTGCGGCCATGAGATAATATACATAGAATAAAACATTCAAAGACATAGACCTCACATGGCCAACAAGTCCACTAAAAAAACTTAATTTGTAGCTACCCTCCAGAACGACAGAGGTGTTTTCTGATCTGACGCGGTTTAGTTTAGTTAACGAACATTTTCATGCTTAAGACACCAACACTGACTGTCAGTAGAAAACGGGAAACAAACCGCTGTGTCCTGTATTAAAATCCAACCTTTTTTTTTTTTTACTTTGTTGCTCAATACTAACGTCACCTGACCTCCTTCTTTGCTTCCGACGTAATTACCGTGCTCGTTGGAGGACTTTGTCACTATGGCGTTTTGGGGCTGTTGCTGAAAAGACTCTGATTCTGTAGTTAGTTTCTTATGGGACAGACTCCACATGGCAGACATCCAATACTGGTGAGCCATAGATGGTCTCAGACCACACAGGCAGCAGCAAAATAATACAATAAGCAACATGAAGCACAACTCAGCAGCAACCTGCAGAATTCATCCAAGAACCAGAATTTGATATAAGAAAAATAATGTTAGCATTCCTGTGAAAGGCGCAATGCAGTATACAGCATCATGGCGCCTCATTCATCTGTGCTTCCTAGATTAGACACTTCTACATGTATCCTGAGGTGTTTTTATCAGCCCTCAACCCAGGGACGATTCAGTTATGTGCACTCCAACTGCTACTACCACTCGTTATTCTTTAGTTTTTGTAACGTTGAGGCAATGTTTAAGTGTATTTCAGAAAATTTGTTTCCATCAGCTTTTATTACATCGTCTGTTTTCCACCTCACCTCAGCATAAATACTGTTGTCCGATATTTTGGATGTTCTTTTTTTAGACTTCTGGCTTTTCCACTCATTGTTTTTTTTATGCTTAAAATGAAAACGTTAATGAAAACAGGTGGATGGATGATGATGAAGGTTAATGTCCTGAAGTGATGTGATATAGCAGAAAAGACTGATAGAAAAAGCAATATAAAAGAAAATGCAGGGACGTAATTGATGTATTTAAAGAACTCCTGAATGCAGCGTATTAATTGCATTGTTAGTTGATTCCCTTCCTTCAAACGCATCACTTGCAACAAACCAATTTGCATTCACAGTCTTGATAAAACATTTAAATGACAATAGTTATTTGAAAGAGAGATGTGTAATTGTGCTCTGTTTATTAAGTTTACTTACTCTGATTACGACCATAATTCATATAATACAACTTTTTAAGAGTTAACATGATAGATGTAGCAATTTGTGTTGCTTTCCTCTGGTCTTAATCACATTATTACAGTGCATGTAAACACACCGAGGGGTTGTGAGTGGTCCGGCCTCCTGCGGTGTTCAAGTGTCACAACATTATTTGAAAATTTCTCCACCATCTCAATGAATTAGTGCTCTCGACTCTGTAAAACTGATGAGCTTGAAGTGAAGGAATCGTTCAGAAGTCACACATCACGAGAAGACAGCCGCAATTACTGATGGGAGAAGATGGGCTTGGATTTAACCAGGGCGAGGCCACGATGTAGTGTCAGTGAAGGATTGGCCATGGTGTTGGGTGACGGGGGATGAAACAGTGTTGATAGCTAAAACATTTACAGCGGCTCCAGCTATCGTAATTTTTCACAGAGCTGGGGCGTCATTGATCAGGATGATATCTGGTGGAGGGGAACGCGTCGTTAAAGGCACATGTTTAACAAGCTTCTCCAACATTTCCCAAAAATTGTCACATAAAGACTTTCCATTATTATTCTGAACAAAGACAGAGTCGTTTTCTATCCCTGAGATCTGTCTTTTTTCAGCCCATCCTCACTGGGCAGATTACTTTTCTTGGGAAATAGCTTCCCTGGATCAGACAAAATATGGTTCTCAGATAGAAACCAGGCCAGATGCTGCACTTTGAGGTAGAAATTAGCCCCATTTTGTTGAAGTATCTTAATGATGGTTTAGTTAAACCGTTTCTGTAACGATTAAATGGATTGTTTTGTCCTTGCTCCTTTAAGACAACGGCAGCATGCAAAAAAGCAGGAAAACCTAAGCCTCCAATAAAACTAACATTAATGGCATTGCAATATGCAAAGCTATGCTAATTTTATGCATACTGTCAACCTACATAGTGGCCGTTCTTCATTCATTTCAAAAGATGTGACTGCAATTAGACGACAATTGATTGAAATCATTTGCGTTTTATGATTCTGTTACTTTTGAGAGCTGACAGGGTGTTGTACAATCCAGTGACAGTATATTTTCACTGCACGAGGAGATTAACTGCTATTATTGACCCTGATGCAAACCAACGGGTAATACATTTCAAACAAACTACTCACTATCTCACTGATTTGCATGTGGTGTGTCATTTACCATATTCCCTGATTACCTAATGATTTATGCTTTAATATAATGTACAGGGGCCTTTCAAAGCAATATGCGTACCATAGCTTTACAGTGACTTAACATGTCGGAGACAGAGAAAAATTGAAATGATAGTTTAAGGGCTGCGGGGAAAAGAGAAGTCTTATCAGTTAAGACTTGCTTTGTATGTAGGATTTTTTTCCCTTTTCTCCTTGGAAGGCAGGGGTGCAGTTGATGAATTCTTAAGCAGATCTCACTGATAATTGTATTTCATAACTGTCATGCGGAGAGGGACTGTCCGCTGAGAAGCTATTTGTGTCACTGCATCTCTCTCCCTCTCTGTCTCTCGCTCTCTCTCTCTCTACAGCCTCTTCAATAAAACTCAAATCACGACAGAGATTGTTAAATCTACCTCCAAGATTATTAAATCCAAATGGAGAATTTATGGGTGACACTTCATAACAATTAATCTGAGATGCTTGATTAATAAAGTTCGCCCCCCCCTCCTTCTTCTCTCTTCCCCCTCCCCATCACTAAACTTGTCCTGTTTGAGTAGGATGAAGGAGGAGGGGAACAGACGTACGGGTGGCAGGATGGTTGTCAGGGACGACATGTGTGTCATTCTTTTTGATTAATGGAGCATTGTGACCCCGCCCCTAACCCTCCTTCTTTCCCAGCATGCCCACTCTCACCTCTGCAAAGCCCCCCCTCCCCATAACAGGTAAAAATAGATGTGGGCCAAGTTATGCTCTCCATTTGGATTCAAACTAGACATCATCTCATGGGTAAAGAGATAGGAAGGAAAGAAAGAAAGAAATGTGGAATGAAGGAAAGAAATGTAGAAAGAAAGAAATGTGGAAGGAAAGAGAGAGAATTTGGAATTACGGAATGAAAGATTGAAATATGTGGAATTGAGCAAAAACAGAAAGAAAGACATGGATTTAAGGAAAGAAAGAAAGTAGGAGAGAATGAAAAAAAAGAATGAAAGAATGGGAAAAGAAATGGAAGAAAAATAAAAAAGATATAGATGAAGAAATGACAGAAAACAAGAGAAATGAAAATAGGCAAAGAAAGAACATAAGAGGAGGTAAAGAAGGAACAAATCAAAGAACAGAATTGGGAAGGCTGGAGAGGGAAAAGCAAAGAGAGGAAGAGGAGACAGAAAGACAGATTTTTGGAGAATGTCACCTACCTAACCTTGTCACCATGTTAAGTCAGCTGTGATTAATTAGTTGAGTGAGACTGAGCAATTAGGTCAGGAGTTTGGTGTGTGGGTGTGTGTGTGTGTGTGTGTGTGTGTGTGTGTGTGTGTTCATACACACTTTTTTTGACCAAGATCCTTTCATTAACAAACAGCAGTATATACATCCTATGAAACTAATTTCCTTGTCCGTCTCCACAAGGGCACGAACAATTCAGCCAGACAAGGAGACGAATAGCAGTAAATAAAGATATTCATAATTTAACATAAATAATGGAATAAATAACAGAGCTAATGAAGACAAAATAGCAACAACAATAAATGAATAGCTCGTAAAACATAAAAGTTATGTTACAAGTCCAGCTTATCTGCTTCATTGGTTTAGACACAGCATTTCTGAATTGATCCCTTAATCAAATGTTGAATCTTTTCTAATTAAATGGAACTCATGACCCCCTTAACCCGGTGTCTGTATACTGGAGTGGACAGAACTGTCATATTGGGCTGAGACCCACACATGCGAACATCCCATGGGGCAGCCCCAAACAGTGTGATGAATGTGATTATTCTAATCGTTTTTTGTATATTTATGTAAGTGTTAAAGATGGATTTTTCAAACGTCGCGTAGCTGCTTCCTGTTTATATCAGGCTCTAATCTTACACAATCTTGACGAAGCTGATGTAGAGTTTTGAACTGAGCGGCTGCATGTTTAAGACAGACTGAGGATGAGTGGGCTGTATTATCATAGGCTCAAACACATCTGAGATTTGATCAATCATAACTTCTTCAACTTTTTCCAAGTGTGAATATACGACCAGTTTGATCTGCGGATTACAGTTGGATTCCATTTTACAACAAAATGCTAATTTATAAAATTGTCTCACTCAGCTTTTGCTTGGTTTGCAGTAAAGAAAACCGAGGAAGTGTTTCTAAAAAATAAAAATAAAAAGTGGTTTACTATTGCAGAAATGTGGTTCTAGATTCCTTTGAAAGAGTTTGAGGATAAGAAACCCTTAGACAAATCCGTGAACCAGTAAAGGCTTACAAAAGATCATATTTAACAATGATGGCTATATATTTTCCTTTTTGCAATTAAAGAGTCCCTCTGTGTAATTTAATGCTTCTTTTCAAGTGTCGGGTCCCCTGAGACTTGGCCTGTAGCTATGCCATCGCTCTTGGTGATTATCATTAATGAATGTCGGCGAGGACCATCCCTCAATGTGACTAGGGAGGAAACACAAGCCCTAATTAAAGGTTCCTATTCATAAATATATGCCTCCAACTACACGGATCAACATGCGCTGTGCACACAAGTCATTTTAATGTCAGGAAAGCACCTTTTTAAGAGCGTTTTCTCCCTTAATGTACAGCACACCAGCAGCAGTGACAGATTTTTGCAGCCAGAGCCCGCAGCAAGGGATCTGTGCAATTTAAGATTCGCTGATTTAAATATAGGAATAAAGCTGAAGATTAGGATGCACTAATATGACATGTAAGAGGACTGATAGTAAAATAGCTCGACTGCTAACTGTGATCTTACAGTATAGCTGAACCATACGATATGGTTTTTGCATGTAATCCTCAAGAGACTCTTGTGTGTTTTATCGCAAAAGGTTGCACGGAGCTCCTCGTCTTGAGGAAGTCACTCTGTGCATGGAAACATATTCCTCTAGCCAAGAAATGGAAATATTTACAAAATGAAAATGTTTAACTGATTACAGGATGTCACTGAGGAAGAAAATAATCCTCATTGCTTGTGTTCTCTCATAAAAAGTCATTTTAATCATGTTAATTGCTCCAAATGCAGACTGACAAAGGCTCTCAGGAACGCTAGTGGTTGCATTGTCACATCAGTTTCCCAGACAAAGCTATTGGTAATTGTTATGTGAAGAAGATCATGTTAACATTGAGGATAATATTGAGTCTGTCTGAATGCATTTTTTTTTTTTTCACAGCAGCTCAAAGAGTGTTGTCGGAGAAGGAGCTTGGTGAGACAAACATTTGGCTGCTTCTCTCTCCTCCTTAATGGCTGAAAAATGCTAATTGGAGTGCACGTGTCAAAGAAAACAAAAGGAAAAGGGAGGAGGAGAGGGAAGGAGTGTGCATGTCAGAAAGGCTGGTATTTTGAAACGTGAAATGTGTCACTTTATTTAGCCGAGTTGGTGAGGATTTTTAGGCTGTTCCAGGAAGCGGGAAATCTCAGATAAAGTTCTGTCTGTGGTGGTAATGTAATGTAGCTCATGTTCAGAGGAAGGAAAAACACTGCAGTGCTTTCTGATGCTCTGTATATATTCTGCTGAACAATTATTTCATAGTTCATGTAAACAAACTGAAGTTGCCTCCTCTCCTTTCAGTTTCTGAGCTTCCTTGTTGCTATAAAATAACACCTTGAATCCCAGCGAGACTCAGATCCTTTAATAAACTTGCATCTGTCATCACTGCGCAGCATTTCATCACATTCTTCGTCCAAAGTGACAAAATCAAAAAAGCTCTGGTAGGGATTACAAACCTTTAATTGCATTGTCAAAAGTACAGCAACATATCGTTTTTAAGTCTACACATTAAACAAGTCGTGGAAAAGTAAATCTATCAAATAAAATATCACCCCCCCCCCCCCCCTCTCCATACTCATACTTGGCATTTTAATTATGCAGTCTTATCTGATAGATGTGGCGATATAGCTCACGTCAAAGTTAGAGCCTCTTCTTTATTAATTTTTTATTATATATTCTTATATTCAGGCTGTCAATGAGTGTCTGGAATCTGATAGGACCCATCATTGATTGAAGATTACTCAAGCTTATGAAGAGAGGCATTACCATTGGCTGTAAGCCTTCATTATTCCAAATGTTAACTTATTTGAATGACACTAAGGGAAAAGATTACACTCTGTTTCAGTCCACCAGGGATAAGTTTGAAAGTCCGGCGCTGTGGCACATCTCTATACAGCTAACATTAAAATATAAAAGAGGTGGTTTGTCAAAAAGCATATCGCAGAGACCTTAAACACCACAGACTCCTGACAGCAAATTTGTGGTGCACTGCTTGTACTCGCGTGCCAGAGGAGCCCGTACCTTTAGACATCAGACGTTTAAGGCTGTAAAAATAGCTCGGATGGTTAGCCACAGGCCAAAATCTGCAATACAATATCAATTATTTATGAATATTAAGAGGTAGGTTTCGGTTTATGTCATTATGATTTTTGTTGATGTTCTTTGCCGTAAGCATGATAATACAAACTGTATCCTTAAATTTAACTGGAATGCAGCAGTTTTAGCAAATAAAATATGTTCGTTGAGGGGCAAAATTTTAAAGAATCATATTTATAGTCATCTGTATAAACTGGCAGTACAAAAACGTGTCTTAACTGCAGAGCAAACAGTTCCAGTAAAACTGGTTTTCAGGTTCTGTACTGGTGTCAAACATCACACAACCATGCTACAGTTTGTGGCTCCGGCACACATTCACAGTCATTTTAGTGCAGAATCTGTTCCTTTTCAAAAACGAATCATGTAAGAGGACCATGTGATGCTCTCTGTGGTATTGATGATGATGATGATGATAAAACTAGGGGAGGAGAAGGAGACTGTAATAATTATAGTGGTTGTGGTTCTGGATATTGTTAAAGCTACGTAAGTTTAACACGCCGTAACTTGTGTGAAGGATTTCAACAAAATGTGAACACACAAACCTCAAAGCATGACTTTATTTATTATTTTTAAACCTGTTCATTAGATTTTACAAAAAAAAAATCTTGTCATGTGGCATAGAGACAGTGGTCCTAATTAAAATATAGCTCAGTAAAAATGGTAAAATTGTAATTCATGTGAAGAATGTCCTGATGTCAGTGTTACAGCTGATAAACATACAAGACATCCTATCATGAACAACATTTGTATTTTACATGTTATTAATAGTTTCTCACTCACTATAGAATTATTTAATCACATTTATAAGCTTGCAATAAATGTATATAGGTGGCGTATCATGGTCAATATTTTGTTTTATTCCCATGTGGGACCCACACAATGTTCTGCAAAGTTATAGTATTTACATTTATTTTAAAAAGTACTTTTTGATCTGATGAGTCTGAGAGCATCAACTTTTTCAAACAAGGTCCCTCACCTGATTTGACAACCTGCAGGACTCCTCTGCATTGTGATCTGGTGGATCATTCAGACATCTTCTCTTGTGTCGAGCCTGAAAAAACAGACAGAGGAAAGGCAATGAAGAGAATAATGTATGTTAATAAACATGACAACTACATGGATGTTCTCACCCACTCAGAGAGCATCTTCACACAGAGGAGAGCGAAACAGGACGGCGTGTCATCACGCTGTCACTGTGCCACAGTATGTGGAAGAGGGGCCACAGTAAACAAGTTGAGGGTGGTGGGTAACAACTGTTTGTGTGTTCGGCTTTTGTCATGCACGCACACGGACACGGGTGGTTGCATCATGGGTAGTTTAACTACTGTAGCAAGCAATTTGGATCATATGTCCTGCTGATCATGTGAGGCTTTTATGAGACAATTTACACACACACACACACATATTTATGTATATATATGTATATAGAGAGTAGTGCAAATTCCCAAAGAGCATATTTCTTATCTGTTATCTATTTTGTGTGTGTGTGTGTGTGTGTGTGTGTGTGTGTGTGTGTGTGTGTGTGTGTGTGTGTGTGTGTGTGACAGATTCTAACAGACTGCTACAGTTTAGCTCTGAGGTCACAAAATTCACTTCAAACGACACACATGTAAATACAGTTAGTGTCCTTTCACAGTGGCTGTGTTTATGTCATCTAAAGGGATTTGGGACAAAGAAGAAAAGAGAAAGAAACTGAATGAAGATTCTGGCAGAAACTTATCACAAAAACAGAAAACTGATTGTAATAACAGAAAACTTTGTCATGCAGAAATGAAAATGTGAGCGTGGGCTCAGTTTGAATAAGTCCTGCAAATGTACACTTGTCTCAGTGTCAGTGCAGAGGTGGTTATGACCCCCGCCTCTTGAACCACATGTCACCCCCTGCTGGCCCACGATCAGATCCTGCACCTTTTCCTCTCCTGTGTCTCTGCCCCCTAAAAACTCACAACTTTCAGAGCAAGACAGGACGCTTTACTCACTAAACCAGTAAGAATTTACAACATCAATATAGTAAAGTTTATATTGTATATTTTGACAGAAGGTGGGTCCATTTTATACTTAATTTTTAGTCACTGACCTCAACATTTTCCTGAATAAAGATCACTTCATGAGCACTGAAGGTTGGCAACAGTTTTCACATCAGAAAATACCATTTTATTCAAATGAATGATCAAACACCTTATTTTTCTTATTCAGCTTTAAATCAGGGATACTGATCTGCATCACTAACGCTAGTAAAACTAATTGTGTAACTTGGAAGGTGTGAATAAGTTTACATTTGCATCCATGTTGTAATTACAGCTATTTCACTGTTTGGTTTTGGGGGTGAAGTACTGCGGTAATAAATACATTTCTAAACACAGTCCTGCACTGTACAGTCCTACCAGATTTACCTGCCAGGAGGGCAAATTCAAACAGTTAACTTCATATCCAACATCAGTATTCAGTGTTATTTGAAGTGAGCCAGCACAGGCGACAAAATGACTCCTTAAACTTAAAGCTAAACGTTGGAGTTCATGTGACATGTTTAGTGTTTATTTAACATTTTAAGAAATGGAACTTAAGTGTAATCAGTCTGAATAAGTGGACATACTTTTTGTATGTAAAGCACCTCAGCAGCTCCCCTGTCCGTCTGTCTGACTGTCTGTCTGTCTGCAGACTTTGGGATGGAAATATCAGTGACGTAAGTCTGCTCCATCAATCAGTGGGCAGGTCGCTGTGACAGACAGGGACGGACAGATGTTGGGGCGGTACTTCGTATTTCTTTTACCATATAATAGGCGACCCCAGACACCTTCTCCGCTCAGATTATCGCTTCCCCCCCCTCCAGACAGACAGTGGCTCAAAAACACCGAGCGTAAAGACGCAGAAATCCTCTGAGGAGCTCCACTGCTGTGCGTAATGAGGAGGAGACACCCGGCAGCGCTTTGTGTTTATTACCTGTTCACTGTAGAAACGTGACATTGGCGGAAAATTCAGAAACTCACCAGAATCAGTGAAACCAGAAGTGCCTCGATGGTTTGCAGAAAGTTTGTAATCCAGTTCGCTGTAAATGATCCGGCCGTAGCCCGGAGTGGAGCTGGATGAACCCTGTCCTGGAGTCCTGTGGCTGGCCGCGGAAAGCAACAAGAGCGCATCCAGTCTGAACTGAGCCACTTCTCATGCCGTCCAAGTTCTGTTGTGATTATCAGCACACCCTCTATCACTCAGAAATAAAGCCAAACTTTAGGCTTTTTTCCTCTTCGCTCTCCTCTCCGGCAGATGCTGCAGTAAACCGATATATCATGCTGTGTCATTTGAGATAACATTAGCCTAGTTGTGTGCCTTTTATAAACACTTTATGGTGGATAATAGTTAGGATGGAGTGTAGGCTATTAATGGAGCCTCTTGTGCATCCAGAGCCCCTCCCCTTCACCAGAAGCCTCACTAAAAAGGTGTAACGAATCGATCTGCAGCCTCCTTTGTCCCACGAAAGAGGTCACCCAAAATATCCCCATTTTAGCAAACTTGGAAACGGAGCAAAGGGCTCATCTGCTCTGCACACTGAAGACTGTCTGAGCAAGTGAAACTCCCTTATTTTTCTTCAAATCTGTGCAGGAGTGAGGGAAAAAAAATGAGCAATGGGTGTCATAAAATGCAAGTTTAATTTAAGGAAAAACGTGACACAATGTCATTTGTGTTGAGCTTTAAGTAATACTGTTTATCTGAATTATTAGTGAGTGATGTTTCAGGGTATAATCCCAATAATCAGTCAAGCCTGATTTTGCTGAGCTCGTAGCAAAGATTATCCTCCTTGTGTAGGATCAACAAAGTCTAATAGGTTTATTGGTTGAATTTGGAGATTTTATATGGAGATCTTTTCTTTTTTTTTTTTTTTATTTGTATATTTTTTTTTTTTACAAATTAAATGGCAGGATAAACCTATTGTAGTGTCGAGAAAAACATATAACTGCAATCCTCACCTAATACTATATCCTCACTGACTTACTATGACTGTGTAATACTGTAGCAGCGACTACCAAACCAAGCCTCATACAGATTTTAGAAATATTTCTCTTACTCTCCCTTGGCTGCAAGTCAACTTTCTGAGGCATGTCTCATTGTGTTGTTTTAGAGGAAGTTTACTAATCGGCCACCCGTATGTTGATGAGCAGCCTCTCCTGTACGTGTGCGGGGACAGGAAGGCGTTGAAATGAAAGCCATCCCAGTGAACAATTAGAGCAGCAGATTGACAGGTGGGCTTTGACTGTCAGGGTGACGCTTGTGGAGGGGTGGAGTAAAGGAGAGGCCGGAAAGGCAGCTGGATGTGTCTGTCTATCAGTGGGAGCTGTCTGAACGCACCGCGCATCACCAATGTGCGCACATTTCACTGCGGAGAATACCCAGGGACGCTGGTTGCGCTCTTTAGAATAAATAATAATACTTATTAAAAAAAAAACAAAAAACAGGAATAACAAACCACAGCCTGCGGCTCAGAGGGCGGGCCCGCTCGTTGTGTTTTTGTGATGAGTTTCTGAGAAATTCGTCAAGTGTCCATGTTGACAATCGGACGGACAGCGTAGCCTATATGTGAGTATTTCATTATCCGGGGGGTGTTTTCAGGGGAGACGGGGTGTGAGCTGATCGCTGCGGGGTTTCTCCGCACACACACTTGACTGATTGACACACACCCAGCTCGGCTAACGTGTCACTCTTTCCTCTCCTTTCCCCGATTTCCTCCCAAAGACCGTAGCGGAGGCTGGAGACCGGAGCTGGCACCTGGACGGACGGACGGACGGAGGAGAGCGACACCACACCGCAGTTTGGACTCGTGTCCGCCGAGTGAGTTAAATCGCAAGAAGAGGAGCTCCCCTCTGCTCGCATTTGCTGTGAATAGAGGTATGAAATAGTCAGGTTAAGGGTGTAAACCTATTTTGATGGAAACGCGGCGAAGGGCTCCCACAGCTGTCCGTATCCCCCCTTCGATAGACTGAGATCCGCACGGAGCTTTTCCGCCAGTTTTTCACCGACCCAGCCTGCGATGAGTTTCTGTGATCAGCAGAAGTTAACGGACGAGCTCCCTTTTGCTCTAAAATATATGTAATCCCCGTTTTCTCACCGGACATACCGATTATCTAATGATCAGAGACGCGTAGAGATTAAACCTCCACTTGCATCGATAACGAAAAAAAAAGACTTTTTCCACCCTTCGAGGGATCTACACTTTATTTCTTTCACTCCCGCAGAAGAACTGAGGAAACGCTGCTGGCTTTGATTTCCTCCCGTTGCAACCGGTTTCCTCTCCAGCTTGTCCGCTATTTTGATCTCTGCATGAAAAGTCAAGCGGAAAGTCTTGCAGCAGCATGCCGAGGAGAAAGCAGCAAGCACCGCGGCGGTCAGCAGGTAAGCCCCGGCTCTTCAAACAAACACCCCCCAACACCAGAAACACACACACACACACACACACACACACACACTTTATTCTCCGGTAAAATAGCCGAGGATCACACTCACATATGCAGACAAGTTTACACAGCAGCGTGCAGGCCTGATGCAGGACACAATGCAAGGACAACAGGACCTCTTATATCACTGTATGGTCGCTATGTGCAGCAAAGCATAGTTTTACAACATCTCAGCAGCCCATAATAAGTTTATTTCTTCTGATCTAAGGCATGTTTGACTGGCAGCGGTATTGTTTCATTTACGCAGCCATACTTCGATGCCAATTCCGCCTCTGAGTAATGAATGCGCTCAGCTGCGCTTCACTTTCAACGCTGCAAAGCTGATCCTCCACCGTAGGTTGCCAGCATCCAAGTTCTCCAAACAAAGCTCATCTTATCTCATTTTTACAGGCTAACGTGTTTGATGTGTTGGTGCCAGTAAAAAAAAAAAGAAAAAGAGAGAGAGAGAGAGAAAGAAAGCAATAAAACAACAAGAAGAAGAAGAATAGTGGCGTATTTTCAGCTTGTGTTCCGCTCTAGGATTGCCATCCTTGATTTGATGCTTGATTGATCGCCTGTCATGCGACTGCCTTTGATCTATTCATTCCTGATCAACATCAGTAAATCATTCACCATAGAGACACGCATGCGCCCGGCAGCTGGACTCCCTCAAAGGATAACTTTTTGCCCCCGCCGAGGAGCAAAGAAAAGACAAATTGAAAGAAAAGTTCTCAAGCGGGATAAATACTTTGCGATTAATACCCGAGGGGGAGGGAACAAGGGAGGAGGGGATGAGGGGTGCTGGGGCGTAGCGAGATCACAGGGAAGCATCTCGTACAGAAATAGGCCCAAAACACTGCAGGGTGAAGTGGGCAGGTTGCCTCTAATGGTCACTTCAAGCTCTTGACCTAACCTCTGTGTTCATCTCTGAGAGAAAGGAAGTGTTGGGAATCGTGAATGTTCGGCAAAAATCGCATGAAATATGAATAGAAGAATGATAAATGAGCAGATGAAGCTTGTAGAATCGCCACAGGGGATCACAAACCTGCTCTGTAAATCACCTTAGGGAGAGTACTGATGTCACGTGATACAAAAATCCAGTTTAGGAACTTTTATTACAAACCTGTTAATAATAAATGTGAAAAGAACATTGTAAATGACGTGAATTACAGTATCTAGTAGTGTTTCAGATGGTTCTTTAATAATAATAGTGTTAAATTCATGTTTAACAGGCGTTTTTTGTTTTGTTTTGCTTTTGTTTTTTTCAGAAAAAGGGCCTCAGTAAAAGTAAATCATTGCATATTCTCAGAGAGATTCTTTGCCATTTCAGCAGCCACACACCGCCTCCTGACAGTCATGCCTACATGTTGTCGTTAAGTTGACCAGACATGGACTCCTCTGCGAGAGAATGGCATGTTTGCCTGAATCCATTTGATGTCCCTGGGAGATGTGTGTGATTGACATGCATTTTCAAATGACGGGGAAAGAGAAGCCTTTGAAGTTGGTGCAGTAATGACCAAAGCCGAATAAAACAGCTGTAGAATGTTAAGCAGGCGGTGGAAATGTGAGGTTAAGCAGACTTAATCAAGGTTGTGACAGAAAGACTTTGAACTCGGTGGGGCTGTAATTTCTAATTGACGCGAGGCTTTAGTGATGGATAGGGAGAAATGTGTTTGAAGAGCAAGGCTGCACGGTGAAAATGAACAGTGTTGGTTTATACCTCTGCTACAAACAGCGGTGAAATCCCAAAAAGTGAGAATAAGAAAAGTGTTTCCTGTTTTTCAGCCTCTTCTGGTCGTACAGCTGAGCTCTGAAGTGGCCCCATTCCAGCCCAGCTTTTGAATATTGATTTAATTGTCTGTTTTCGTGACGGACACATACATCACAGACCGTAATGGTCAATCCCAGCTTGGCAGGCTTTGTCTCTGCGTTATTTCCAGTGCACGACATATGGTCATTTCAGAAACTTTAACACCTCTGCCGAAGTGTGTGTGTGACTGCTTCCTTTATGAAATGGTGCACACACCTATAAATGCAGGCTATTTTTACAATGCATTAGCAGATATTTCCACAACCTCGATTTGTCACTTTGGAGTTGCACTAAGACAAAATGTTTCATACGCTCCTCAGAGAGAGAAAGAGAGAGAGAGTGAGGCTTCAATGGCTCTTTGTATGCCATTTCAAATGGGCTCTGTTTCATCAGTCACAGTGATGATTTTAGACCCTGTAATGGCGCTGTACCCTATCTAGTTTATGACCAGTGACAATACATCAGTGTTCTTTCATTTGGAACCGCATTACTGCATCTGTTAGTTTTGGCAGTTGAGTTCAGTGCAGTGCAATTTGAGCAGCAGAGACTTTTGCTGCAGTCATTTGTCGTCATTTTCATTTTTTCTTTTCTTTTTTGTCTCCTCTCACTGAAGTTCTGCAGTTGTGAGCTATTTCTCACAAGACCTCAATTAATAAATGGAAGGTAAACAACACAGTAATATTAATTTAGACGAGAATGGGCATGTAGGAGCAGGTGACAACTGAATAAAAAAATACATAAACAATATTAGGACAGCGGCTTTGAGTGAGTTTTTATTTCTTTCTTTCTGTTGAATTTTATACCTTGACCAGGTTAAGACAAAGACAACAGCAAAGTGTGTAACACCAATGATATTGTGCCAGTCTTTCCTTTGATCAAATGCGATTATAATTAGTGCTGGAACAATAAGTTAATCGACAGAAAATGTATTGCTAACCATTTTGATAATCAGTGAATTGTTCACATCATTTATCGCACAAACAATCTCAGTTTCTGGCTTCTCAGGTGTTTTTAGTTCAACGCCATCATATTTTCTGTGTTTCTTATTAAAATTTGGTCGAACAAAGCAAGCATAATTGAGCTTTTAAAAGGCTACATTTTCAGTATTTTCTGACGGTTCATGGACTGATTGATCAATCAAAAACAATCGTTAGTTACAGTCCTAATTGAAACGCTATGATAGATGGTTTAATCTCACAGAATCGACTTAATACCTAGAAAAAAGGGGTCAATTAAGAGTTTGCAGTAATCAGAGGCTATTTTTGTCACTGTTTAAATATGGCAACATGCTGTTCACATTACAGCGAGTAAACCAGTATTTAATTCAATTAGTGGATGTGATATTTATATGTAAGATATACAAAGAAGTCGTAATTCTGTATTTGCCTTAATACTGAGGGCACAGTTTTGATTGCTGTCTGAAAATTAATGGCATTGCTGCACTTCTACTCGTGCTTTTAGTTTGCCAGCCACAATATCTTAAATCAAACACTGTCACTCTAAGTAATGAATCTGTCAACTAATCATTCAACATGTCAGTGTGATTACAGTGTGACACTGTGTTGAATTTATTCCACAGGAGTTAAAAGGTTCTAGTTGCAAAAAAAATACCATTTTCTTTTATTACCTGTCCTACACATTTTCCTTTACTGGCTGAGACAGGAAGAGGTGGAGCAAAGTGTGGTGGCCAATCCACGGTGGGATGAACCACGATACAATGATACAAGCGTATGGGATTCACAGTCTCTCATACTCATGTGTTGCTCTTAGGTTGAATTAGGCAGCGAATCTGAAATCCACTCAGTTCCCTTTCACTCTCAGATGTTAAAGTTTAGAAATATTTGATCGTGTGCTGGATTCTCATCTCCGCTGACAGCAGAGAGAGCAGTTTCTGCTCTGACAGAATTAGTGCAGGTCATGAAGGGAGAGAAAGTGACATGCTGTGATACTGTCAAACATGACCGTGTGGAAATGTGTTCCTTCATAGCTGAAGGCGGTAATTAGTTTGCCTTTGTCGACTCTCTTGATAGAAATGTAAGGTAACTGGCTGGGTTCGGCCACTCTCACACTGATGCCACTAATTAAAAAGTTTAGCACTCTAAACATAAATCAAGTGTTCGGGTTACAGTCAGAGGCTGTGGATGCTGTTAATATCTTTAATATGTATGATTCAGTGTCTGCAATAAACGAACTTCAGTGCTACATTTTAATGATCTGTCTGTATTGCTTAGCTCAGCACATGTTTAATTAAAGAGCTCTGCAACATGTCCAGGTTGGAGCCACAATGAGGTGCAGGCTGACTGAACAGGATGCACAGACCGTGCTTTGCCTTGTGAGCTTCTCCACTGACATCAGTTTCTCCTAAACATATCCCCCCTTCTCATTGCCGCTATCACTACCTCAATGCAAAAGGAGTCTCTTAATTATGACTTGAGGATGGGTGGGTGGGGGAGAAGTTGAGCTTCCCTTCTTCCCGACGGCATCGTTAGCCGCGGTTCCTAATTATCCAGGTAGCTGACGGATCAGTGACAGGGCCCCACCGATTAATGCTTACAAATTCAGCAAGGTGTCAAGTCTGCAAGCTGCCTTGATATAATCAACTGGGTGTTAGCCACTTCTCATATACCCACCTCCAGTTGTTCCAGTGGAAACTCAACAGCAGAGGTTGCTTGCAATGTGACGTGACAAATGTGAGGCCAGCACTGTGCTGGACACAAACATCCCTGTAACGAGGTTATGAATGGTTGTAGTCTCAAACTTGGATGTATGCTGAAGCTTAGAACATGAACACTGTAAATAGTCAGACAGTATATGCAATGCAGATAGTTTAGTATGCAGGCGTAGCTGAATAAATGTGGCTTCCATTGAATGTGAAAGATTTTCTTAAAACTTTCCCTCTGATCTTTCTGGTAACAGCTTTTTGGTTTGTTTGACAGAACAGGAACAAAGTTCTAAGCCGAGCAGCGTTAATACATTTTGTTGTTGTTACTTTGCATTGTATTTCTCCTGCGGAAATTTAGCTCACGGCACCTGTCAACTAAGAAGCCAGCATCTTGGAACCTTGTGTTGGTTTTATCGGGATGCTTCTGATAAAGTATTTAATGACATTTGTCAGGAGTTGAAGCTGGGAGAAAAAAATTATATTATTTGAAGTGAAAAGTCTGTAGATGAGAACTGTGTGTGTGTGTGTGTGTGCGCGTGTGTGCGCGCGTGTGTGTGTGTGTGTGTGTGTGTGTGCGCGCACGAGTCTGCATCACTGAGCAAGATGAGGAGTTTGTGCAACCCTGCGTGTGTGAATGTGAAATATTCTGATCCCATGATAAGGCAGTGTATGTAAAGTGTCATTAACAGGTGACATTGACTGAAGGAGTCAGTGGATATATTTGCTATCCCACACTCCGCTACACCCACAGTTTCATTTGCATGTAATGTCAGAGCCAGTAGGCCTTCAGGAAATCAAAGACACACACTAATACGCACACCAGCACCACTACGCTCTCTGTCCTCATCTTCGTGGAGGTTAAGTGACAAATGAAGATCGATGACTGCTCTTATGGAAAAGAGAGGGTCGAATTGAAAATATGTGGGAATTAGGCTCGCCAGCAGGGTGACGATGTAAAGGCATTCAGCACTGCAGCCGCGAGGTAAAACTATCCCAGAGCTTAATGAGGTTCAGAGGAAGCAGGAAAACCTGGATTTTCACTCAAGCATGACAAAAGGGGCCTTGACAAAGAAGTAAAGAAAACAAGGTCATTTTTACGGGAATAAAACTCACTAGCATCCTCTCTCTTAAGTACATCCTGCACGTATTTATTGTCTCTGAATTTCAGTGTGTCTGTTTTCCATTCACAACGATATCTTGGCTTCGATTCAAAACAGCTGCACAACAAAAGCCACAATGTACATTGGGGATGTAAAAGAATAACAGGAATAATAACAAGACGTTGAAATCATCCACATGACTGCCCTTAAGGGCTTTAAGGCTGATTATTGTGAAGCATACACACTGTATTGGTAACTCTCTCCTGCTGATTTTGTAAAATAGCCAGTTGAGTGAAAGGAGACAAGGGTATAATCACAGGAATGGTTTATAAAGTAAATTCCATTGATTGCTTTATATGTGTACACTCTCTGTCACCCATGTTTCCAGTACAAACATATGGATTTCATTAAACATATGAGATTGTGCACCTTTATCCTGGCAATCAGGATTTATGGATCGGGCTACAATGAACATTTTTTTTATTTATCAATCAATCTGCCAATTACTTTCTTGACTAATCATTTTGTCTATAAAACTGCAGGTTAAAGTATCACAAAACCAGAGGTGATGTCTTCAAAACTATTGTTTTGTCTAACAATCCAAAACCCAAAGATACTCAGTTTACAATCATGTTTGACAAAGAAAGGCATCAAATGCTTCCAAAGCTGAAAACAACAAAACGTTTTTGCTTTAGAAATGATTCATGATTGATTTATGATCAAAATAGTTATAGATTGATTTTCTGATCAACTAAGTTTTGCTGCTCTATTTAAGAATTTAACATAACCAGTTCTTTATTTTCCACATGTGCTGAAAGTGAGTTATTAGGATCAACTTGAGGGAAATGAAACACTGCTTGACGCTGCAAACCTTATTATCAATGTTCTAGCTACTCATTTAGGCTCTCACAAAACAGCAAAGAATTGTGGGCAATCAGACACTCAAAGTAGGCCAGCTGCATTTGATTCTTCACGCACACATGGACTGACAGTTTCTCTAGTAATTCAAGCAGTTTAAGAACCAGACAAAGACAAGGGGGAATAAGGGTAAGTGTGGACAAAGGAAAGGAAGATGCAGAAACGAGGTATGCATGTTATGATTTAAGCCAAGAAGATGGGAGGTCCAGAGTACACTCAGAGGTCAGTGTGTACTCAGGGGAGTCCCTGTCTCTACCGCCTCTAGTCTGGAGTGTGTTTTTCTCTGTGTGTTTTGTTGCGCTGTCATATTTTGTTCCCTTAGCATACCGCAGTCTTGTATGCCTGTGTCGTCGGAGTATGTTAAATGCACTTTATGTTTTTCAATTCCACTGTAATGTTACATCAGTATCTGTAGGTAGTGTGTGTGTGTGTCCTGGCATGATTGATGCACTGCATGCCAGACAGATGCCGTTAGCCAGCGTTGGCTGCTGTGATTGGATTTGTCCAAAGCCAAGAAGACTCTGCTCTGAGTCAGATATTTGTGTCTGCATTTTGCTTGGATGATCTCAGAAATTACTCAGCATCCGTTTTTTTTTATTTTAGTGCTTCACTTGATGTATTAGAAATTGCCACTGAGGCGGTGCTTGTTGCAGTAATCATGGTGATCATGCTAGTGATAAGGCTGAAGATACATGGCCCCCACAGCAGGCACAGTGAAGTTTAAATTGCTCTCAGTACCCTGTTTTTATTGAATCTCTTGCTCTCTCATATTGCTGATACTTGAGTCAAGAGCTCAGTCAGCGACAAGACTGAAAAACCGTCTTTGATTCACAAAGTAAGCATTTAAAAAAAAAGTATTTAGGTGAGTGAGTTGCTGTTGGAGGCTGTGCACTAGGCTGCCCTGAAGTTGTGTTGCTGCTGTTAACCAGCTTTGAACATCTGGGTTGAAGCAGGTTGGGTAAGAAGGTGTCGGTGAGGGGGAAGAAGACAACGGGGAGAGAAAGAGGGGCTGTGAGGAAAAGCTATTGAAAGTGACAGATGAACAGGACTTGTGTAGATGTTCTCCTGCAGCAGCTGTGACTGCTGCCATCGCTCTGACAGGTGTCAATTAAGAATTACTGCCGAGGCCCTGTAGTCATTTTTTCCTGCCCAGCTGTCTGTCTGTGTGCCTTTTTGAGAAATAACACTTTACCCTTGTCACTGCTTTAGCGCTAAGCCATGCTCGCCCCAGAAAATGAGTGCATGGCGGGCACACTAATCGATAACCAGTGTATTAGCAATTATTTTGCCCATTGATTTACGCTGGGGCAGCGACTCCCACTGTGTTGTTATTAGCCGCTGATTATATGTGCCAGTGCTATACTGCAGACACGCACACCAACACACACACTTGCTTCACTGTTGCCAGGTAGATATATTTCATCTTTGGAGTAAGTACACATGCACGGACAAAAAGAACACACTTTCCACATATTTCCCTCTTGATTGTCAAAGTTAGGTCCTTAAACTTGTTGCAGGAGTTCCCCAGTTAATGTAGAACAGTTAAATATGGCCATAATTTTGTTCTTTTTTTGGGACAATTAAATAACGTGGTTTAAATTATACTGGTTATAGAACCCACTTCTCTCAAAATGAAACATCACTCAGGTGAAGCACTCTCACTGAAGGCATGTGTAATTCATGTTTTCTAGTATGAAATAATTTGCCACACTTTGTTCTTGTGCGCCAGGCTCCCTGTTGGCCTCCCATAATTCCAAACAAACAAACCTGCCAGCAATTTTAGAATTTTAGAAACCACCTACTTGTCACCTTGTGGTTTAAAAAGAACTTATAGGCCCTTACATAAAAGGACATATAATGTTTTGGCTACAGAAGGACCACTCCAATCCATACATGGGCCTACACTGACCTAATTAATCCGATACGGTTTCCTCATCAATGTCAGACGCATTTATTTTTCAGCTATTTTCCTCTAAATGAACGAATTGGAAAGTTTTTGATTGATTGATTTCAAAAGCGAATGCTGACATGCTAACACTATTTATGATTTGCAGGAAGGCTTGAAACAACTGTAGAAAGTTTCCAGTGAAGAGATATGAGTCACTTTCAGGCACTCACCGCTGTTGTGCTTTTTGGCTGAGTATTGCATCTCCGCAGAAATTCAATTTAAGTTCTGAACAGGAAAATGAACGCGTTGTATTGGAGAGTTGCATCAATTCTTCACGCCAAACTAAACAGCATCCCTAAAAAGGCTGGAGGCTTTGAAATAGGATTAGTGTATTTTGTTTATGCTTTATTGTGGTTGCCAAGGTAAAGGCCGCATAGGGGCTCAAATACATGATAACAGTGCACTGGTGGTGTTTTGAATATAATAGTTAGCATTATTTAAATGTATGCAAATTAAACCGTACTAGTGGTAAAGTTTCCTTTTCCCTTTACCAACAGCATGTTGGTAAAAACCGGTACTGTAAATCATGAGAAGAAAGGTACTTGTTTTTATTACATGGAGAGACTGATAAAAGCTGGCCTCAGCACATCCAAACGGCAGTCGGTGCAAGTGGACGAAAGTCAGGGGGTGGAAATTTCTATCCTCAAAGGGGTGTTTATTTAACTGATAAGCTGGGTTGAGAAGCAATGAATATCATTTTTTTGGACACTAGTTTACTGCAGATAAGCCATCTGGGAATGGATACAGTTAACAGATGACACTTTGTCCTTGAGAGCGGACGCTGGGGAAGGTCATGCTGCAGCCTGGTGTAGTGCCACTGCCATCTCTCTTTCCTCCCCTCACCTCTTCATCTTTATCTCAGCCTACTCTCTCTCTCTCTCTCTCTCTCTCCCTCGTTTTTTTTTTTGGGATTACTGGCCCCCACTCTCTCTCTCCCTGTAAGCCTTTTCTCATCTTCCTATCTGTCATCAATCTCTATCTTACTGACTCAATTCTCCTCTACCCTGCTCATATTTTCTTTCATCTTCCTCCCTGTCTCTCGGCCTCATCCATCGCTCTCTCACCGGATGCTCAAGAGCCAGTGAACTGGATACAAGAACATGAACTCGACATCTGAAAAGAAGAGTGTAATACCCTTTCAGGCCCACTGGCCTCGCTCTCATATTTCAAGAATCTCTTTTATCAATAGTCTGATTTCAGTGAGATTCTGTAGTCACACTTCTGAAAGGTCACAGGGCAGTTAAGTCTTGTGTCATCTTCTTTGAAGTCTAAACACATGACTGTCACATATTTTCCAAGAGCTGTTTTCATTCCCATTAAGCAGACAGTTATCCATAAAGAATACTTGGCAGGAAAAGAATCAAAGCACATTTTGTTGGTGGTGCTCTTCAGTTTTGTTTGAGCCGTTCATGAAAAAGATGCCTATTGACCACAATTTGCTCAGGGTTACACAAAGTAATGACTTAGCAGCCATCGGTTTGATGGGCAGTTGAAAAGGGATGTAATGTCCCAGGATCCCAATCAATTTAACAACACCACATGCTACCTCCCTCACCCTCCCCCAGACATTCCTCCCAAATCTTTTCTGAGCCTCCATGTTGTCTCAGACAGTGACAATCACAGGGGGGTATAAGCTGTCCCTCTAAGTCGTATGTCTCGAAGAGAACAGCGGGAGGCCTCTTGTGCACCCAAATGTCTCCTCTGTCAGTGCGTCTCTCTCATCACTCAGCCCCTCACACAACAAACTGACTCGGTCTGTCTAACTCACTGTCCACCTAAGCATCTGTTTCTTATCACCTGTCTCTGTTTGTGTCTCTGTTGACCCAACTGTTGGCCTGTTTACTTGTCTATCTCTGGTCCATCTGCCTCCCCAATGGTACATAATGACAGGACTAACTACCCTGAAAACATTTTGGCATTGAATAATGTTCATATGCTGTTCTGCATCAACACTGAACTTGGATGTAAATACAAGAGTGAATGACGTGATATCTGGGGTAGCCACTTGTTGAATGTGAGTATATTTATATGACAACTGGAGTAAAGTTACTTTACTTAACTGGACTCTTGTTGTCACTGTGAGGTTGCCAGGCAACCATCAAAAGTGTTAGATATAATCCGCTTTAAGAAGACAATGTTGTAGACAATTGTTGTTTTTATGCCTGTGTGCCAGTGAGAGACGGCGTCCGTTGATCTCTCAAGAACGTCTTGAGGGAATTTCTTCAAATCTGGCACAAATGTCCACTTGGACTCAAAGATGAACTGATTAGATTTTGATGGTCAAAGGTCAGAGGTCAAGGTGACCTCACAAAATATATTTTTTGGCAATAACTCAAGAATTCATACGCTCATCATGATCAAATCTAACACAAATGTCCAATAGGATAAAAAAGTGATGATATTTTATATTCAAAAGGTGAAAGGTCAACTTTACTGTGACATCATATTGTTCTGGCCATTATTTATAACTCAAGAACAGAAGTGTGACCAGACTGTGACCATATTTCACATTTGGTCGAAAACTGGTGACACTATGGTGCCCACCATGAAATTGTGGAGACTGAATAGATCCTCTGTGCTGCTGGATTGAAAACTTATGTGAAGAATCCGCATTTTAGAATTTCTCGTCTTTCCTTTGTAATTTTTTTTTATGCATTTCTGCCTCAATATGCAAATTAGGGGCTTGTTGTGTCATGGGTTCAACTCTTTGCCTATTGGCTGATTGACATCAGGTGCATAGATCGACATGCCTGTGTCCAGGCTAACAGAAATGGCTAACGTTAAGCCCTACAGGCAGGAGATCACAAGAGAACTGAGGTGCTTAACGTGAGCTCCTCTAGCTGAAAATAATACTGTCAATCAGGGCTGTTTGCTTTTTGGTGTGGACCCTCACACAGTGTGTTTCACTAACAGCATACACACACTTTTGCAGCAGCGCTGAGATCGTAATGTAGCTGTTGGTACGTAGTGGTTCAGCAGGATGTATCAGCCTCCACAGCAGAGAGCCAATCGTGTTTCCCCAGCTCACACTGTTTCCTGACAGCAGACTGTCAGACTGTCACACCACAGCACCTTAAATAAAGGAATATATAGGTTTCTGTCTTTTCTGTTATTACGATAAGTCTGATGCTTATGAAACGACAGTAATGTCTTATGTCCTTGCCGATGCACCAAAAGTTCATTTAGTGATATTTGCTTCCTCCTCCTACCACCTTACCTTAAGTTTTGGGTACCACTTGCTGTTTCACCTTTGCAAAGGTCTCTGTAATATATGTGTCATCAATCTTACTGTACATTTGGAATCTGTCTGGCCTTAAATTTAAAGTCCAAGAATGGCCACGTTCCCAGTGTGTATGAGTCATTTCTAGGTGAGTGTGACATTTTTTTTACTAAACTAATCTGTTTTTGCTCTCTATCTCTGCCTTGCCTCATAGCTGGAGCCTCTTTCTTCAACTTCTCTGGTTTAATAATAACTTCTGTCATTTTAGGAAACAAAATGAGCAACAGAAAGTTATGCCACACACATTGAATTAGAAGAATATTGACGGCAACCATGAGCTAAAAATATGCTTTACATTTACCAAAAACATACTATGTTTTGATCGCTGATAATGTTAAATAGGGGCGTAAATCTGTTTGTATCACAATTAAAGGTTATTAAATTGACTTCAGATTTTTTCTTGAATATTGAACTAATTGTTTGGTCTATAAAATGTTGGAAAATGGTGGAAAATGGCCATCACAATGTACTAAAAGCCAATGTGATGTCATCAAATTGTTTTGTTAGATGAGCAAAAATATTCAGTTTGATGTCACACAAGATTAAGAAAAGCAGGAAATCCTAACAATATGAAAGCAGGAACTATAAAGGTTCGGCATTTTTTCTTTTTAAAAATGTATATTTGAGAGACCTGATACATCATAAAGCATTTTCTCTTGATAACTTGCTTGAGAACTTCTCATATTGTCTTATCAGTGTGAAAAAACAGGCATAGCGTCAGAGTCCACTGACAGTAGGGCGTGCATTGCAGGCCTGGAATTGTTTGACAACACCATAATTAACAACCACATTGATTTATCTAGTTACTTTACTTCATAGGAAGAGCTAGACGATATCCATAGCGTTAAGTTCATTTAGTTTGAGTAGAGCAAAGCTTATGTCAGTAGGGAGAATGCGCATGTCAGGATGGGTTAATTAAACTTGGTCAAACTAAACAAGATCAAGGAGCAGAGTGACTCGCGCTGATTAACATCAGCTTTATCAAGTTGAGTAAATTACCTTGTTAAACTCTCCTCCAGTGACTTCACTGCGGTATATAACATTAGCAAGTCAGCGAAAGGTGAGAATACTCTAAATTCCAATTTCTAAATGTTTTTAAATGACATTTTAGCATTGAAGCTGAATTGTAAAGATAAAATCACTATAGGAGTTGATATTCTTCTCTGCCCTTGTTTATAGCAATCTGCATAGAACACAAAAAACAGTTTGGTGCATGTATTGTCTGAGTGATATTACAGGACACTTGCATCTTAAGCTATTTCGGAAGTAGAACAGAAGCTGCAAATCAATCATTTTATTTCCAAAAAGATAGGACATTGTGTTGTGAGGTTCAATTAAAAGTTTAGCACATATAAAAGCTTGAAGATCTGGCATAAGAGCTCTCCTTGGGACAGAAAATTAACCACATGACTGGACAGGCCTCTCTGAATAGAAGTTGGTTAAAAAGACTTCTTCACATATTCATAGGAAGCCTTAAACTATTTTAAAGCTACAGTAGGACATTTTTAGCCTTGCAGTGGCAGACACTGGAGCTACTGTGGAAGCAGTGCTGATGGCACAATCCTGAGAGGGTGAAAATGTGCACCCCCTCCTCTCGATATTTGGGGTCTATTATGTATGGAGGAGCTGAGTGTCTACATGACTGGGGCCAGAGAGCTAGACAAGACTGAGTGAGGCACTATTGTGTGTGTGTGTGTGTGTGTGTGTGTGTCTGTGTGTCTGTCTGTGTGTGTGTGTGTGTGTGTGTGTGAGGAGGGGCTTAAAGGAGTGAAAAAAAGAGGAGAAAAAGAGAGTGACAGGAGACAAAAAAGAACCAGGGAGGAGAGGGGGCCGGGGGAGGGAGGGAGTGGAAAAAGAGGAGGCAAAGCAACAGAGGAGTGAAAGAGAAATGACTTGAGGGGTTGAGGGATGGAGAGAGAGGTGAATAAAGCGAGAGAGAAAAGTATCAAGGCAATGGAGAAGAAAAAGGGAGAGAGAGGGAGAGTGGAAGCAGTTGGATAGTGGAGGAGAGAGAAAGAGAGAGGGGAGGATGTCACCCATGGCTGCCACTCATCACTCACAGCTTAATGATGCTGGGTTTTTTTTTCTTCTCCCGCTTCTTTTCCGTGGCAGAGGGGGGGAGGGAGTTCGGCCGGCGCCCAATCAAACAGGGTCATACAGAGTTCACAACCTCCAGGTGGGACTGTCCTCCACCAGGGAAATGTTTGTGTATGTGTGTAGCTGTAAGGATCATCCAGAGATAGTTTAGCGAGGATGACGAGGTTTGGGACGAAAGTTGGTGTTAACAAACTGCAAAAAGCAGAGTGGAAGAAAAATACTCCATTCTGATTTTAAAGCTGAAACAGGTTTTTTTAATGTCTGACTGTTCTGTAAACATGGTTAAGATTTTGTTTTGACTGCTTGTCAGCCTTTTTAGTTTGGTTAAGGTGCAAATGCCTTCTCTAAAGTTTGTGTTCACGTGTTTACATATGTGTATGTTTAAAGCATGTGTGTTTATGTGTGTGTGTGTGTGTGCGCATGTTTGTTTTCAAGAAAACCACTCCGGCTGTCTGTTGCCTCCTTCTGGGATTGGCCCGATTCCTGTTCCAGCACTGGAGTTTTGATTCAGTTTGTGTGTGTGTGTGTGTGTGTGTGTGTGTGTGTGTGCGCTCAGCTCCACTTGTCCTCTCACTCATTCCTGTTTCTGGGAAGCATCAGCCGTTTAAAACTTAAACGGCAGGATTTTTTCTCTCGCTCTCGTCCTCGCACCAAATTTGGGGAACAGCTGGGGCGGCCATGACGATGATTTGTCTCCCTCTGCCCGTCTGCCTGACAGGTTGAGAGCATGCATACACACACGCACACACGCACATTTACACACACTCACTCAGGAAGACACAGACACTGACTGAGGCACATACACACACAATTAAACATGCACTCAGTATCACAGACAGACACACACACACACACACACACAATCGTAGACACATACCCCTCTGAAGAGGCCATGTTCTCAGGGTGCTGCCAAAACACTCTGATTTCCTTTAGCCTGGGCGGCCATACATCAGCTTGGGGCCTCCCAGCCCGGATGGCAGGGGCTGACAGAATGACATGTGTCATTTATCAAACGAGGGGCGCCAGGCCTCAGGAAAAGAACAAACCGCCGCGTGACAAAGCCCCCCGAGAGCTCTCCTCCACTCGCAAGGAGGGGAGTGTGTCATGGGATAGACACTGACAAATCTGCAGAGATAGAACACACATGGATACACGCTGACATCAACACACAAGCAGAGGAAACACACACAGAGAGCACTTCCAGCACAGATACAAACCCATTGGTCATACATTATATCAGAGCTACGTTGTGGCTTTAAGAGCAGTTTGTTTTACTGTTTAAGCAACAAAAAAACTCTTGCAAAGCGCTTAACTAAAGCAAAAAAAATATATTTTCTGGATTTTAACGTGCTGGCACCGGAGCTACAGACACACATACCCACACATACACCCACATATATGTTTCCCTTGCAGCCAAAGAAGCCGCAGCCAACGCTTCTCCTGTTGCCAGCAGCAGGCCTGTCTGTGTGCCCGTCCTTCTTAATGAACGGTCACTGGCTGCCGAAAGGAACTCTCTTACTTGGCAACACCATTCCATCTCCTTCCTTTCATATCCATCCCACCACATACTCACAATATCCCTCTTCTCTCCTTCATTATGACTCCCTCCTCTTCCCTCTCTCCGTCGTGATCCCCCTCCACCCCCGTTTACTCTTCCCATAGCCTGTTCATTTGTCTTCATAAGCCTAATTTATTTTCTCTGCCAGATGCAAGCTGACAGCCATCAGTCTCTCTCCCACACACACTGACGCACACACACCTGACCTCCCGACATGCAGACAAATGCCATAACATGTACGCACAAATGCACATAGCTCTTTTCTCGCTTTTTATTCATTTACTCTGTCTCAATTACACACACACACACACATTTGCACATAGCCTGTATTACCTCACACTGCTCTGAGGTCAGCTCTGCAGTCACATACCCTCTGTTTTACCCCTGTCCTCCACCCTCCCCAAGCATCAAAACCCTCCCATTAACATTACTGAAGATGGATGTGTCTTCATAGCGGAGATTGATTGCGGATATGGAGTTATAGTGCCATTTATGTGTGTGTGTGTGTGTTAGATGGAGGGCACTTTGGGAGGCGGCGTTGGGAGCTGAAATGTGAGGGAGGCAGGCTTTTCTCTTGTTTCCAGAACCTTCCAGCCGTTCGTTGTCTGTCCGCAGTCTGATATTGTGCTCTGTTGAAGGATTGCTTCCTCCCTTCCTGCCTCTCTCTCTCTCACTGTGAAGCTGTTCATAGCCATTGTATGCTCACACACACATGCACACACACACACACACACACAGATGCAAAGTCGCACACAGACGCAATTAGGCTGAGATGGCTACTGATATTAGTCCACTTTGAGAACCTAGTACATAATTTACTGACTTTCTCCAGGGACCCTTTTTTGGCCCCTAATCCTCCTCCCTCCTATCACTTCTTCTTTTGTCACTTTATTGCCATGGTCATCAGATAGGGGGGGAAAAACTCCACAAAAGCACACATACACACTCCGAACTGGCGTGTGGTTTAGCTTATGCTTTTGTTATATTTTTTTTTGTTATGCCCCATGCTATTCATCACGCTTTAAATCCTAAACTAGTGTTGAAATGAAACAGTAGAACTTTGTTTAATGGAGTGCCAGACTTCAGCAGTAGCTCGTCACTTGAGCGGGCAGAATAAAAAAGAAAATGTGGCGATGCATAAAGGATGACGGTTTTGATGGTGCACAATTGCTGGAATTTCCCCGGTGACACATGCAGTTAAAAGCACTAAAATGTTTGGGGACGTGTGGTTGTCCTGAGCAGCCTCCTGCCCTGAGGGTTTGCGGTTCTAATTAATTTCCCTGAAGTGACTTTATGGTTTTTAAAGTCATGATTTCTTTGTCTGTCTGTGTTTATGTTGGGAAAGGGATGTAAGTCAGGTCTCTGAGGTCCTGTTCTCACAAAGTCATCTGCATTCTTCTGTTCAGGCTTGTGTTGCATATCTGGTGTTTGGTTTGTTTTTGAAAATCTTGCCGAGACGTAGATAAGGATAGAATGGAGCTGATGAAATGTTTTGATAAAGAAAGAAAAAATAGGATGAGTGTGTGCCACCCCACTGTCTTAAATGAGACTATTGAATAGTTTAAAGGCCTTGTCATACCAGCTTTTAGAACAGCAAACTTTTGCAGTAGAATCAGTTCTTCTCAATGGATTCACTCGTTCTTTTTTGTCAAAGTTCAACTTTTGTGAACTTTGACATGTTAATTCTGCAGTCTGTTGATTTGGCCATTTCATGCAGAAAGTTGAGGCTGAAAAAAATGTGAACAAAGATAAATGGATTTTTAGCACAGTTAATTCCTCACAGTAGCTTTACTGTTCGATTTGTCTGTGGAAAAAGGAATAATATCTTACAGTGATGAGAAGCAAGTCCTGTGGAGCTGATAGGTTAATTCACACGTGCTGCATATAAAAAACTGAGATTTTACCGTCTCGGTGCACCACGGACACATCCGACAAACTGGTGCGCTGCAGCTAATGCTCACGGTGAAGGCATTTCGGCTATCCATTGAAAGTAATGAATGAGTGCACTCCAAAGGCACTACATCTAAACAGTGTTACAGCTATGTTGCATTATTCACTTTTATTTAACCTCCACTGTTGGAGTCAAAATTGCTCCATGAAAGAGGAATGCTTTTTTGACAGTTATGAGACAGATGTTGATGGTACAATTATTATGTTTTGAATAAACTATGTAAAACGACCCAGCTAACAAGCTTGCTAGCTTGTTTTTTTCCCCCCTTGTCAGTAAAACCCTTCATTGAATGAAATAATGTAAAAACAAAATGCCACAGTGAGTAAATGGCTGATTGCAGAGAGAGTAGAAAGAAGCCTTGAGAGCTATTATGGCTGAGTAACACACGCATGCTCCAGACTAGTTGGCTTGTGAGAGGTTAGTTCACCAGCTACAGCAGATCACCAATTAACCGTTAAAGTCTTGAGCTTTTCACCAAGCTTCCAGACCCAAATATTTAGCAAAGAAACCTGGATGAATTTCACTGTGTCAGGTTCTAGTGTGAGTGGGTCTTTACAGAGCTTCTTTCCCACAGAGAATGAAGGATCTGATTCGTGAAACTGTGTGTGTGTGCCTGCATGTGTGTGTATATTTTTTTCTCTCTCTCTGTCTGTCTTTTCCTTCTTTATGTTTTGTTCCTCAGCAGTGTACAAAGTGGATGGCCTCTGCGAATTTAGGGGAGGTCTGACAGCATGGAGAAGGTTGATTGATGGCTTATTGTGCAACCGGACTTGGCTAGACCGAACTGGTTAGGTTGTGACCCTGTTTTAGCCCTGCGCCCTCTCATTTTCCTCATTTTTTATTCTTTTTCTCTCCTTCTCAGTGTATCTCCCTCTGTCTGTCTCTCTCTCTCTCACACACACACATGCACTCAGACAAACACAGCCCATAAATATACATGCATGTTCAGTTTGTAAACACACTTCCCCTTTATGCTTCTTGTCCTCCACCCCCTCACCCCTTCCTCTTCTTTGCTGCACTAAACTCATCAATGTTGCCATCATTCATTCTTCGCTGTTTCCTTTCTTCCTTCCTCTGCCTACTTTGTTTTCTTTGTCACCGCTCCTTCAGGGCAGGTTTTGTCCCATGAGTCAGTTCATCAGGTTTCATTTTACACCCTCTATTCATACAGTCTGAAACACTGACCACTCTCAAGAAACGCTGCAAAAAACAACCAGAATAGACAAATCTAATGCTCCCCTTGATTTTGCTGAATTTAGGGGTCATCGACCAACCAAGTTAGCCTAAACACCAGGCACACTAGTTTAAACTATGGTTCAGCTTGTTTTTCCCCACAATGATTTTCTGCTTCTATTCTCCACACAACCATAGTGATTTATGGTAATTATCCATCTTTGGGGTCATCCATCAACTGGTTGTTGCTAGGCGATGGGAGCAGCTGTTGTTTAGTCGGAGGAAGCTCCACTGTCAGGGGCAATGCAGGTGAATTCAAAAGACGGCATCTATGAAGAAAGGATGGAACCGTGTTATTTTGTTAGCTTGTTAGCATTGAAATTCCTTCTTTCATTTAGATATTTAAAGATGTGTACAGATAATTAAGACAATACACATAATTAAGTCTGAATTTTGACAAGGCTATCATTTAACTATATTACAAACATTGCAGCATGTCCGTGACTAAAAATTTATGGATAGTAAAGAAAGTGAAAATATTTGTTCCAAAAGAATCTGTTTAACAAATGACATCTGTCTGATGCAGCCTACATTGAATCAGTGCTTGGCATCAGTTGAGTAAATCTCATTCACATCATCTTTAATTAGCATTAGTAATGCTTTATCTGTACTTTGCCTGAAAACAAACCAGATGGTTTGAAATGTCTGTGCAGCGCCAGAGCAATGCTCGATTGTTGGGTGTGGGGGGTTTGGCAGAAAATTCAAGCAGAAAGGGCTGGAATCTGCGGTGCTGATGATCTAATGGCTGTTGTTTCATCTCAGAACAAGCAGGCACTGACATTTCAGGGAAAAGGTGATTTATAGACCACAGTCACTGTCATGGCGTGTCAAAACTGGCTCACGAGAGATCTAAACAAAGCAGGGGCAGAAAACGAAAGAAACAAGAGGAGGAGAAACTCGCAAGGCAATCCAAGAAACAACTGGAAATTCTTCACTACAGAAAAAAATAGATGCAGCTCTTCAGATTTGGTTCTTTCTTTTATCTCTGATCTATTCAGTGAGCAGCTTACATCATTTGGTCTCTGTGATTACCAAATACTGTAGTCGTAGTGGCCTAATGAAGCCAAGCCAGAGGTAAAATGAACTGTCTTTGTGACCTATTTAAAAAGGCTATTAGCATAATATGAGTTCAAGTAATTGCAAATTACTTGGAACGTATGCGGAAGCCCTTAGGACTGTCAAAAAAGTTTAGGAAAAGGTAATTTATCTTAATTTATCTTGTGCAAAGAATCCAAAGCAGTGACGCAAACTGTTTGCAGTAACCGAGACAAAAGTCCAATTTGAAGTGTTGTCTGCACATGTAACAACCAGCGTGAAGATCAGACTGTAGCCGCTGTTTTGTTTTCCCAAACCGGAAGAGTCGTGGAAGCTGAGAAGGTGGATTTGTTCGACACACGAGCTATTAGAAGCCCCAGGGCTATTGTGCCATATGGTGGACTGTTCCATGTGGGTCAGGGGAGGGTGGGGCCGGGAGGCTGTTAGGTAGGCTTTTGCATGTCTGGTCAAGCTAGTTGCGGGTTACATTTTGGTTATCTATGTAGCTTTGCGTTGTGGTGGTTGTCACTTTGCCCTCGATAAAATCTGCGGACTTGATTTAATCCTTGCAAAGTTGCTCTCCTCAATTTCAGCTCTTTTGCAGAATTGTATGAAAAGCTCTCCTAGTTTGGTAGCTGTCTTGAGGCTGAGAGTAGTCTGTTGGTCTGTGCCAGTTTGCCTCAGTGTGCGTTGTCCACAGAGGAGTCCAAAGAGAGTGTCAGGTCCTATGAAACCACAGCCAGGAGTATCCCAGAGAGAAAAAAAGAGCAAGAATGAAGAGGACGGGAGAGAGCAGAGAGAGACAGAGATTGCCTGACATACTATGCATTACCATAATTGGCTTTTCTACATGATAGGACAGAGGAAATAATAATGTCATTTTATTTACAGCCTTCTCTCTGCTGAAACACACACACACTCATGCACGGCGTACAGGTCAATGACACACACTGATCAGGCCTGTCCAAAGTCATCAGAGGTGAGTGGCAGGGAATGGAGGGGCCGGTGACAAAGCGAAACGGGAGAGAGAAATAAGACTGCCACGCCAGAGCTCCCATTTTGAAGGGCCGCTAAACGGTGTGAGGGAGCCTCGCTGGCCGTGCCGCTCCGAATGCAGCACTCGGCCACGCAGGGTAAATCAGCAGGGTGAAAGCTGGCGGAATTGGACATTAGCACTGCAAATGAGAGCCAGGATTGCCCTCTTCTCCAAGACAACATGAATAAATGAAGAAGGTTTAGAGGGGAAAGTGTGTGTTTTGTGTGGGTGTGTACTGTATGAAAGAAAGGGGAAAACAGATTGTATCAGTGCCATGTCATACTCAAGTTATCTCACCCTGTCTCGTGTTATCTCATAGAACTGGTCAGGATGTGTGACACCACCCAAGTGTTGCTGGATTTGTCATGATAATAAAAACGTATTGTAATATTTTGTGCTATTTGAAGGCAAAGTACTCAATACTTAATGTAACTGTAAGTTGAAAACAAATTCAGAATTCTCAGTTTTAATATTTTGTTGCACTCTTGTAACACTCGTGCATGTCCAGACTAAGTCAGGCCAGGGCGTTGTTGTTGTTTAAGGTCTTAACAAAAGCAGCCATACACAAATCTTTCATCGATAAGGATCAGTTTCAAATTGTAAATACCTGATTAGAGAATAAAACAAATTATGAATCTTACATTCAGTGCCAACTTCGGTACTCAACAGTTATCGATCGCTGCTGGTATAGACACATTTCAGTCAGCAACAAATATTGAGGTACGATACCCAAACATAGTCCCGGCATATGTACATGTTTACATTACAAATACATGCTTGTTGCACATTTTTTGGCTGCAAGACAATAATATTCTTTACTGTTCTGGTGTATTTTTTTCTTTCAAATGTGCACAAAAAACAAGGTGTTCTGTGTGTATGTGTGTTTGGATGTGTGGACCTCACACAGCTTCCTGCCTTGGGGGAGGGATGTAGTTTTGGGAGTGTGTGTGTGTGTGTGTGTGTGTGTGTGTGTGTGTGTGTGTGTGTGTGTGTGTGTGTGTGTGTGTGTGTGTGTGTGTGTGTGTGTGTGTGTGTGTGTGTGTGTGTGTGTGTGTGTGTGTGTGTGTGTGTGTGTGTGTGTGTGAGAGAGAGAGAGAGAGAGAGACTGGAGGGATGTCCTACTGTGGTGTCACCTGTCTGCAGCAGGAAATCCTGGACTCTGGGCACAACAATAGTGACAGGCTCCTCTCCAGACGCAGATGGCTTCGCTTTCCCCCCGCCAGCCACATTGCATCCCTGCATGCACCTGACACACTGTGACACTTGACACACACACGCACACACACAAGTGATCAGCCACACCTATCTTACACAGACCTACAAACTCGCACACACAGCAGAAATTTCACTGCTTTCTCTCTCCTGATATCTCAGACTTAGTTTGTTTGAATGCTGTTACACTTGTTTCCCTGTCATGTTTTTTCTGTGAGATATGTGCACACTCACACACACTCACACACACACACACACACACACACACACACACACACCTCATGTTCACTGGCCTAAACACATCTTTTCTCCTCTCTTTTCAAAACTTCCCCTCTTTTCCCTATCCTCCCTGACAGCACAAAGTGGGCTTACGTTTTTGACTGACAACCACAACAGACACCTCTCCCCCATTCCTCCCCTCCACCCCCATTTTAATCCCCTCCCTATCCTTCTTTCCCTCCCTCTCCTCTTCCTCTTTTGTTCTGAGTGACGCTCGAAAGCCGCCGTGTCAGCATCTTTTCCATCTCTGATTGCCTTATTAGCCGGCGGTGGCACCCGCAGCTTTTCTGACACAGATGGTGAAGGAGGAGGCTCGAGTAGGGGGGGAAAAATGGCTGACTTGTGTTTGTTGTTGTTACTATCCCCTCCCACCTCTTCTCAGGCTTGTTTGCGTGGACACTGACACCTCGGGCTGACACTGACACACTCCTGACACTGATGCCTGTCAAGGCAACATACGGAGGATGGCAGGGAAAGACTTGAATTTAGTGTCAGTGTGCTTTCCGTGTGTGAATGTGTGTGTGTGTTTGTACTGCTGACAGATTTCTCTCACTTTGTCAGCTTAGCTGCTTTGTCTTTAACTACCCTCACCACATTGACTTTGAATAGGTCCAGTTTTGCATTTATTTCAATACAGTGGTCTGCATCTTGATAGGGTGGAGGAGACAGGTTGAAAGAAAGCTGTGCAGCTGCATAGACAAAAGGTTAAAATCTTCTAATTTAGTGAATAAGTGAAAAACTCTAGTGAATGATTTCAGTGTAGCCTGTGCATAATTAAAAGTGTACAGTTAAAAGTGAAACTAGCACAAAATATGAGCATGTATGTTCCCCGCATGTATGTTTTCTCGCAGACACACACACACACACATATATGCTTTTACACAAATATAAGGCTAAGAGTAGCAGTTGTTGGACCTCCAGCTTTTCCCAGGCAGCAGTAACTGGCACCTCACAAACATCAGGTATTATGTCCATTCCGATTATGGGATAGAGAGCTACATGCTGTTTGAAGCTGACAGCACATCTGCCTCCTCACTGGAGACTGATTCTGGCACCTCAGACAAGCATCTTACAAGGAATGGATTGGGGGAGCTGCCTTAGCATATTTAACCCTCTAGTTTTCCTTCTCACTGCCTCACTGTAATATTTCTCTCTTAATCTACTTCAAGGATCATATTTACACCTTTTCACATTTCTACTATTGTAGGAAATTATTCCTTTTAATGTCTTATTTCTTTTATATCTGTCACCTGGAGATTAAAACCAAATTATAATGCTAATTTTATCGTTTTCAAAACAAATGGTTTGTAAAAATTCTAGACAGTTACAGAGAGTGGGCAGCCATTTTCCATTGATACCATAAATCTTTCTCTGTTCTTTTAAAATGGCACACTTGAAGCTGTGAGTACTCAGGGAGCATAGGCAGTAACAACACAGCTTGTCATGTCCACTGGCCGTTTCCTAGCATCACGCTGTGAGGACTTCCACAACCGATGCCAAGTTGACTCCAGCCAACCATGGCTTGGCAAGGCTGATGCAGCTGGCATTTTCCTCCACTATCTCTTATTTGCGAATCCATAGTATGTGTGGCATGTTGGACGAATAGAGCAAATCAAAGTGAGAAACGGATCTATGATGACTATAGAACAGCAAAATACACAATGTAATACTCTGCATAGACTATGTGGCTGTGAGCTGCCCTGGCATTTCAATTTGCTGATAAGGAAAAAGAATATACTACAATGTTTGTGCATATTCAGTAAATTCATCTGATTAATTCATTGTTACACTTCAGTATATGTTGCAAAGCTAACTTCAAAGTGAATCTTTAACAGGGTAATCAATGTGGTGTATTCCCTTTTTCCTGTCTTTTTTTTTCAAGTGTGAAGAGACAAAAATACCTTTACTTCTATTGTGAAGTAACAGATCTTGCCACATGGTTAATAAGAATCGTCTACTCTGAGGATTTGTTCTCTGTGTAATTTGAAATTTTGCTTGTTTTTTAGTTTTTAAACTAAGCAGAAACATTTCTGTAGCTCATCTCTGCTCCCTACCCTTGCTGAGCTGTAGTGTTCAATAGCTTCATTAGGCAGTGCAGTGAAGAGGACTATCTGTCATTGTCAAGATATGGATGTTTGCCACTTTATTATCACAAACCTGTGTCCCCTGCGGGGGCTATTGCCAAAAATCTCTTTAGGATTATTGCACACACTACCTGCATATAGTAAGGGTAGTAGATACATAATTGGTTTCATTCTCCTGTATCAAAAGATGTATGTATAAAAAGTATCTAATGCCATGTTTCCCCTCTTTTTTTCAGCTTATGGACCTGAGGACGAATTCAAACCGGATAAGATTGGTGATGAGGAACATCTGCAAGATGACGGCCTTTCCCTGGATGGTCAAGATGCAGACTATCTTTTCAATGATGAGGAGGATGCAACAGATCGTTACAGCTGCCAAAACTCTCCACTCAGCAATGGTACTAACCCAGATGCTGGGTACGCCTCTCCACTCAGTGCCACCAGTGACCATCTGGTGGATCTTAAGACCATGTCCTCCTTCAATGATCAGGACAAGGTAAAGGAGAAGCAGGGGGAGTGCACAGAGTCCATCAATGGCCTCTCACTACAGGACAGTCTGGCACAAATGAAAGCCGTCTATGCAAACCTGATCTCTGATGCCTCCTGGTCCAGCCTGGCTCTGGACATGCTTAAAAATAAACAAGGGAACAATTATGCAGCTAGCAATGGCAATGGGAGCAACCACAAAGGGAGCAATGGGTTCCTGAACAGTTACAGCTCAGGCAACATCCACGCGAAGAGCAGATGTAGCACTAGCAATGCCTCAGCCACTACTAATATTACCACCAGCAGTACTACCACCAGAACAGCGTCAAGCAACAGCAACAGTGGCACCAGTGTAAGCTCTGGCAGCACAGGAGGATTAACGTATGACTGGCACCAGGCAGCTTTGGCCAAAACTCTGCAGCATAACCCGTACCAACTCCTTCCCGAGCCGAGCCTTTTCAGCACCGTGCAGCTTTACAGGCAAAACAATAAGCTCTATGGCCCTGTGTTTACGGGTGCAAGCAAGTTCAGATGCAAGGACTGTAGTGCAGCCTATGACACTTTGGTTGGCCTGACAGTGCATATGAACGAGACGGGCCACTATCGTGATGACAATAAAGATGCAGAGGATGATCGAAGCAAGAAGTGGTCCAAGCCACGTAAGCGTTCTCTGATGGAGATGGAGGGCAAAGAAGATGCCCAGAAAGTTCTTAAATGCATGTACTGTGGCCACTCTTTTGAATCTTTGCAAGACCTTAGTGTTCACATGATCAAAACAAAACACTATCAAAAAGTGCCTCTAAAAGAGCCAATGCCAGCCCTCACCTCAAAGCTGGTACCCCCAACCAAAAAAAGAGCATTTCAAGACTTGCTGTCCCCAAGCTCACCAGAGTCTGTCTCATCTGGCATACTCCTGGGAGAGACTCCCAAAGACCAAAAAGTGGCGAATCCTTACGTCACTCCAAACAATCGATACGGTTACCAAAACGGTGCCAGTTACACTTGGCAGTTTGAGGCACGAAAGGCACAAATTCTCAAATGCATGGAATGTGGCAGTTCACATGATACCTTGCAGCAACTGACGGCTCATATGATGGTCACAGGGCACTTTCTCAAAGTAACAAATTCAGCCTCTAAAAAGGGTAAGCAGTTAGTTTTTGATCCTGTCGTTGAGGAGAAAATTCAGTCAATTCCTCTGCCACCGACTTCCACACGACTTCCAGCACCCAATGGGAAGTCACATCCTGACTCCCCGTTGCAGCCCACGAGCCCTGAGGAGGAAAATGAAGGGAAGAAAGATGAAGAGACAGAGGAAGAGAAAATGGAAGCTAGAGAGCCAGAGAAGAAAATAAAAGAGGAGAAAGAAGATCCCCCTGAAAAAGCTGATAAACTTGGAAAGGTCAGATCTTACCAATATTTGAGAGAAGAAGACTTGGAAGAGACACCTAAAGGTGGCTTGGACATATTGAAGTCTTTAGAAAATACAGTTTCAAGTGCAATCAGCAAGGCGCAAACAGGCACACCAACCTGGGGTGGCTACCCCAGCATTCATGCTGCCTATCAGCTCCATGGATCCTTGAAGTCTACCATGCCTTCATGTCCACAGGTTCAACCTTTGTTCAGCAACAACAGTTTGAAGGTATTGTCCTCTGATTTAGGCACTCTGATCCATTCACCAAATAGCCCCTCTCCACCTCCAAGTCACAAGAACAATGTGCTGGCCATGGAGGAGCTAGTGGAGAAAGTGACAGGGAAAACTTCAGTGAAGAATGAAAAAGAGCAAAAGCCTGTAGACAACAAGTGCAGGTATACAAAGTCTCCTTTGCCAAATCCCAAGGAGAAACAGGCTTCACCCAATCCAGACAACCTCTCAAAAGCAGTGAAAAATACTGCAGAAGAAGACCAGCCTGAGTTGAGAGGCAAAGAAGGCGAACAAACAGAAAGTAAAGTAGAGACACAGATAAAAAGTGAAGTCGAGTCACCAAAAAGGCCTGTAAGCAATGGCTGCAATAACCTGAGTATCATCACAGATCACTCGCCTGAACAACCACTTGTCAACCCTCTCAGTGCTTTGCAGTCTATCATGAACAACCATTTGGGGAAAGCTGCAAAAGTGCCCACCCCCTTCATAGACCCATTTGCAGTGCTTTATAAGATGAACAGCAACACTTCTCAGATTAAGTCAGCAGAGCCTGTGAGTCAGTACCCTGATGATGATGATGACCAGCCCATGGACTTGACAAAATCCAAAAACACCAATGGAAGTACACCAATAGGTACTTCTACACCAAGCAAAAATGACAGCGTAAACAGCAAACCAGTTTTCAAAAATTTCTCACAATCTTCATCTCCGCCTCTGCGGGAGAATGCTTTGATGGATATTTCAGACATGGTAAAAAATCTTACGGGCCGTTTGACACCAAAGTCTACAACCCCTTCTTCCATCTCTGAAAAATCAGACATCGATGGCTGTACTTTTGAGGACAGCTTGGAGGAACTGTCTCCCATTCAAAGACGGAAAGGCCGACAGTCGAACTGGAATCCCCAGCACCTCCTTATTCTCCAGGCTCAGTTTGTCTCGAGTCTTAGGGAGACTCCTGAGGGAAAGCTTGTGATAAGTGACTTGGGACCCCAGGAACGGGTCCACATCTGTAAATTCACTGGTCTCTCCATGACTACTATCTCACATTGGCTGGCCAATGTAAAATACCAGTTAAAGCGGACAGGGAGCACGAAGTTCCTAAAAAATATTGAGTCTGGTCAACCTCTGTTTTTGTGTAGTGACTGTGCTTCCCAGTTTAGGACTCCCTCCTCCTATATTCACCATTTGGAGTCTCACCTCGGGTTTACCCTGAAGGACCTTTCAAAGCTCTCCATAGATTTAATAGAGCAGCAAGCAGTCAGCAGAATAGAGGACAAGACTTTCCGTTCCTCTGGACTTACAGAAGAAGACACTGGCTCAATACATCAGTGCAAACTGTGCAATCGGACATTTGTGAGCAAACATGCAATCAAATTGCACCTTTGCAAAACACATGGAAAGTCACCCGAGGACCATCTTATCTTTGTGAAAGAGTTAGAAAAGTTTGACAAACAATGAAGATAAAAGTGATAGCATGACAGATTACTGTTGCACTATAACCCTTAGCTACAATCTGTCATAACAGATAGTGCCACAACTTTATTGAGCATTGTTTCGACACATATTGTTATGAAAACATGGTAGCTTTAATACCAGATACTTTAATTATTCAGTTATCCATTAATGAAAGGACCTTGCATTGCAGAGGCTCAAAGCTACATTGTAAAAGTTGAATTTTTGGTGACATAAACGTACCAAATTGGTGCAGCAGCCATGGCACTATGTAGTCACTGACTGATTGTTGCTTTCCTAATGCACTGCATCTTATCTGAGCCTTTGGGAAAAGTCCATCTGTTGTTTTAAAAATGCTCTTATTTTGATCACTGTTTTTGGATAATTTTTTTTTTTAAAGATAAATATATTTCAACACAACTTGCATATTATTTATGAGACAGTTTGTGCATGTTTTATGTAAAACAGTGAGCATATTATGTTTAATGAAATTTCAACCACAGTGACAGAACTGATTATCCCTATCAAGCAAATTGCGGATATAGATGTTTATATGAAGGTATATGGTTATACATGTAACCATATCAAAAATAATGTTCTAAAATGTTAAAATGATTTCAGCACTTTAAAGAAGTGTAAATTTATGAAGACATGTATCGGTAACAATGACATCACGCTTTTGGTTTTAATTCCCTTGATCAACATGACAATTTGGGAGACTAACTATAATATTGTTTTGTATTTGGAATTAAATCACAGAAATTCTTACGAAATGTTTAGAATATTTGTTTCTCTAGTAAAACACAATTTCCTGGTTGTTTCAACATGTACAGTATTTGCTTAAGTAGGCTACCAATTTTATTATTGTGAAGCTACAGTTGTAAAATGAATTAAGTTTAAAACTTATTGTATGAATAATCAGCAAGTATGTATACATGTATGTCAGCATATCTTGCTCTTTACAGTTCAACATTATTTGTACTGTGTGCATTTTTATAATGTTATTTTCTAGACAAATGTGGGGGGAAATGTATAAAACTACAGAATATTGTCGGACCACAATGTCCTTTTTCAGTGAAAAGTAGGTCCTTCAATGTGGTTTACATAAAATGACAGAATTTTACTGGCATCTTCTCCGATGCATGGTACTGTACATAATATTGAAAAAAAAAAAAAAAGTTCTCACCCAGTGATAGTTTTCCAGGTTTTATCATCAACCCAATTATTCAGAATGGCATTCTTTTATCCTCAGTTGTAAAATAAACTCCATGTCCTGGATTAAACTGGTGTTGTTTGAATGATTTAGGAAAGTGTGAAATCCAGACAGATGTGCCAAAGACTGAACTTGAAACACAATTATACTACAAACTCTTGCCAATATTTTTTCAGGAATTTTTGTTTGGTTGGTTTGGTTTTCTTTTAAATGTTTATTTTCAGGTTTTCTGAACACTGAATTATTTTTTTAGAAAAGATAGTTAATTTAATAGTTGCAGATGCTCCACATTCAAACAATCATCTACTTGTATTTTCAATATGAACAGGGGCTTAATCCCACCTGGCAGTTAACAAATTAATAGTTTTGCAGCATTGCAGTTACATTTGGATTAGGAAGAGGTTGGCACAGCACCAAAATTGGGGAAATACCACTACTGTGGAGGTAGAGAAGGAAGTAAATCCTACTGCAAGTATCCCACTTAAGTGGTCACCATACCACAAGTAGAGTGCAACCTTATACCCGGTTGTACTGAAATGTCCATCCAACCATCGACTGTGCTGTCAGGATCATAAATACGATCCAGTGTGACAGCCTGGATTGTGACAGCTCTCTGACAGCTGCGCTACTCCGACTTTGAGAAGACAAACAGCTGGTCTGACTTTTTCTGGATGTGTGTAACAGCAGCTTTCCAACTATAAGCCACAGCTCTTCTTAATCTGCACAACTTCCATGAGAACTGAAGTGTTTGAAACGGTGTCCCCTGCAACAGATTTCAAAGAGCCTCCCCACTCAAAGGGCCATGAGCTCTGACTCTGACATGGCTACAAGCTGAGTCTCTTCAGGTGCCAGGCCGAGCCTGAGTCCCATGGGTGAGGATGATAGCAGCTCCTTCCAGACTGGACTCCCTCGGTGCTTTGTAAGGGATAGCAGGAGGCTGTACAGGCTGCAGGTTCTCAGTCTACTGCTGTGCCACTGAATCAAAGCTGAGGAGGGAAGGAGGTGAGCCACCTCAGAACTGACTTTGTGGCCCTTGGCTGACAGACAGACAGTTTAGAGTGACAGATTTTTGATGAATCTGATAAAAGTATCTTCCAATTAACTTTCCAAATAATTTACATATACTAATAGTATGCAGTACAGTATATTTCTTAGTAATTAACGTGCATTAGCATTAGCATTTACTCCTGCTGAATTTTCTACTTTAAACTTTAAACATGTTGTGCATATTTCTTTTACTACATGGCGACTCATAAGTATGATGTGTTTTTATATAGTGTTAAATGAATGTGAGGTTTTAGACTCCCCGAATCAGTGAATGTGTATGAGCAATTTCAAACAGTGACATAATCCCTTTTAGGGGAAAAAAGTGAATAAAACATTGTCATAAAAAAAACGGATTTGACTTTAAGGTTTAACATAGAGCTAAGCTTTTATAGTTCAGCTAGTGAGACACCTGATAAAAGAGGCCATGGCATGTCTCCACTGAAGGTATTTAAGTCGACATGCTCCCACCCCACGCAGCTCTTGAACACTAGCCTGAGGCATTTTTCCCAAGAAACAATAGAGTTCCAGTGCCTCACAGCATGAAACATAAGGAGCAGCGGTGGGAAATGCAAAGAGTCACATAGAATAAAAGTCACATATGATAGACGGCAACATGCAGGAGCGAATGTACAGAAAGTTAACTAATGTGTGCAGCAAGGAGAACACGTAATAAACAGGGCATGAAACACTTTGGAAGAACCATCAACTTCTTTTTTATGAATAACTGTCTCTATCAAGACACTTTTAAATTGAGAAAGTTTCATTTTATCAAGACGTTTATTAACCAGGTGGCTGATCTTTATCAGTCAAACGTGCACATGCAAGTTTGTTTCAAAACACTAAACATTTTTATTTGTGTCTGTCCAATGACACATAACAATCCATACATGATATACGTTTCCCAAGTATCTTGAGCCTCTAAGCTGTCTATTCACCAAAATATTTTCTTTTTTAACTTTTTAATCAATTAAAATTGGCAAATACATGTGCAGTATTTCCTGCTTACAGTTTGGAAAAATGCTTTTTTGATTTTATATCATTGCAAATGAATACTTGACGTCTGTGTGGGCTGGTGGTCAGGTTCTATACGAAATCTCAACCTTTTAGCGTAGGTCGTCTCTGAAGGGATATAATAGATTGAGCAGCGTTGAAAAGAATCACCAGTAGCACCCTTAGGCCTTGATTGACACCGCTCTTTCCTTTTTAATCAGGCAAAAGAATGTAATTAGATGATTTGTGAAGTCAAATTCTGAAGACATAAACTTATAACACCATTACATACAGGATCTACCTTAAAACTGCTGTTTGTGGACTAACTACATTGAGTTGTCCCATTTAGGATCATTCAGTCAATACATTTTTAATGATTTAATCATGCAGCACAGACGTGGCTGTTTCATACATGGCCTCTAAAACAAGCCATCTTTGGCTTGTCACAACAGATACAAAAGCTCCACATATGACTTTGTCAGGCAGTCGATGTTTTGTTTGTTCTCTCGCGACTCTTGTTTGCTTTAAAGCAAACACAAAATAAATTGGCTACATGTCATCACCATTACCAGGTGAGCAGAGGCTCACGAGACAGCAGCACAAATCTGATGTTAAACAAAAGGGTGTTTATGACAAGAGGTGTCGTGATGCAGCCTGTTATCCATTTATAATAATCAAAATGGAAAGCTTTGAGTCGCTGTAAGCTGTTCTGCTACTGAGTAGTAACATCTGTACATCCATGAAGTATTACACGTCAGCGAGATGCGCACGATGGTGCAGGCTGTGTTTGAATCCTTGTGACATGCATATCAGGTGTAGTCATGCCGACAGCAAGGATTCGGTGAGTTAACCTCGTGCTCTCTTGGCCACCCTCACAGTTCTCTGGGCAACCTTCTGTTGATTGCAGCTCTGTATGACAGGACCTCGCTTTCTAGCAGGGAGAATATCTAGAAAAATCCCTTCTCCTCTACAGTTCTGTGACTGAGCTGGAGAACGTGCTGCTGAACAAGCTGCTTTAGAACGACTGTTACTGGAAGCATATTTCTGGCTATATACAAGAGTGTAGGCCGGATTTAAAAAATAAGTAAATAATGGTCGATCAATAATAAAAAAAAGTGTTGTGTAAATCGCTGTAGTCTTAGGAGAATATGAACTTTAGATACGATATATATTCATATAGTTATAGTTTTGAAAAAAAATATGATGGGGCAGTGGTTTTTTTAAGCAAGCTCCACCAATCAAAATGGATCAGGGCTGCCTGTGTGTTGCCTGAGTGGAGGAATAAAAAGACAGTGTTACAAAGTCAGCTCACTGCTGTCCCACATCGTATTGTTGTGAGTGCACAGTAATCTTTGAAGGTGACTTCAACTCAGAGCTTCACTCACCTGGACTGTGGCAGGATGTTGTTTGGAGAGACTTTAGTAAATCAAACTGGAACAGAAAAATGATTAGTGCCTTTTTCTAAGAGGGTACTTTTTAGTGTTAGTGTTTAGAAGTTGTAGATAATGGCTTTATTAGTGGTTAAAGATCATTTCTAATGTTTTGTAAATTAGTTGGCCAGAAATAAGGGAAAATGGTTGCCAGGTTGTGAAAAATCTCTTTGGCTGCCATTTCTTTAAAAATAAGTTGTTAATGAATGGATTTTTGTCAAGATTTGGAAGTCCATTCAATCTAAGAGATTTTTGAAAACCCCAAAGTTGTTCTTATCATTAGTTTATTGAAAGCTCGAAAAAATTATCAACCAATTGGTCACAATGTGTAATGAGGTTGTAATGGGGGGGTATTGGCCGAATTTAAAGTCAGATGGAGAAGTGAAGAGCCCAAAGTTACACCTTCAAATGTTTTGTTTTGATCAACCAACGATCCAAAACCCAACAGTATTCCGTACAAGGTTATAAAGTGGTGAGAAGTAGCTATTCTTCACATCTGACCTGGATGTTTACTGGATTAGTCCATTCAGCTATAAAAATACTTGACAGATTTCATTCTAAATAGGCATTTATCTTCATAACACATACTTTATTTTATTGTCAGTGTTCATTGTTCAAACTCAAGCCAATAGTCTGATGGTCAAGTTAAGTGTTAAACAGTACTGAGGTGTTGCTGAACATTCATACCTGTGACTACTGGCATGAATAATCACTTCATCCCAAATGGTGACTCTGCTGATGGTATCTGAAGTTGTAATTCAAAGGTGAACCCACTTTTCTCACGTTTCTCACATACCAAATAAATATACCTGAGGTGGCAGACTCATTTCTCTCTGCTGCAGCCATTCTGACAGCAAAACAATACAGCACCTTACATTTTTGTAAAAAAAAATAAGAAATTAAGCCTCAATACAGGATTTGAAGAGAAGCTGAAGGTTTAAAATCACCTGAGACGTCTCATCATGGACAGAGAGTTCAATCCGATCGCTTGTTGACACATGTGTCCCTGCTGAGATCTGCAGGCAGTCAAAACCATCTTGTAAAGTGTTGTGTACCTGTCAGGACTGAGCCTTGTTTTGGAAGATACAGACGACATAATTCATCAGGCCAAGGGAGAGGCTCTTGAAGAATGGAGAAGTGACAAAGTCGATTCTTTCGAGAATAATGACGGCTGCCAGCGTGCTGAATGGATGGAGTGTCTTTTAGGATCTATCAAAGGCTTTTTCCATTGCTGTAAAGCCCACAGGTGTGATGTGTCAAAGCATCTGAAATATTGAGACATTTATATATATGTAGTATGTCGAGTGAGCATGTCATTTTGTTTGCAGGTACCATAATTTCACCATTGTATTATTTCATTTATTTAATCGATGGAGTGGATCCACTGCAAAAAATGGGCAGAATAAGAAAGCGTTGTGCGGGTTCCCCTGCAGGAATAAACAGATTTATTCAAAGATCCCCTGTTTTCAGCTTTAAGGATCTCTTCATGATCAGAAAATATAGGTAGGCTTCATTTTTCAGATGAGCCAAAGTTATAGAACTGCTTTTAATTTTTGTGTAATTAACAGTTTCATCCTGGATCAGCTCTTGCGAAAAGAGGGTAAACCTCTCTAAACTGGAAGGAAAAAAATCACAGGAAAGTCTTGGGGCAGCAGGGTGTGTGTGTCTGTGTGTTTAATAACAGACCCTGCGTGGTCTTGGAGTTTGGATATGTGCTATTTGGGACCTAAGGAAAGGTAAATAGGTTACACTAGTGGTGCTGTGGTTGCTCTCGCAAATTCCTCATTATTTTGAACTATTCCTGGTATTGGTTGCCAGGTTTGAATGTCAAATGTCGTCTTCATTTCATCTTGAGCTGTGCGAGAAACCACTGTCATGTGGTTGGGTTTAGACCCTTGGACAGTGTGACGAGTCTCATTCACATTCTGTCCAAACCTGACATCATTTGCATGAGAATAAGCCCAAACTCTGCAAACGTGACACGTCCCAGACAAGGGATCACAACTTGGCTGTCATATTAGGCCGGTAAATTCAGGTGACACGGATCCTGTGTCCTCATCTGGGCCAACCTGACAGTGGTTCATGTTCCCTGCTGTCTTTTTCTGAGGGGCTTTGTGGGGGGGGGGGTGCTTTTAATCAGCATGACGAACCCTGCCACCCCCTGCGCACACATACGCACACATATGTGAGAGTGGGCATATGCTGAGGGGCAGTGGGCTGGCCGTTGTGCCATCATTAGTCCAAGCCTACACGGCAAGCTTCTGACACATGTCGAAGGAGCTTCATTCGACCTACAGAAGGTGCATCCGCATTATGCAAAGGTAGCAGTGTCTTTATGTGCAGCACTACTGTCAGAGGCTTGAAGGAGGAACTGAGGAAGGAAGTGCAGGAGCCTGGGGGGAGAAAGAGGGGAGGAACAGACGTGGAGACAGAAGCTGAAAATCAAGTGGAGGAATCTGTTTTAAGTAATAATTATGCACTGCAATGTTATTTTTTTTTAAATAAATAAAAATTGGATGAGATCATTTGACTTTTTGCTGACTGAAATAAATTAAACAACATTTTTGAATCCAGTAAAACAAAAACGATACCTTATTAGAAGGTGATCTTCAAAAGAAATGACAGCGTAATCCTCATTGTGTCAAATGCATTCTTGTTTTCTTTTTGACTTGATATTATACTGAGGTCTGTGTTTTATAGTGTTGCAGTGAGAGGCTTAGCGGCGGTGAAGAGGCATTTTTTTCTCACCTGTGCCCTCTGGCATTTTGATGAATCACTCTGAATTGGACTGTGTTCAAGTTAGAGGCACAGTAGGACATGTGTCAGTAATGATCAAGTGCTGCAGTGCAGCAACATGAGTGTCATGAACTGTGTGACACCTGCCTGCTCAGACCAGTGAAAAGTGCACACTTTTGTGATTATTTGCTATTTCCATGGATTTGAGTGGTACATGCATGAAAGGAATCCCATTGAACTGTTTCAAGGCATTCTTTTCTCATCACACACATGCAGGTCCTAGTGCACCCTGTGGACTATGGACTATGGACTGCACTTTGCACTGTTCCCAACTAATTCACACACACAAAAAAAAAATCTCTCTTTTGAAGTTTGCACGTCACTTTAAAGGAAATAACTATTTGTGGTTATTTTTCTCCTGTTCTGTTTACTTTGTACAAATTAATTATTGGCTCACAAAGGACATTTCTTACTGAAATATCATCTAGCCAATGAGTGCGTTTGTAAAAGAACATAAGTAAGTGCTCAGTGCTACAGAGGTGAGACTCTCTTTGTTGCTGGAGACACTGATAATTTCAAAGTCTCTTCAGTTTTGCTGAGCTTTTTAAATTATTGGCTGACTTAAAGGTTAACTGCCATCCCATCTGATGCATGCGCACTCTGCTCTCAGGCCAAGATGCTCCCGTCTGTGCAGACACTGAGCTAAAAGTTTGAAAGAATCATGAAGCAAGGGAGTCATAAATGATCACGTCATCTGTGTTTGCCTTCTTCTGGCTTCAAACAGCTGCTCAAAGACGTACAGTTCTTTAAGAGATGTGTTAATAGAAGAACCAACAATCCACTTAATGCCCAAAGTGAAGGGTAGAGTCATTTTTACAAGTCCAGAGATGAGATTCCTCTTTCATTGCCCACGTCAGTATAATGATTTAGTACCAGGCCCTGCCAGTCCTTTGTCACTTGGGCACTGCAATCTTTCTCTGTCAGTTGCCAGGGGGAGGACTGAGATTCAGTTTTTCCAATAACGCAAAATGCATCGGCAACAGAGCATGGTCCAATAGCTCATGAATATGAATATACATATAAATAGACAAGTTGAGGAGGCGGATGGATGTTGGCCTGTCACTTTTGCCTTGGCTAACATCTCCGCTGAGAGTAAGTTGTGTCCTGGATCCACAACACAAGCAGCTTCCTGCAAAGTCTCTTTCTCTCTACTTGTGTTAAAGGTACAGCATATGTCTCTGATTTATTTTGTAGCCGCAAATTAAGTCGCTATCATTAGCGCGAGTTTGACATCCCTTTAATTAACAGTTATCCAACAATCATGATCACAATCAGAATAGAGTGACAGAAAAATGACAGGAGGGCGGTGGAGGAGTGTCTGCATGGTGACAAGTGTGGACTTTGCACTAAACTGTATTAATATGATGAGTTAGTTTGATGAGCCAAACACGCCCGAACAGCTGTTTTCTTACGGAGGCCTGCCTGCATCTGGTAAAATCTAATCTGACACAGCTACAACTCAGCTACGAGACTCAGGATAACTCCGCTTTATTACAGCTTGGATCTTATTTTCATTATTTCTTTACACATGAAAATACACTGATATTTATTGAAGCGTTAGACCATCAGTAAAGGCTTTGCTTCATTTAACTAGGATGCTACAGTGACACTGTAAAAAAAAAAAAAAAAAATGGAGCAAGAAACGCGAGCAGTCAGACAACCATGGTTTCGGTTTAACCTCCAAATAAAGTGGTTTAGATAATCTGGCTAAACTTTTTGCTCATTTACAACCCGTCTGTTTGCCCTGCTGGACTTCTTTTTAGCAATGACTTGCTCATTTATTGGCTTGTTCATTTATCTAAGAAATTTGGTGTGCACGACATTATTACTTTGCCACCAGCTCTTGGTTTCAGTTGAACATTCAGTTGCTGGTGTTAACCAGTATGGACACAGTTCTTCAGCAGCTACAGTTTAACTGATATAAACTGTGTGTCCAGATAATGTTGTAACTGGATTTGATGCTTTGGCAACATTGTTCTTGAAACTTTCATGCCAATTGAACAATGCCCATTTAACTGAATTGAATTGTTACTAATTTGTTAATTAATGTATGTTTTAGCTCACTGCATAGCTGTCCACCATGTGAGCAAACCTGCAATACATGCGTTTCTGTTTTTATCCACATTCTCAATTTGTTCATAAAAACAAAATTTGACAAAGTTAAATGGAAACAAATACATAAACCATTTTCATATATGAAGCATGTGATTCAAACGTCCACTGAAGTTTCTGCTTCATCTGAGAGACAAAAAATGGCAGCAAACAAAAACATCAGATCCTTGTGGACTGATGCAACCATATAAATGTCACATTTTCATCATGTTTTTTACATTGTTTTCCAGTGTCTGGGGCTTGACTTGCACTGTTTTCATTGCATATGTTATTGTGACCTCTTCCTCTGCAATTGTGTCTCCGACTGGATAATTAAGCCCACTGGCTGTTCATTTTGATGTGTTCAACTCCTAATATTCTCATAACAGTAGTGGATGGAAACGCACATCAAATCGTATTTTTTTAGCTGTTTTTTTTTTTTGAAATGCAAGTAAAGTTGTTGCTTCATTTCAATGGAAACCTGGGTACAGTAACACCACATTGTAACAAGCTAATAAACTGCAAGTTTGTTAGGACTCAGGTCAATGACATTCACTTAGTTTCTTAAATCACAACATCTGTAACTCACGACTCCATGTATCCCCGCACTATATTGTTTGATGAATGAAAGAAGTCATCTATAGTTCAAATAACGAGGTATTGCAGTCATCTTTGTTGGATGGGCAATAAAGGCTTCATTTGCCGCTCTTCAAACAACTTTGATCAAAGTAATTTAAGAAAACCAAATGCAGACCCACCAAATGCACATTGATTCCAAGTTATGTTCAAAACTATGTTGGAGAAAAGGGTAGTAGTTGACTAATTCACAAAACTAAATACATTGCAAAATTGCAGAAAAAACAGAGATCACCTGTTAAAATCCTTTATTGAATTGGAGAGAATACACTTAACGATGAGAAGACCAGTCGTTTCCAGTTCGCTTCGTTCACGTGCACTAGCGAACTGACTCGTGAACAGCTCTTTGGGTGGCTCGTTCTTCGGGACGCCTGCAGAGTGAATGCACCACATAGAAGTGGGTTTTTGGATTCATTTCAGTGTGTGAATCAAATGAACCAGCCCTTTAAGAGTCATTCCAAAAAACAATTTGTTGGTGAATCTAACATCACTAGATCCACGAGTCTTAAAACCACTCAACTCTCTAAATAAAAGCAGAACTTTATTGTGAAATATATGTGTTGGTGCACCTTTCGAAGCACTTGGTTTGAGCATCCTTCTGGTGAAACTACACATATTGCTCTTGTCATACCTGTCCAGCACACAATGCGAGGAGCAGCTCTTTGTTTGTCAAGACACTCACCAAACTCAGCTCTCCAACTCCTGGTTTAACTCCCACACTGTCACTATCTGGCTTGCTTCTCCACCGCCGTGGGAGTATTAACGCATGACATCTACAACGGCCTTAACACAACACGCTGAGATTGAGTCCCTCATGCTGCCTATACCAGTTTCTTCTTACCTTCACTCTGAGTTAAGCCAACCCCACTGCTGGGAAAGAGATGTGACAAAACCAGGGGGAAGGGAAGTGGAAAATAAGGCATAGCCAAAGCCGAGCTGCCACTCACTGACAGGCGTTTTGACAATCATAGGCTGTCATCACTTTCTGATCAGACCTGTCAGCAAGAAATGCGGCAACAAGACAGCGCTGCAGAAAGATGCCCCCCTCCTCACTGTACACACACACGGATATTCAGAGTTGTGTTATTGATGTACACACACATCACACCGAGACGTGCGAACGCATCAAACGTGTCAGAAAATGCTACGAACCGACCCTAACAATCAAACAGGTTTAGCTACACAGTACACAGTGAATTGGCTGTGAAAGCTGGTGCTGCAGGGATATCCCGAATAAACCCAAAACAGCAGCTCGCAGTGGCTTCGCAAAGTGACAAAGAATGGAAGACAAGTATTTTCGGTGCAATTGGAAAAATAATTTCAGCATTGAGCTCGATTTATGTGCTGCTCTGAGAAAATTTAGTACTGAGAGTGTGTCACATTTAAACACTCTTGCTATTGTGCCTTGTCTTATCCACAACGACAAGACTAATATTCTGAAAATCCAAAGAGTAACCACAAAGCTGCAGTAGTTTGAAAACAAAATGGAGCTAAAACAGACTATGAGAGGAAAACTGAGTCGTAGAAAATTACATTCAATAGATCCAATTATTATTCTCTGTCCAAACAGAAGAAAACAGAGAAACAGAGAAATTAAATAACATCTGTCATTTCATCTGAGTCTAACTGCCAGTCAGAGGAGCCAAGCTGCCATCTGCGTGAATAATAGAAATAAAAAGGGATCTCTAAAGCATTATTTATTTGAATTATTTAAAGGCACAAAGTGGTGGGAGGACATTGTCTTACTTGCTTCAACATTTTTAAAGAAAAATCAACTGGATTTTGGAGTAATATTGTTTTTGATAAGCTTTTAAGCTTTAATCTGCTTTTGTTTTATCTAATATTACCCAGCTGCTGCATGTAAAGTCTACTGTGACCTAAATTTTCTGTTTGAAGTTCACAGATTTAATCACAGATGATTTTCTGTACAAAATTAGGCAAGGACCCAAAACATGGCTCACCTGAATGTTACTTTACAAATATTACAAGCTCACCTAACAGCGGGGTTAAAAAAACGAACAATGGGTGCACAAATCCATGATAAACACACATAAAAACAATAATTACAACATGGGACAGATGTGCTTTGTTATCATTTATGACTTTAACTCAGGTATTTACAGCACTGTACCTTGTATCTTAAAGCTAGAAAAGTTTTGCAAGATTGGTTGGGTGGAAGACAAAAGTTCAGTGTGTATAAATAACAACAGGAAGCCTCAACACTCTTTCAGCTGTACTTACTTAATACTTCTCATCTCCTGTGGGACATCATACATAAAGCAAGACACTCTGTCTTACAGTCTATGTTGAGCTGTAAGACAGTGTATGTGGCATTATATAATTTGCCGTCTTTGTGCTGTTGATATTCACATCTGAAGAGTCCATCATCACATGACAGGGCTTTATTGAAACCAACGAGGACATCAAGGGAGGCCTTAGTATGCTGCGTGTTGTACATTTATTTGTGTGCTGCTGCTGTTTCTGTCCGACCGCTCTGTACTTCTGTCACTGCTGATCATCAATAAAACACTAACGGCCACTACAGCTGGGAAATTACTCTGCAGCGCTGAGAGACATCAGAGAGGCTTGAGTGGCAGCTGTCAGCTTACCCCAAGTGACTTCTGAAGTTAAACAATAGTGACACACCAGTCATATAATTATAAAGTGATTTAGTGAATGCATAAAACACATGAAAGTGTTTTTTTAAATCCAGAGTAGTCTTTTATCTGTCATTACCTCTTTACTTTTTATGACTGGCATGACATTTGAATTAAACTGCAGCTTAAACTTGAACTTTAATGATTTGCAGTCATTAAAATGTAAGGTACACTTTAACTGCACATACAGTGCAAAAAATCAAGTGCAGGCTGAGTTTCAATCTTTAATTTAATGCATGTAAAACCTCAAACTAAAGTTAACCCAGAAATCAAATCTTCAACAAAATCATTTGGATAAAACACTTATACGAATATAGTATAGTATAAATAATATGGTGTGAGTTTTTGGAAACAATGACGCGACAAAAATGTATTGCTTTACATGTTTATGTTACATGATAAAGAAGTAAGTTGTGGTAGTTAATGTAATGTGCTTATTGATCAGCAGCAGTTTGTGTGAACTAAACCTATAACCCAGTCTTTAGCCTTTATTTTCTTTTTAACTTCTCTCATTTTCTTTGTTTTGTAAACCATCCTGCATCTTTTGTTAGATATTGTACCACACCTTTTCCTTTCAGCCCTTCTTGCATATTTATTCTTTTGTGTCCGATGTTATTCCCCTGCTGATTTTGTCATTTGCATGTCCTCAACCTGGTTTAGATTCAAACACGGACCTTTTATAAACTGGCAATTTTAGTCTTTAGTTTCTCAGCCTATAAGATGTGGAATACTTAATGGAGTTTAAATAGATTTCCCCCAAGAGGTTAACAGCTGAACGCAACTGAAAGAAAATGAAAGCAAATTGCACTAATGAGTTAGCAATTAGACTATTTCAGTAGAATATTAAAGCTGCACTGCACCGGACCACTCGTGGTTTGAGCTAAAGTGTGTTATACTGTAGACATATCTGACAGAAGAGGTAAAGAACAGGTTCAGATTGGGTAAAGGAGATTTTATTGTATGTGTATAATTGTAGGTTTACACCCAAGGATCTGCTGTAAATTCAGGTATACGTCTGTCCTTTAAAATATATTCTATGTGGCTGACCTGCCGTGAAAAACCATTACCACCTATTAAACTCATATTACATTATAGATAAGATTATATGTATATGCTCCAAAACAGTGTTTAATCCCACAGACATACATGTTTGCTTATTTGTTGTCCTCTTCAAGCTGCTGATGCTATATAGTGGAAAATTTGGCTTGAATTCAAGGTGGCGGAAGAAAAAACGAACTCTTCCTGCCAACTTCACATAATTAGAAACATCTTTTCCTGGGAGCCATGAGGCGCCTCAGCCCGAAGCTCCACACACACGAACGGCAGTGTCCCGAATCACTTTTTTTTCTATCCATACACCCCCATCCCACAAAGTTTACTGAGTTGTCCGTTGTCCTCCAGGATAATTATGACAAGAGAAACAGGGGAACAAGAAGGGATGGTCTGGTGCTGTGGCAGGTGAGGACCAATAGGGAAGTCTTCCCTGTCACACTCCGAAGCCACCAGTAGAAAACAAACAAAGAGTAACAAACAAGACAACACACCAGGATGATCTAAATCAGGGCTCTTGCCACAGGTTCCTGTCCTGAAGCTTTTGTCTTCCTCTTGCTTTTGTTCCCAACACTAACAACTAAACAAACAAACAAACAAACACAGCTCCCACAACCCTGTGAGTGACTGTTAGCCTTCATCGTGTTTCTTTTTTGTGTTTTCAGCTCTTTTCCTCCCACTCAGACATCACTCTGACACACATCAGCGTTGTGTAACTTCCCCGCTGTTTTGATGAACCCGCGTTAAGTGCGCGGCAGCTGAGGACGTGTTTGTGGCGGCTCTCGATGTCAAGGTGTTTGCAGATATTAACTGATTGTTACACACAGAGTAATTAAAAAGGTGAATTTCAAAAGCAGTAAATGAATATGTAAATGGCCTGTGCCTGCGCCTCGTATTCTGAAGTGGTGATAACAATGTGGCTCTAAGCTCTTCTCTTAACTGTAATTTTCTTGATCCACCGTGACAAACAAACAGAAACGATAATCCTATTATATTTCTAATGGCACAGTTTTGTTTTCTCGCGGCAGTCTGTGAGAAATGTTGTTTTTTTGTGTGCAGTGTTTTCTTCACCGTCACTGACAGAACTTGAAATCAATTTTCAGCCACTTCTGTTTCAGTCTACACAGTTTTTCAGCTAATTCCTGCTCCTTTGTGTCTTCATTGTTGTGATGAGTGTATGTCCTTGTACCGGTCAACTAAAGAGAGTGCAGCTTCCTTCTCCAGGGCAGAATTTACATTAAGTAGCTTAGCATCACTCAGGGTTATTATATGCTGCTATTTTTCATTACTGTGGGAAAGATACGTTCATTTGTTTTGGAAGGTTTTCCCAACACTGACATTTGGAATATTCTGTTGTCTCTCTCATTAAAGCATTTGAATTAATGTCTCTTCAGTGAAATGTTGTGGTGTTTTTATCCACATGATGCACTCTGCTTTTTTATCATCAAACATAACAGGAATGTGTTGTGTACTTGTGGCTGACACGAAAGTCAAACCAAATATAATTCAGCTGCTTCCCATCACTATACATTAGAGGTAGGAATAAACCATTTTGTAATGATGGCGGAGTAATAATTTATATTTTTGAACCAACAGACTATAAATCCACTACTTATGCCACGCAGTCTCAGTCAGTCACTGTGTATGCTTCATATTAGAGGCGTACAATTTTAGTATGTGTGCAAAGTATTCAAATTTGTTATCTGAAATGTATGAATATGCATACTGTAGATACCGCTCATATCTCATAGCAACAATCCCGTCAGAGGACATTTTTTCCATAATATAAGACAGACAACAAGGTCAAATTTCTTTAACATCAAATGTATGCATATTTTTTAGTTTCCCTGATAAAATATGCCTTAAGAAAGTAAAGGATCATCTTCAAGTCAGAATTTCTTCATTATTTTGAGAATTATTATTCTTCATATATGTTGAATTGTATGTTTGCCTGTAAGCAAATATTTTGTCTATTTAGCAAACCTGCTGTGCACTGATTTCTAAGACTCTCTGGATTAGGTTATTTAGTTTGGATTAATTGATAGGTAATGTACTCACTGAACAGTGTTTCTGTCTTGTCTGTAATTAGTATCAAATGACTTATTTCAAGGAAATGTCTAAATAAATTATTGAGAAATTATCACCAAAATACACCTAAAAAAATAGTGTTATCAAGAGTTTTTATGTGATAATGGCATCTTTTGAATTATTCTGATAATCATAAACACGGCTCTATTGCAGATAGTAGCATATGCACGGATTGTTTGGACATAGCTAATGCTTTCATGTTACGTCTGACAGAAGCTCAAGGTCCACTCACTTCATCCTCAGGTGGAGGCTGCTCAGACCGTGAGATACGCTGAAACACTCTACAACAAGCTTAAGTGGACCTTGAGTTGAGATTGTTTTGTCAGACTGCTTTTTCAAAAGTCAAGACACTGCCAAAATACCATTAAATGCCATCAGTGCTTGTCAGTATTTTCCCCTGAAGAACTTTTCTACACTGGCAGGAAAGGTACCGTATGTTGCATCTCTGTCCTCAAACCAGGTTTTGACAGTCACCTCTCAGCCTGCCAAGTTCATACAAATGGCCAATCATGTTTGCATTCAGCAGCAGCGGTCACAGCTGCTTGGACGTCTGACAGGCCCGTCTCGAGTTCAGCCACCCTGTCTGTGTTGACAGCTTCTGCTACTCAAGACACCAGCAGTCCCCGGCTTCCCACTGAGCCACTGGCTGGTTTAGAGAACACAGTGTGTGAGTGTTTTCCTTCTAAACTCCTTCTTAAACGTCTTAAACGTGAAACTTGAGTGCAGCAATAATGATGTTTTGGTTTATTGATCATTATGGGGATGTTTTCTATCAGCTGGGAGGTCATGGTTCATAACTAAACGAGGGGTTTTGTTTTAGTGTTTTGCTGAAAGACGCCGCAGCAAGAAAAAGAAGAAGAGACACAGCAGCATGACAGCTCCTTCAGATACGGTGCAGTATAAGTAACTTTTAGTGCTTTTTCCGTGTGTGTTAAGTCCTAAAACTGCAAGTTGAGCACAAAATGTCAGCGCTATAAGCAGGATACCTTCAAGAGACAACTTTGGCATGGCTGCCTATTTCTTGATGACAACCAATGGCACATTCATTTCCTAACTAATACCTGAACTAAATACCTTATTCCTCTTGAACTCCAAAGGCGTGTAAATGTGCTGGCATTATGTTTTCTATGCCATGTATCCTAATCAGTGAATAATGGTCCCAAGCAAATTTCAACCTGAATAAACAGCACTGGGTTCTTATGCTGACAATGTAAGAGTTTCATTTGAAAATGTTTTACCTTCTCCTCTAGCAATGAAGAAAAGTCAACTTGTAATTATTGTGGAAGTGTTTGTTTGAATCTTAGTCGACAGAGGTATTTAAGAGTCTGAGCCAAATCCTCATGCAGTCTCCCTTGAACCCGACAGAAGACACCGAGACCCCTTTAATCTTGGCGGTAATGCACTGACAAGCTCTTCTGACGCACCTTTCATTTGAAATGTTTTAATGTCTTTTCACATTCTGCTCCTGTCGTCTCCCTCTCCTTTGCTTCTTCAGTCCCCTCACCCCTCTTTCTGGAGGTAGGCGTTGTCAAACATATTAAAAAAAAAAAAGGAAGCTTGAACTAACTTCTGAGGAACATCAGTCCAGCTTTAATCAGAATTTTAGTGCAGCTTTCTGGAGAAGTTCATTTATTAAAGTGATGGCATTTGTAACATCCTGCACCTGCACCTGTTCATCCATTCCCAAGTGAGGACAAACCCAGTCATTCCCAGTTCTCATCCGTTGGAAGCTGCCGTGTATGTGAGCTGTATGCACTAATATCCAATAGACAATGGGCTCCTCTCCTCTCCTACATAGGCGCAAGACATAAAGACCTTGTGGTTGTTTTACCTCTTTTTGTGGTTGTTTTGCATCTCTTTTTGGCCTTTTTTCAGGTAGTTTAGCACCTCTGTAGTTGTTTCTCCTTGTTGTCTCTTTGTGGTTGCTTTCAATTCGATTCAATTCAATTTATTTGTATAGCCCAATATCACAACAGAGTTGTCTCACAGTGCTTTACAAAGTTCAGTACAAAGTTGCATCTTTGTGGTAGTTTTCTTTCACTTTGTGATAATTTTGTGTCTCTTCTAAGTCGTTTTGGGTCTCTGTTGTAGTTTTTAGTCTTTGTGTAAATCATTGTAGCTGATTTGGTCTCCGTAGTTATTGTGTGTTCTATTTGTGTATGAAAGTCATTTTGAGTTTCTATGTAGCTGCTTTGCTTCTCTTTGTAGTTTTTTGTGTGTGTCCGTTTGTGGTTCTTTGTGGTCTTTTTGTGTCACTTTGTGGTTATTTTGCTTCTCTTCGTCATCTGTATGTGTCTTTGAGTGACACTTTGCAGGTGAAGCCCCAGAGGGGCCCCCGACCCTTTGGGCCCGTGGGTCTGGGTTTGCGCCCAGTCGGCCTGTTCTGTAATCCATCCATGTGGCTGAGGGTCAGGAGACTGGAGGTTTTTATGATGTACAATCTCATTTCTAAATGCAGGCCTGGCATTGCTTTGATGCAACGCAGCCAAAGATTCATCACAATTTCCATTTCTACCATGTATCAATCCAAGAGACTCATCATGTAGGGGTGTGATAATGGCTTTTGTTTGGCCGTCACAATCTTCTGTCTGTTTCCAGTTATACTTTATTGAAAGACTCAGCCCAGTAAGACGCTATGAAGAGGATCAGCTTGTTCTACGATTAAACTACAACTAAAACAAAAGTTTCAAGATTTTATCTTCTCTTGCACTGATAAAGCTAAAAAGTATTTACCTGTCTGTTTCCTCTCTACAGCTACATAATGGACTTCTTTAACAGCGACCCTTAATCTCAAGCTACTTAATTGTCTGTTTCTTTTCAGACATCAGACTTGTGTAAGAGGATTGAAATGCTTCACACTGTACTTTTGAAACTGATTTGTCTTAATACCAAAGTAGACAGCATAAAGATTTTGAGGGCTGCTTATCTGAAGCTATGAGGGGCTGAAACTGTCCAGTGTCCCACTGTGTCCACCACAGGGGTGCACAACTTACCATCTGGAGAGGACGAATTCAGATGTTTTAACCTGAGACATTTGGATGCTGCTTTAACTATTTTACGCTGTACTGGATGAGTATTTTAATATCAATAAATATAATTTAAAATTAGTTAATATTTACTTGCATTTAAGCGGCACAACTATATCCTTATTATTAGTGTCGAATCACAAAGTTATTTCCTGTAAACTACACAGGAAATCAGGCAACCTTGTCTCCTATTAAGTACACTTATATATCACTAAACTGTTTTCCTATTTATGTTGTGATGAAAACCATAATCGCTGCTTGTATTATATTGTGAAGCAACATTTTGTTTAGTGAAAGAAGCGCTACATTTATGAACTGTACAAGAGTTGCAGCGAAATGGTTGGGGTACAAAGCACAGGACTTCGTGGTTCACACCCACAACCCTGTCAGTGGTTAGATTAAGGCAGCGAAAGCACTTTGGTTAAAGTTAGTGAATGAGATTATTCATTTAAATGTTGATAAATTAAATGTATATAAATATAATTTTCTAGGAGACAGGAATGACACACAAGCACAACATGTTATCAGGGCTGTTAACTTGATAGCTTGTTTTGTGTTTTGTTGTTTCTTTAATCAATACAAATATCATGTTGGAGGAAAACGGAGTCAGAGAGCGGCTACAACTAGAGTCATTACTCTGGAGCCTCAGTCATACACACAGCAACGACATTACTGGGAGGAGTGTTTTGTGCTTGTAGACATCAAATCGCTGCAGATTAGAGCAGCTTTCCGCAGCAGCCAGTCAGCCACTTGTATTTGTTCCTCATCAGTTCTGACCTGGGCAGCACATACGGATGGTTTTCCTCACTTTATAAAGGTGAAAATAACAATCCCAATCAACACACATTACAGCCTTTTTCAGTGTCATATCGAGAGTCATAAATATTAATAAATACAAAAAATTATTAAGATGTTCATAGTATTAAGTATTAGTATCATATATAGCAAGCATTTTTTTCCCTCATCATTCATTTCTCTCTGGCCGATCTAATGTTGGTCACTTACAGCACATGAGAGTCCGAGTCAGGAACAATGTGTGTTTTTGTGTTCTAGTTTGGCAGATATATTTCTAACCAGTAAATCCTACCCTTTAAGAATGTGCACATACTTAAAATCAAAGTTCTGTGAGCATTTATGCGCATAATAGTTTATCTGTTAGTGTTTCCTTCCTTGTAGAGAACACAACTGATTTGGGGCCTTTAATACTGCATGATAAACTTGTTAGAATAATGGTTTTACAATGCTTCCTGCCCTGAGAAGTCAAAGATCTAAAATTTTATAACCTGAGGATAAATAATGACTGTAGTGCTGCAATAATTTAGTAACCGTTACAGGCCATAACCTCTTGCCCCGCTCTGCAAATACACACACGTACAAATGCACACACTCACACACGCATCATTAATGTATTTCACTTCAAAGTCTTGGCAATTTTCTGATGACATTCACACTCCTCCAGGGTCAAACAAAATCTCACTGCCTCCGTATCAATTATTAAATATTTTAAGCAGCATCCCGCCTCCACCTCCGTCACCCCCTCGAGACCGATGCTGTTATCATTTTTGTCAGAGTCAGTTTCCATCTGCATTTGTCATCCCCACACACATTTACGAGTTATCAATCGCTGTGTCAGGATGCAAAATAACTGATGTTCTTTGGGGCGGGATTGGATGGGACTATCTGGGGCTTTCAATCAATGCATATTCTGTCTCTCCCTCTCTCTCCTATGCCACTACTCCCTCATAAATCTCAAAGCATTGTGGGGCTGTAATGTATTTGTGGGGGTGGAGGCTCTGCTGTGGGTGCAGATGGGGTGGGGGGTCCTGGTGACAGAAGCAGTAGTTATATTATCAAACATTACACCTTAGGGCGAACACGGTATCAAGGGCTTTCAGACTGTGTGAGCTCGGCGCGGTGGCAAAGGAGGAGGCACGACTACAGCACGCAGGACAAGAAGGGATTACTTTCTGTCGTCCATAAATCAACTCTCCAGCTAAACTAATCTTTCTGGCTGGATGGCAGAGTAAATACTCAGGGTATAGGGATGTAATGTGTGTTTGATGCATCTGGTTATGGCTGCCTGGCTGCACACAGGAAGTGTGAGAGGCACTCCGCCAGCAGTTACAAGTTTGTTAATGCATACTTTCCTGCCTGCCATATCCTTCTCTATCTTGTTTCAGGTGATTCTGGTGGCTCGACCAGCTGCACAGTGGTGATAGTGTGTGTTTGTGTGTGTGTGTGTGTGTGTGTGTAATCTCCTTTTACTGAATAGCGGGAATACGTAATAATTGACAGAGCAGCTGGATGATGATGATGAATGAAATTAAAGTCATTTTGAGAGATAAGCTTGTGATGTAGTTGATTAAGATGCCAGTTTTTACATTCGTTCTCATTAAATTATAGGAAAACATCATTAATGGGAAAAAAAGGTCAAATAGCGAGTGACATACAGCACATGTGCATACAATTATAATGCCCAACCAAGAATCAGCATTAGACAGTGAACTGGTATTTTTGCTTTTTCTTACTGTTATTTTATTATTTTTTTTATTATATTCTTCTGCCCATGTTGATAAAATGCACAAAAAAAACCCCATTTAGTTTGCTTTTAATGAAATATGCTCTAAAAAATTTAATTCTCTTGCCTAGGACGTACGTTAGACCTAAGACAACATCAATACCACTCTGATGATATGTCCACTAAGTCCAGCCAGCAGCTGCAATAAAGACTGGAAACAGGGGGAAACAGCTAACTTAGCTCTGACTAAAGGTAACAAAATTTGCCCACCAACACCTCAAAAGCTCTCTCTTTAACACATTAAATCACATTTGTGTAATCTGTACAAAAACCAAGTTAAAAAAACCTTGTAAAAACAAGTTGCAGCTTTATGGGATTTTGTGTGCAGGACTGGGGTTGTGTCAATCACTTGGCCATATAGTGTATTATACCTATTGTCTGCCATTTTACTAGCATTTTTTACTAGCATTTCAAATGATAGCACCTACAAGTTTCGGAGAGTTTCTGTGAAATTCATTATTTACATCCAATAAAATGGTAAATCTTAGTGCGTTAACACTAATGTAATAAGTTATACGTCATTAATGATATAGTTTATTCAATATAAATAATTTGTCTCCTGCATGCTGATGATGATATTCTCTTGAAATTTGATCGGATCTGATTTAATTTGCTCAGTTTAATTGTGACAAAAAAATCAGCATTTTGAAATTTTAGAAATTCAGTGTTGCAGTGTTGCAATAATTATATCAAACTGTGCAGTATAAAACACAGTTCAATAGTAAAGTAGATTTTATCAAATTAATAAAGGTTCTCAGCTTTTGCTTCTGGTCTGCTTTTTGATTACCTGGATTATAAGACTTATAAAACCTCCTCAGCAGGTTGACAGGTTACATGGTGGTAAAGAATGAGGGCATTACCATTTGAGGATACAGTACAGCACAGTACACAAGGCTCCTTAATGTTCCAGCAGTAGGAGGGGCAACATAATGAGAAGTCAAGCCGAGTCTTCACTGAAGCAATTTAAGTTCAAATCAGACCACAGGGAAACAAAGAAAGCCCTGGTGACACGAAGCCTGCTCAGAGTAAATCACCTCTTACATTGTGTCTGGGCTCACCTGATAGCGTGGTAGGTTTTTACATTTCCCTTTCAAAAGGATTTTTGTGGTGTCCTCAGGTTGAGGACACCACTGGGACCTTAGAGCCTAAATGACTATTTGAAATTGCAGTGCATCATTTTTTGTGCTCCCTGTGGAAAACAGTAATTGATAGAGAAGATGCAGAGTGACTGTAAAATTGTAACGTTAGAAATGATCTGAATGGATGTACTGTATTTCACTGTCTTATTTCACTGCTGATTCTCACTGAGCAAAATAAACAGAATTAGAGTTACATCTGTAAGGAATAGAATTAATCGATTAGGTGATCAAGAGAAACTTAAATGTTACTCACTCACATACAAAAAAAAAAACACAAAATCATTTTGAGCATTGACAAGATGCTGGATAGTTGCTTCATGATAAACACCTTAAAACATAAAAGAGATCTTTGACATTGTGGCTTTACAAGAAACCATAATGATTTCATGGCAATCCATCCTACAGTTTCTGAGACATCTCCAACCAACATTCATTTAAACGCCATTAAAGCTCTTGAATGCATAATTTTGGCTGCATAGATTTTAGGTAGATGGGGACTCTACAATATGTTTCCTTTTTCAACTTCGTAATTGGATGAATACTAATTAAATGCTGTCTGTACATTTACTTTAAGTGTGATTTTATGTTATTTTATTGTTCAGAATAGACTAGAGTGACAGAATAGATCATCAAATGGAGCATCAACATGGCCATAACTGCGTCACTGAGCCATAACACTGAGGTCAGGTTTAGTGAAACCCTAATAGGATCCGTTGACCTTCCTCATGAATGCTAACATGCTTTCACCTCCTTTTCATTCCAGCAAACAGAGCTGTTTGTTTGTATGTCGACTTCTATATAGCTGAACTCCACTGCCCAGATCCAGCTGGCCAGTCACAATATTGCATTATTCATAAAACATAAACACGTAAAATGGATTCCACTGGTCCACTCCCCACCAAAGTCAGAAGATTAATGAGTCACTCTTTAGGTTATAATTCAAAGTTCATCCTCACATACATCATATTTTGAAGCACATAGATTATAAGAGAGAGAACATTTATCATATGACAGTGCATACACAGGCTCTCCTGCACACATAACACACAAGCAGACACATACACAGGACTCCTGTCTCCTGCCACACACACACACACACACACACGCACATGCACACACAATTTGTTTTAACACCAGGCCCCACCAGAGTGAACCTCCTCTTTCACATCCAGTTATTCTAATTTTATTCAGACACATCTCCCCTGAAGCATTAAAGTGCCGTTTGCACAAACAGATGAGAGATAATAGTCTAAGAAACTGGTCATTCCTATACTCTGCTGCCCTGCGAGAACAAGAAAGATGATAATCATTCATCACAATAATCACAAAATGAGACGCACGCAGGATTTCATGCAGCTTCCTGCAACATCAGACTAATAAAATTGGTCCTTTTAAGTTAAGAATGCAAATAACAGCAAGTTGTGGTTTGCCTGTGGATGAATAAAATACTATATTGATTTTAGTATAGAACTTAACCAGTAAATATTTTCATATTCCTTAGTTTGTAAGCTTCTCTTTCTTGTGTCTTTTATAGCATTTACATGGCATGCCTTCTAGCAGCCATTCACATAATCTTTCTTAATGTACAAAGGCATTTTGACAATTAGATAATTCAACATTTTTGGAAATGCAACTATTTGTGTTGTTCCTGAAAGTTGGATGGGAAGATACCACTTTCAGGTCACAGCCAGCAGTTAGCTTAGCGCAGCATAAATGCTAGCGAAAGGGAGACAGAGTTAACATGGCTAAAAACGTCCCCGTAAAACCACAACTTGTCATTTTAACACTTTTCACTCAGATTAAACAATCATCATAAAACATTTAAACTAGGAAGGTTTAGACGGGTTAGCTAGTTTTTTTCCACCTGTTACCAGTCCTTATGCTAAGCTAAGCTAACTGTCTGCTGGCTGTAGCTTCATATTCACTGCACAGACATGAGAGTGGTATCAAACTTCTCATTAAATTCTTGGCAAGACAGCAATCAGTGTATCTTTTTAAAAATGTTGAACTATTCTTTTAAGGATGCACCCTCTCGGTATATTTAGAACAAGACTACCAGCATTTACTTTATATTTTCGGAACAAAACTTGAGAGTAGCAGCATCGAGAAAAAATGGCAAAAGCCTGACGGCGACAGTTACATTTATGGAGCGTATAAACATGCATGAAAATGACAAAAAAAAAGGCATGGCAGGCTCATCAAAAATAATTCATCCCAGAATACAAATCTGGCACATTGGATTAACTGCTGGTCACAAATGAAACACAGACTTCATCAACTTTCTAGCAATTTGTACTGACAGATGATAACCTCTCAAACATCCTAGCAAACATTAACCCTGCCTCTCAAAATGATAGACTGTATTATGTTCTAATCTCCCCTCCAATACTTGATAAGAAAGGCTAATTTGAGTGCTGATGGAGTTGAGAATACAGCTGAAGCTCAAGAATAAATACAGATATCGTATCATAATCACAAAGAGGCCTGACTGCAGACATTTCGAAACAAATTGGTCTCCTCACAAGTCCAATCACAGTTTTAGAGAGTTGATGCCGGCAGATTGAATTCTCTCTAAATTGGCATGGCAATGTCACAGATGCCACTTCAAATGAGGTTTGAACATATATTCATTCTGTAGCTCATTGGCTCATGTTAATCCTCTCCATTTGCCACTTGTCAGAGGCAAGTGTCATTTAGCGTTGCCATCATCGCACAGTGTTTCACCCTTTCAGTAACTCACACAAGACGTGTCAGTCTTTCAATCAGGCAAAGAGGTTTCAGATCAGCTTAAACTTTTCTGGCCACTGATTAAATAATAAATAATGCCAGAAATGTATCCAATTTGGCAAAATATGAAGGCTTTGTAGAGTGATTTACAGCTCAAAAGTTGGTGGAGTGTGGATGTAGTTTACAAATCTTCAAGCACTGGTTGACTTGTCCACACAAACATAATAAAGAGAACGCATACAGCCATGTAACTGAGTATCATGTGTCCCCACTGGCTAATACTGTTGAAAATGTGCATTACCACGTCGCTGGACTGCAGTGGAGGAAAATCTCCACTCACTGAAAGCTCCAGAACAGCTACTAAATAGACACTGATGTGAGACTGTTTTGTCAACTTCTGTTTTTAAGGTCAAGAATTCACTTTTTAATGAGACTGAGCTCACAAGCCAACACAGATGAGCAGTCCTTAGGTCGCATTTATAATTTTATGACAACTGGCAACTGGCAAGATCATGTGATGTGGTATAAAAGCTCAAGAACAGCTATCAAAGTGGACCTTGTTTTGGCACCTTGAGTGGTTGTTCACTCCAGCCATGACAACATCATGGATCTGTGTTGTGCTGATCCAACATCACACCTACACCTGCTTTTTATCCCCATCATGACACTTATTATAGAGCTCAGCAGCTCCAGGGATGCAGGTGAGAAAGAATAATGTACAGCACATTCGACCCAAAAATATCCCGGCAGCCAAGCAACATGAAACACACTGTGAAACATAAACACAAGGACTAATGTGACATCATCCCTAATTCCTGACACTGTCCACATTTAAAACATCCAGACAGATCTCTCCATGTTATCCCACCATACGAAACGTGCAGCTGCATCAGTGGAAAAAAACACCAGCAAATTAGAATAAATACATTCAGTGGTATGAGTCCTGTGAGCCGGTTCAGGCAGATAACATGACACACCCTCCCTGCTGCTGCATAAATCCAGCGCACCCTCTGCTGAAGGCGGTCTATTTAAACCCTTTGAAGCCACACCCACTCTTTTGCCATGCTGGTTACCTGCAGGGCTGCAGGTGAGCTCTGCTCTTACACTGCTGCTCGAAAGAAATATTGCCTGTTAACAGTGTCATCCTGTCACCTCACGGTTGGTTGGTCTGTTGATGCAAACTGGGGCTACAGTCCATCAGATTGTGGGATTCACTCCACAGGTTTCCCCTCATGAAAGTAAGGTCCTGCTGCTTGCGCTCACATGCAGATTGTGAGCTGCTGTTTTAGCTTCATTCAGTTTGTGTTTGTGTGTATTACCTTGAAGCAATGAGGCTGCTGACCTGCTTGATTGTGCTGTCTTGGTGTCTGCTGTCTGATTATTTCTGCTCTCACGCAGCTGCTGTCCGTGTGCCACTTGTTTTGGTATTGATTATTTCTTTGGTGACTGAAGTTCTTTGCCTTCGGTCGCTGTTTGGCACCTGCATTATGTTGCCTTCACGCTCTTGATTTGTTGTCGTGAAAACGAATACGCACATTTGAGTATTCAGTATTCATATTACATGGGTGGAAGTGGTGTGTGACGTACCTGCTTGGTGGCTGTGGTTGTTTTGGAGTTTCCTGTTGGCTCAATGCAAACTTGCGTCTCTAGTAGAGGTTAAAATTGTATGTTGGATTTAGGTGCATACAAACAAATACTGGTTTGGAGCATTTTTTTCTCCTGTTTTCACGTTCCTAGATTCATGGGCAACTTTTGTCACTTTCTACCAACTAGATTCTACCCATATTCTACACCTCCTGCTTAGTGAAGCCTTTGGTAAATGTTTGAACTCAAAGCATGAATCTTATGTCAGCGCGCTTTATTATTCCTCATCTCATAGCTGCATCTGACTGATGAGCTCCTGATCTTTTCTTCATGCTGCTGCTAAACCCACTCACACTCATTTCCTCAAGTCTTAAAGTTGCAGAACATGCAGTAAATCAGTCATCTGCTGTCTATTTATACTTTATTAAGATCATGCTTTAGCCTGCTGCTGCGTGCTGTATCAGGTAGACTGCTGGCTTAAGATCTTCCCATCACGGCTTACTAGACACAATATTCCCTCCGATGGCTGGAGAAATAGACCCATGGTGGCTACAGAGATAGTAGATTACACATAACAGTTAATATTGGGATGTGTGTATAATGTGGTATTCGGTTCTTTGTTATGGTCGCTCTGTACAAACTGCTGCGCTGAGCTTGCTGTATTTGTGGTGAATTATGAGGCACATGTACGTATGAGCTGTCTCATGTTGTAAAACCAAAGTAACTTTATGCTGAAGCTATCTGTTTTCTTAGCTTTGCTTCCTTTACTTATTTACAAATTATTTATATTTGTAAATTCAACCAATCTCATACATTCTAACCACAGAGATCTACTCACGAAAACTGAAATTCATAAATGTTCCATGTGTTGCTTCAATAAACAAACCAAACAATGTAGTTGTCAACAATCCTCACATTTTCACTCTGATTCATTTTTCATCAATCTTTTGAAAACAAAAGCAGTTGGCAGCTGCCTTTTAACTGTTTAAATGTTGTCACAAAATTGCTGAAATTTTGGTCACATCCCCAGATTAAACCTCACAAAACACAAACTGTTCCGTCAGGCTTTAAACTCCATTTTTTTTTTCACTTTCAACAATAAGCACACAGCCACAGATCATATTTTCAACTATTACAAACAATTCCATGTTATTATAACACTAATTGGTAAAAATTTGATCTTGTTTATCTAGCCTGTTCTATCAAAAATTTGTCAATGTTTTCCTTTGCTGACATTTTTTCCATTTTCTTTGGCTGCCTCACGCACTGATTCTGCTTCTCGACTCCCTTGAGGATCATTGTGGGTAGGTCATATGATCTCACACTACTCATCATCTCCCCTTTGATGAACAAATGAGGAGTCCTGCGCCCTTTGAAGAATTTTTTTGTGTGGCACGTTTAGGCAATTAATGCGTACGTGAAAAGCCAGAGTGAGGATAGATGAGAAACGATGACGAGGGGCGCGGTGAGGAAACAAGAGGAGCCACAGTGGAGGGACAGAAGACCGAAAGAGAGACGGGTTTCAAGCTTCATCACCTCTTTCCAGGTGTCTCTGCCCGCATGATTTCATCTGTGAACTGCAATCAACTTCCTTAATGAAATAAGTAATTAACATATTATAATTGTGCTACAGTTTGAGTTGACAGAAATCATTTTCCATATCTAATGCTATGCTAATTTAATCTGTTCCTCACTCACCAACATGACCTTTTGTGATTAAGTTTCATGGCAGATTTCTTCTGTGCTCCTGTGTGTGTGAGGGTGTGTTAGAGTGTCTGTGTGTGTGGGGGGGGATTTCTTTCAAAGACTAAAATGTACAGATTTCACTTTATTACAACATAAATTGAAAAAAACAGATTTTGTAGAGTGGGAAATGAAGTAGCTGAATTTTACTGTACATTCAATATAATCTCCTCCACTGAGTGCTACATTAATCTAATAGTGGATTAGTGTAAGAGCACCGATATGACTCACTGCATCTGTATCCACACAGACTCTGACCTTATTAAACAGGTCAGGTGTTGGTCATATTAACTGATATACAATAAATGCAGTTTTTTTTCCATCGGTGTCATAAAATTCAGTGTTTCCGCTATCACTTACATTTGTTCTGTCTTTGTGGGCCACTGACTGGTAAAGTACTGAAACTACAGCTGATGCAGTCTCATCACAGCAGCATGGGCTTCACCAACAAATGTTAGGTAGAACTGGCAGTGGGCAGAGCATGTCTTTGAAAATCCAAATCTAGACACAACATCGAGCAAAACACCAACACAGTTTCATTCTATATAGGCCTTATTTCTAATGCACTGGCCCTTATTTATTCAAGTTTTTAATCACTTAAGTGACAGGTTTATTTGATGCTCTTTTTTTCAATAAGTCGTTTTGAAATGTTTCATGGAGTAAATTGATTTCATTACGTGGTCAACAAGCTTCGTAAAGGAGAGAGTCTCGAAGAATGATGAGGATTGATGTTAGGAGTGAAAAACAAAAACCATGGAGGATTTATATTGTTTAGCTCATCGGTTTTGTTTGGTTAAAAAATGATGTGTTAGGTTATGACTATCTACAGTACAGCTTCATATTACCTTACATACTGATGATCCCAATAATTTCCACACAGCGAGGCAGCATTATTATGTTACAAATGTTTTATTTGGGGGAAAAAAGAGAAGTCTGGTATCAGATCCTTGTCGCGGGAGAGAAAGTTGGATTTGTGCACTAGTTTGAGGCACAATATTCATCATGAGCTGCTGTTGGACTACAGTGCAGCCATGTGTTCACATTGTTGTTATTTAAATTCCTGCTAATGTTGAGTTATGTTGTTTTAGCATTTCTTTTCTTTCAGAGATTATACGTTTTGACATTTCTGCTACACTAGAAAGTGGAGAATGGCATGAAGGACAGCAATGATATAAGAGCACAAACACAAGAGGTAATTTGACTATGCCTGAAATATTCTCAGGGTTTCCAGACAGTAACAGAGTCCCATGCCTCCAAGTCCACTCCTCCTGGCTGAGAATCAAACTCATCAGACTCTCCAAGAAAAAAAAGCTGCCTTTAGCTATCACTACACTAGCAATCATGGTCATGAGAGACCGTAGTTATGGTGATCACATGAGACTTGAGCTATCATGATCACAAGTTTTCATGTTTGGGAGATTTACCCTCCAGAAAGAGCAAAATAAATATCATTTTATGTAATTACAAAAGGTCAAGCAGCCTCCGAGGGATGCAGGAAGTGGAGAGGAAGTAATCAGAGCAGCAGTCTGGCATTAGGAAGACTGACAGAATATGTGCCAGCCAGTAACGAGACAGCGTATTGCTGGGGTTCTTGTTTTGCTGTATGATGGCTGAGAGGCCTCGGGGTGCACTGACAACATTACCATACTCTTCACCTCATATACACAATACTCATGTCATCATCGCCTTGGTGTGGCGTCGCACATTTGAGACTTGACACTGCTGCTATTTTAGAGTGTCACTTAAGGTTTCAGGCATGAGCTTATTAGTTCAATCAGACTCAGTGCGGATGCTTAGTGTGTGCCAACTTAAAATCAAATCTGAGCGTGTTTCACGTAAATGCCAACTTCTCCCTGTGTGGCTCTTACAGTTAAGCATAAAATTTGATTTCTCAAAGTAGAAGGTAGTTTACAGCAGTTACGGTGACGGATTTGAGAGGAGACTTTTAATTTGATGTTCTCTGTTTCGGAGGAAAGTGTTGCACATTTAGGTAGATTTTACCATCAGGAGAAGGGATGCAGAAGACAATTTTCGTATTTCTGAGGAACAAGTGTCTGCTGCTGTCATGTGCAGTCACAGTAGCCATTTTGATTTTTACTTCTGTCTACTTTGCGTCACTCCACTGGGATTCCCTTTACTGCCACAATATTTCCTTTCATCTGCCTTATTTCTCACTCTTCACTTTTCTCTACAGTCGAGTCCGTCACCACCACAGTCGCCACCTGGCTATCGATTCTCATGTGAATATGATCAAGCCAAACAACCGAGGTGAAAATATATTTGTTTTGTGACTCTGGCAATAAGATACAACCTGCTGTTATTTTTTTCTAGCAATGTCCATGCCATAGTTAATACGTTTTTTTACAGACTTACAGAATACCTGTGAAATGATTTACGTCATGCACCATTTGCTTCAAAGTTTTAAATGTTTCAAATAACTGGGATATTTATACTGGATTTATTTGACAGAAATAGAAGGAAGACTTTTGCCGCTTTCACAGCAAAGTGTGTCCCAATGTCTTGATGCTTCTTGTGTTCCCAGTTTTTTGTCTACGCCCTGTAGGTGTGATGGACAAAATAAGGGCACACCAACAAAGGGCTGCAACTACCAATTGTCTTGATTATTGATTGATATGCTGAGTATTTCCTCAATTTATCGTTTCATCTATAAAATGTCAGAAAACAGTTAAAGCCATCCATCCCAGTTTCCCAGAGTCTGAGATGAAATGCATTGTTTCGTCCAATAGTCCAAAACCCAATAACTGAAAAATAATTTGTATATTTCAAGTGAAGTCGTAGTGATGTCATGACGACCAAAAACCTTTTGAGAAAATGACAGATGTAGCCTCTCATGTCAGAAAGATCAACATCTAGTCATGCAACTTGATACTGTTGGTAAGCGGGAAACAGACACTACGCTCTGATAGATCCAGTGTGTCTGTGCTGAGAACTGTAAACATCTCCACGTTCACAAATTGTTGATGTGTTGGCATCAATCAGGCAACGTATTCACATCAGTGACAACATGTTAAAACATCTGGCACATGAGTGATCAAGAAAACAGTGTCTCTCTGAATATACATCATGTCCCGATAGAATAAATACTGAGGAGCAGGAATGTTGCTCTCAACCTCATCTCATGGCTGGAGGACAGTAAAGTCAACACTCAGTTACTTTTAAATCACCTGGCTCAGAAATCTGAACACAGATGGATCATTAAATATGACTAGAAAGCTTTTTTCAATATTTTGAGATTGTTGGTAATAAGAAGTAATTGGTGTACCTTTAAAAAGTAAATAAGACAATTATGTCTGTAATTTAAATGTTAAATGTTGTTTCTACTTTTGATCATCTGCTTGTCATAACTCTAGTGTGGGTATTCTTTACTCTGTATATGCGTGTGTGTTCATGTTTATGTCATGGAAGAGAAAAGAGCTCAAGGTTGGCATGACACAAGCTTGTTGTTCTACGCAGCGCTCAATCACACAACAGCCCCATGGAAAGAGAATAACACTGGAGAATCATCCTCCTTGGCGCTTTACTCCTCCTCGACCTCTGATTTCTCTCTCTCTCCTGCCCTGTCTCTCTCTCTCTCTCTCTCTGTCTGCCTCTCTCTCTCTGTCTCTCTCTCTCTCTCCCCCAGCAGTGTGTGTGAGTGGTATCCATCTGTCAGTTGTCAGTGCCAGGGAGCGATACAGAGAGCTGTCACTTCTCGTCAGCCTGCATTGGTGAGGCCTTTTGCAGCTGCCCTCCCTGACTCGGGGCCAGAGCAAATGTACGAGTGTATTTGTGTGTGTGTGTGTGTGTGTGTGTGAGAGAGAGAGGGAGAGGGAGAGGGAGAGAGAGAGAGGGCTGAGGAAAAGGAAACAAAGACAAAGAGAGAGAGGATAGAGAAGCAGTAAAGAGAGAAGGGTATTCAGGGGGCACTAAAGTAATTAAACTGGAGACAATTGAAGGAAAGCTGGAGAGAGATTGGAACCAGCGCAGGACACACAACAGACTGTAAATATCACATTACTGTGATACGTTCAGCACTGTATCACTATGTGCTCCACAGGACATGAGGTCATCCATGACTTTTATCAACCTCTGTTGGTGACCAGCAGGAACTGCAACAACATTTAGACGTACTTGTCTCCTCCTATAAAGGGCCTGACACACACCCTCGAATATCACCGGAGGAACAGCTCCAAACAAGAAGATCTTCCAAATGTAGTCTAATACCGCCTTGAAAGCAAATGCCAGTACGCCAACAGTGGCACTAGATGTGTTTGTTTGTGAGTCATAAATTAATAACATAACTCACAAGCTCCTCAAAACAAGCTAACAAACAAATTAGAAATGTAACTCATGACACTGTTGACCACTGGTGTATTGCTGCACAGTGATCCAAGCACATAATCAAGTCTTGGTTATTTGCAAGAAAACTGCTACTTTTTAAGTGCAAACATACCAGACTAGTTTTGATTTTGAGTACATTGGTAGTTTGTCTCACTCCGGCATTAATGGACCTACAGAAACTGATAGTACACTGAATAGATGTTATACATTTGTGCAGTGAATCTTGAATAATGGTGAGACATCAACTGGGGTCCCAGTCAGTCAGTGACCTGAAATTCCTGTAGTTTGCTCTAAAACAAGAGTCGTCGCCCTTTTCGCATCCCACTGGTTTGACCCAAACTCAGGAATTAAATTAGGAACTAAATTCTGTTTTACATAATTCTGTTTTTACCACATTTGAAGAACCACGCAGATTAAGTAAATTAGTCCAAAGAAATGCAACATTTGAAACGTTTCTCACTCAAGGAAAGCACAGTGTTGCCATCATGTTTACTGTTGTGCTACTCTGATGTACTGAAAGCCTGAAATCGACTCACTGGACAAAATCTTTTTTCAGACAAAATGTTTAAAGCACCATGACATGCAATAGTTCCTGCTGCTGGGAAAAGAAAAACACTGAAGCAACATGCCTTGATGTATATATTCTATACTGAGCTGGAAGGGCCAGTAAATAAATAATAGCAATAAAGGTAAAGACTCTCGGGCTGAGGTGGATAGAGCACACTTTGTAATACGAGTCGTGCAAGACGGCAAAACGGCAACAGCACACACAGAGGAGACAACAGTAACAGTGTTTGACTGTTCAACATTAATCCTTGACTTGTCAGCATCACTGTCTCTGAGTAACGGCTGCATGACTCGGATGACATTAATAATTTACTGCAAAAGATATTTATCAGCTGAAAATGAACAAAGGTCGCTGCTTTGAACTTCTTTCATGCTTGTTTTCCTCTGACTCAAATCTAATATGTGAGACAAGAAATTAAACAAGTTTATTAGTTTCCATATTCTTCATAACTTGTGCGACATGGGCACAGGCTGTGAAATCATGTGAACAGGCCGCAGTCTTTATAATGAGGACGGATAAATCACACATCACTGCTCTGAGAGGGTGCTGTTTATTAGCTGGCGATAAAGGTGGCTTTGTTGATGAAACCGTTACTTATTAATCGCTTGACAGTAGATCAATTTTAATCTGAAACCTCTACTTAGCATTCCCTATTTATTTCATCTTCATCTGAATTGATTTCACCAAACTTTCTCTTTCTGAACAGCTTTTGTCCTCTTTCAGGCGTATTGTTTTTGAAGCGTTAGTCATTATTTTTGATACTGCAAGTAAATCATAGTTACTCTCTCCTCAAAACGAACTGTGTTTGTTTACAAGGGCATAATGATGATCATATGCGAATGGCTCCATCTTATGTGTTTTACACTCGTGACGTCAGTGAATATTTCTTCACCTCTCTCCCTCCCGGCCTCTCAGAGGAAGCGACCTTCAGGAACATTGAAATGACAAGCATGACGAGCCCTGTGTAGTGGTGAGGGATCCGAGAGCCAGCCTCAGGGGCCTCGCTGTGAGAAACGCTTCTCTCGCTCTATCTTTCATCTCTCAGTCGAGTCGTTTCAAAGGAGTCGATAAAGAAACAAAGCTAAACTACAGCTGCAACAGCTTCGGTATTGATAGAAATACAGTTTAAGACCAGTTCTATTGATTTGCAGTGAGTGTGTGTGTGTGTGTGTGTGTATCTCAATTCGACAAAGAGAGAAATGTGAAGGGCGTCTTTTACTTTGAGTGCAACTACATTCATAAAGGAAATGCATGCAAGCCACAACCGAAGCTCTTTTCTGTTAAAGAGAGACTCGTGTTGTCATTCCCTTTCCTTTCTCCTTCTTTGTCAAATCAGGATGACTAATTTGGCAACATGATTGCCACCTTCAGCAACACTGCAATTCAGAACGGAGCAATTATGGCGAACATTTCCGGAGAAAAATGCCCACATTCAGGCAAAGTGCAGACTCAGCAGAGTTTATGAATCATTTGGTAACACTACATGAACACAGTCAGAGCACCTGAGTTTTACAGCCGGAACTCACCGCAGTGATGAATAACACACATCAGGGGGAAAATGTCAGTTTATTGTGCAATACCTCGAAACGGTGTGTTCAGTAGCATTTCACAGCTCGGTCAAAAGGACATATTTGAAGGGACTGTACAGTAAATACACAGTTTTGTGTCATTTTGATAAAAAGTGAACAAATAAATGTAGATCGTATGATTGATTGTGCAACATGTGATGCCTGCAAGCACTTCTCAGCATAATTCACTGCTTAGTTGGTTTGATGGACATGCTGCAGGCTGACCTCAAGCCATCTGTTTCCACAATATTCTTCTCAAATCACAAAACAGAACTGGAAAAGATGAATGACTTTGCTGATTTAATTCACTTGGTTCAGTTCTTTTCAAAGATTTGTAGTTAATGACTTTTAAAATGAGCTTTTTTTGACCCAAGCTAAGCGATCACATCGCAGTTCAAATTCACTTCAGTATGTGTGAACACATTCAGTTCAGCATACAGTCAGCCTGGTGGTGGTTCATGCTGTTTCATTCAGTTCAGTGCAAAACTAGGTCTATACAAGCATAGATTTATGGTTAATAATTCAGCAGAGAACTATTTGCAACAAAGTTATCATATCATGATTGTTTCAGTGGTTTTCTCTGACTTTTGGTGCGTTTTTAACCAGAATGCCATCAAGGCTGAGATGAAAACATTGTTCTGAGTCACCACTGAGGAGCTCTACTGCCAAAAGCTACTTATTCTGTCAATGACTATGTTAACGTGTATTCTAATCTACTCTGCTAGCCAACAGTTTGCGAGGGTCGGGTTGAGATGTATGCCCAAAATTAAAGCCCACATTTCTGGTATGAAGGAGAAACACACCTACTTTTCAGCGTTCTGAGAGATATTAACAGGTTTTTGGATATGTGGAAGTATCACAACACCAACCTTATCAAGAAGGTAGTTTAGGGAATGAAAGAGGAAGGCTGTGTACGAACAGTCAAACAGGTTAACAGGTTACAAACTTATTCAAAGTAAGGGCAGAAACTGGAATATTTTGTGATGATGATGATTCAGTGAAGTCATTTAAGTTTAAAGATTCATTGTTAAAGATTCACTTGTACATGTGCAGAACACATGTATCATTAAATGAGGTTAACTCTCGACCATTGAGCTAGTGGTCAGACAAAAGATTTAAGTTTACTTACCATATGTTTTTATGGAGCTTTCAACCACATTGCATAGTTTTTGGTCAACAGATTGAGTTTGCTTAGTCAGGAAATCCTATCCTCTGTGTCTAAATGCCTAAATGTGAGATACAGTTAAAGCTCATTAAAAACACAGTAAGTGGCCCTTGAGTTGCCTTTTTTTTTTCTCAAGAGTCTTTTTAGACAACAAAAACTGAGTCTTTAGATTCAGGTGGAATACACAGGATCATTTTGTGTCGTTCTGTAGCTGACAGCAGGGAGATAACAGGAAATGAGGGGAGAGAGGTGCAGGGATGACGTGCACCAAAGGTCCCAAAGGACTCAAATAATAGTTCATATCACTGCCTCAGCTCTCAACTCCAGTGTTTACATTTTTAAGATGTAATGCTATGAGAAAGAGCAATATAAATAACAATGAATATAAATCATGTAAAGTTGATTGGAAAACCCAAAAAGCAGAGAAAATCTCCTTCAGGCTCACGTATGAGTGTTTCTGGTCTCATACTCTGGCCCAGTGTTACAGTATATATCTGTCTTAACAGTTCTCTGATCTATGTATGACTGAGTGGGTGTGTGTATTTTGTGTGTGCGTGCCTGATGCGTGGCATTAGCAGGATAAACAAAAATCAAATGGTGTTTTTAAACAAGAAAAACACTGCATACCTTTATGAAAACTCTCTTCAAAGCCTCACCAGCAAAGCTAGAAATTCCTTCCTGAGGCATCAGTGAAATCAAAAACAACAAACGTCGCACTTATGCTCCTGTTTAGTTACTCAAATGTTTTTTTTTCTGCTAAAAAGGAGCAATGCTCCTCCAGCAGGAGAGAGAAGACACTATCAAAAGAGTTTCAAACCACAAACACACGTACACCCCCCTGTAAGAGTGTATCAGTTTTTGCCTTTCTAATCTCAGCATGCTCAAGGCAGACACATGCAGAGCATGTTGTTTCTGCTTTGTGGATTTGTGACGAAAGGTTGGCAAACTGTGGAAAATTATTTTACCTTGAATTTACCCCATCTCTGTCTTGTTGCACCACAAAGAAAGGCTTTGGGTTAGCTTTAGCTAATGTACTGCAATAATTTTATGCCATGCTGCGTTGCAAAATTTCGATTAAAGCCATGTCGAACTTGTTTTGAGAATAACCACGATAGAATATAGACCACAGTTCACAATTTTTTTTTTAAATGTGTCGAGCAACACAGGCCGTGCGGACTGGAGTTTGTTTCAGTGACAGAAGAGAATGTTGTTACCATGTTGTTACAAATACTCATGATAGTTGTTTGTCGATGGGGGAGGTTTTTAAAGCCTGTTTCTGACAATGCCTACACACCACCAGAGAGAGAGAGAGAGAGACGGAGAGAGAGATGCGAGGAGCTCTTGCCCTATATAGAAGTCCCCGTGGGAAAGGGTTGAGAATCCTTGATTCTCTTTGAGTAGGCATTTTGTCATGTTTTATAACGTTCAACTAATAAAACACAAGTCCTTGACTAAAGACTTGGACTCCCTCTGGACGTCTGCTACATGGGCAGCAATTGTTTGCCTTAAACGTACTCCTCCATCTCCTCCCAAATCGGCAATTACTTAATGCACTGTTTACTGCCGAACATGTTCATTTACCATATGTAGGAATATCAGAAGCTCATATGAATGCTAATTTTAGATCTCACCATAATAAAATTTGTAAAAAAAAATTTTGTTTTGTTTTGTTTTTTTTCATTTAAAGGAGTGTTGCACCACATGTGGTTCTTTGTGTCTTTTTAGCAAATTAGAGTTGACGTAGGATGGTGCTAGGATAAGCTCAGAAAAAGCGGAAGACGAGCTGAGGAAATTTCCAACATGGATGATTTCTTTTTTATTATCAATTTTTATTATCAAGGCTAAGAGTTTACAGCTGTAAGGTTCTGTTAAGGGTCATTGGAGCTAGCATGCTAACGTCAGCATGCTAATATGCTCACAACAACAATGCTTATCTTAAGCAGGCATAATGCTTACCATGCTCACCGTCTTTAAGAATGTTTATACGCTAGCATCTGCTAATTAGGACTTAACACAAGGTGCAATACTGAGGCAGATGGGACAATCAATTGTTTTTTTTTCCAAGTATGCAATCCATCCAATGAGATATTTCAGTCTGGATAAAAACGGTGGACAGACCGACCAACATTCCCATTTAGCTTTGCTGCTAACATGGCTAAAACGTTTGACCGTAGGTCAAGGTCACTCACACACATTATGCATAAGCCTGCATTATAGGGATTCTCTCGTCTAGCATGGTGCAACCGTTTAGATATGCCAGATGCACAGGCTTATCTGTAGATGTGATCAGTGCATCAGGTCAGTTCTTTAGCTGCTCAACTGTCTGTTTAATTTCATGTCATGTAATTCAGATTAGTTACAAAAGTCAAAAACAGATCTGAATGTCCTGCCATGTGGCTGTCAAAAGGGCACATTTATCATGTGAATTATCCTGCCTCTCAACATATGGCATTACGCAGATAAATTAAACAGGAGTAGATTCTCCTCATAACAAATCAATACACATTTTGGCCTTATTCTTATTTAGACACATTTTGGGGGCTACAAATATGAACCTCTTATCATGCAGGCAGGTGAATCCATAACACCACCGCCAGCAGTTTTGCCCATGGCTGTCTGCCTACCTCTCAAGCACTCTAAAAGGTGAACGAAGGGGGAGTTTTATTGTTAAGTGGGCTTGGACACAGTAAAGAGCTGGTGTTTAACAGCACTATTAACAGCAAGATGGGAGATCGATACAGCAAGGTAGAGAGGAGGCGCATCTCTGTCACTGTGATGTGTTATTAGTGCCCGACAGTGGAGGGATCTGGCTTCTTTCCAGTTCCCGGGCCTTGTCGTGTACTTTGCTCCACAGCAATTAAACCAAAACCCCTCTTCCCACTCTGCACTACAGATTCAGAGCTTGTAAATAACCATTTCATAAATTTCAAAAGCATTAACAAGTGTGGGCGAACAGTAAGATCTTTGCCATAACAAATAATACTTTTTTCTGAGAGATTTATTTTGGCACCATCAAGATAATATCCTCTGTGTTCTTAATAACTGGAGTTGAGTGAGATATCCTCAAGGTCTTGGATAATGCAATCTCCCATATTCATACCCGTAGTCAGATTGCTCTTTATTTTGCCATAGATTCTGTTTCTCCTCGCATTGCTCCTTTCAAGTGCCAAATGCCATATAACCAATGCGTCTCTGGTGGAACAAGCATGAATGAAACCTTAAAGGTTTCTACTTGCCCTATGTGATGGCTCCAAATTGGGCACGTCCTCAATATTTAAAAAAAATACAGCTTCCAATTGACTCAGAAGTACAAACTACAATATAAACTGACCTGAAATGGTCATTTAAAAAAAACAGTATATTGGAGAATGTAGAGTGGACTAAATAATAATTGATAAAAATGGAGACGCACCACAACAAAAAGTCACAGTTAACAAAAAGTTAACAGAGTTAAGTTGGAGTTGGCTCCATTATGTTTAGTCCCACCAGCGTTTGTATGCAAAACTTATAGATGAACTGAAAATTTAAAATCAGTTGTTCTTACACAGATATTGTATAAAAATGTAAACTCTATTCCTTTCATTGCATTTGCATATGTGCCAGAAACTGACACAGAAATGATACCCTGTCTTCAATGTCACACTCCGTCAATTATCTGTTGTTGACTTATTGCAACTGGTCTAATGTCTGACATTTGCAGGAACTGCTGAAGGAAGCTCAATAAGTGACGTGTAGAAAGATGGTGAATTACACAACATCACAGTTAAAGAGCACGCTGAAATTAATTTCCGGACCAGTCTATGCTCACCTCAGGTTGCTGAGGCTCAGGCAGGTTTACGTAACCACACACTTTAATTATACCATGTTTATACAGTTTATACAGTCTTACCATTAATGCTGCCTGCATAATTATTTTCAGATATGGTGGCGTCTTATGAAAGGAAAACAAATATTCAGGTGCTTCGTCGAACCACAGTAATCATACTGTAAACATTCATCATGCTTTTCATTTTTTTTTTAAATTACATTTTATACAACTGTTAACCTTCTCATGTGAAGGATGCATTGTAGATAACTATATCCTTGATACACTCCATGTAATGTATCTTTAGCTCAAAATAAGTGGAACTCTAGAGAGTTGAAAGGGGCTGTAATTTGTAGAAAGTTACCATTCTTATGACTAAATACGTAGTTTTTAGTGGTCTTTACAACGAGAAGGAGAAATAATTATAGCTCAGAATAAAACCTTAAGTGATTCCTCTGGTTAAATTGTATTTCTTTCCCATGTTGGCAAAGGGGGATATAAAATGTAAAGACGAGCTGCAGGGCAGAAACAACTAACTCGAGACATGTCTCATTCAAGGAAAACACAACACATTATGTACATGATGTGTATATACACTTGTGTTTCTAGTTTTCTGCAGCAGGATTTCCCCTGCTAAATAAAATCAAAAGCGTACATTGTCTTGTATTTCACTTTAGTCTCACTTGCACATCTTTTCTTACAGTATCTCCACTGTCAACTATGAAATAAGGAAAAATACACAGAAAATGTTGCTTGAAAAATAATAAAATGCTACCCTGACTATCTCAGTGTATATGGAAAATGTTAACGACTCATATACGTCTGAATTCTATGATATCACCAGATATGTATGATACATTCCCATGGAAACTAAAGCCAATAATGAATTAATCCACAGGTTACACAAGCTGATATGTTTGTTCTTTGACATGAACAAAGGCCACAGTAGTTTGATTTGAATTAATCTCACATGCACCACCCTGCAGCACCACATGTATTAATCTGCGTCCGAAAATGGTCCCAATAATTGAACCATAAATGTAACGTGACGCAGGCCTTTAAGGGAACCTGAATGCTGGTTCTGCATCCAACAAGTGAATTACCATAGTAACTTGTATTCACCTTGTATCTTGGGTGCAAACCATACCTGATTTGTAGAAACCAGAAGGCCGCAGGATAAACCATACAGCACTGGTGGATGTACTAATGATAGTATACATTTACGTCAAACTTCAGCTTTTACAAGACGTAATATTTACTGAAAACATTCATTTTCGGTAAAGGTTTGAGGAAGTAAGAGCGTGATTATCAGTATGATTTACTTTAAGATTCAATGACTCAACTTCAAGTAGCTGAGGGGATTAAATTTGAATTTATTGGTGGCGATCTATTTGATAAAATGTCAGTGTAAGTATGTAAGGTTGTAACATGGTTTTACCCCCGCAGAAGCATTATGCAACAAATCACTGGATTTTGTCTGTTTGTTGTTAGTGTTTTACCATATTAAAGCCGCGCTCATTGATTTTTCTTCCTCCTCTTTAAAAGTGTGCTGTACATGTAACAGAGTGTGCAGATAATGTTTGAGTTTGTCCTCCAGATGTCTCTGTGAACTCCAGATGCTCTCAAACGCTGTCTCCTACAATCATCCTTCTTCATTCCCACTAACAATTAGGTAATGAAATATTGATCTTTAGTTAGATTCATATTGATGCTATTAGCTTTGCATTGATAAATCACTGATGCTGGGAGCCAGACCAGGAAGACATTACTGTGTGTTAATCTGATGGATATGCCTTTCCCTTCCTGCACATCTCTACCTGGAGTGTCACACTTCATCTTTTACTGTGTTTTAAAGCAGGTTCATAATGGTGGTTTGACACACATTCTCTTCATTGTATTTAAGGTCTCACTCTTGGTTGTGAATTTAGGATTGACTTATTGATTAAGAACTTGAAACTCGTTTTAATTAATTTTCAGTGTTTGGAAAAAGAGGGTAAACAAAGGCAACTAGAAGAGAATATATGTAGGAGAGAATATCACCTCTTAAGTTCATAACAATCCTGAATTTGTGGTTTTTCCAAATATTTCTAAATAAAAATATAAAATAAAAATGTACCTGGCTTTTAGTGGTTGCTTGCATTCAAAGCATCCTATAGCACTGTACAGTACCCTGGTGTAGGTAGGAATAAAATCTTTGACCCTGGCAACTTAAATGCCTTGCTCTAACAATGGAGGTATACAGAACAACATTTCCAGTCACCTACTGTGACTGCTGAGAAATCTCCTTATCACCAGAGTCCACCTGTCTGAGGCGGCGCTCAGTATTTTAGCCTGCTGTCTTGTCATTACTGTCTCAGTGGGGCCTCGCTATCTAAAACGGATACACTGCAATACACTTTAAGGGCCTGAAATTAATAAAATTTCATATCAAAATATAGTTACATGTATGACTTAATGAAATGTATTCAAATCTTTACAGATACCTGATTTAATGAGGAAAAATATGGAACTGGTGTTTGGAAGAAAAGTTTAAGATGTTGAAGAGGTTAAAATGTTTAAGAGGTCAGAGGTACACACAGAAGGTCTGCTGTTTGACGCAGAGGCTCGAAATCATTGGTCCCCCACATTTTTTGCTTGTGACACCGTAATGAAAAACATGATGGAGAGAGTTGAGGATGATTTTACCCTCTTATCTTCTTAAATGTTTACTGTAATACATTTAAGAGACATGGGGAGGCTTAACTATATGGGATTCCACAAGAAGAAAAGAAAACTGAAAAATTTACAGTTTTGTGCAGCAGGTTTTTTGTTTTTCTTTATCTGAACTGAGTGTTTGCTATATACAAACAAAACTGCTGGTGTACAGAAGCAAAATTCTGCCCAAGTGACGCCTGATGGGATTCCGACCACAGGTTGGGAGCCACAGCTCTAGATTATGTGACACATGCACTGCCTCCTTAATCTAAGAAATATGTTACAGAAATAATTTACATCTATGATATACTGACTATATTAATGTCCCTTTCATCTGAATTTTCACCACTGTGGTGGTCATGTCTAATTACTTTTCACCCAAATCCTAAATCAACTAATTTTAAGTTTTCACATCCTGCAGCAGAGCTGCAGCCAGAATTTTAGAAATAATCCGCCTCGCAGAACCCCACCTACACACATTTTTTGTGTGTGTAGGTGCCAGGTTTTGACAAATCATTCGCCAAACTCTGTAAAACTTTCTAAAGAAATTTATATTGATTCTAAATTTAATTTATATAATTTTTTGTTTGATTTTATTTACTCTAATGTCCATAGATTATTTATTTACAGCTAAATAACAGTTTAACTTAGTCTAAAAAATATATAAAAGAATCCGCTTTGAAAAAGCAATAGTTATGAATGTAGAATTTAAACTCCTGTTTATATAACAATAAACCCCCCCAAAGTTTCAGTACTGTTACTAAGTGTGTGACTTCATTGTCGTCAAGTCTAATTGTAAACCTTAATCCAAGCCTTACCTCCAAATTTCCTTTTTACTTTGACATTTAGTCAAATTCTGACTTATCTCTTAAACCCTGATTTACTATACAATAACCGGCCAGTTAAAAAAGTAAGGAACCCCTCCTGAAGTGAAGTCTCTTTACAATACTGTCTGTACTTGAGAGGTATAGAGCGTACACTGGTTCTCATAAGTACAGCAGTACAACAGCAAAGCACACACACAGCGTCTGTCCTGACAGCTGTCACTCCAATCGGCCACCAGTCCGTCTCTCCTCCCTGCTCAACAACAGTCAGGCGTTTCCCTGTCAGACAACATATGCCACTGCATTTTTCCTGCTCCGAGCTGCCTGACAGTATCCACTCCCGGACCCTGTGGCCGGCACCGACTCTCAGCCCTCTTGCTGGTGGCACTGCGAACATGATCTCTGATGTCTCTCAGGCAGCTAACTGATGCTGTCACTGCACCAAGATATAACACGACCCACTGACAAACACACTGTGACAAGGACATGCTGTGTGCACACATACACACTCACATGCAAGTGCTCATGCCTCGTTGATGTGCTAGACAACAGTTGCTGCAAGTACTACCTTTATTCAGTATTTATTTCCTCCTCCGGGTTTTAGCAACCAGACGAGGTCAGCTGCACATATGTTGACAGTCACAAAAATATAAGACTTCAAATGCTGTTCGTGACTTTATGGCATATTTTGTTGTTCCATCTGCTAAACCTTAGCCACTTGACACATTTAAATGTTAAAATGCTAAAAGTTGGGATTTACCACATGTGATAATGTCTAACTCATGCTTGCAGACAAATAACTGCCTCAGACTGGAAAAAGGCCTCGCCTCATAATTCGAAGCTTTGTTTTGTTCTGAATCAAGTTGTATGTGGGGACAGCTTCTCGAGGAAGTTTGAGGGCAAATATTTTATGGTTATGGTTCATGGTTAAAAAGATTAACTAATGGCTGTATATTACCACATAAAGAAGTCATGTAGCCAAGCAAATAATTAAGAGGGATTGAAATTCATCTTCTCCATTGTAGCTCCTTTATTTCTTGACATTGCCTGCCATCTACTGGTAGAAATGGCAAACTGCAGAAACCATGGTCAGAAGATACAAACTATTTGTACTAAATCAAAATTTGGGCAAATGATCCTCACATATTCTATAAGAGTGGATATTGCCTTCACATATTGGATAATTTGAGAACTTGGGCACCTTTCAAGATGTAAAATTACCCATTAAAACATAAACAGAGCATTTATTAGAAAAAAGAATGATAATATGTGAGTGTGATAATGACAACAGCGCTATCAACATATAAATCTACATTGACCAACTTTATTTGTGTATTTTTACAGTCAGACAAAATGTGGAACTGGTGAAAATAGAAATTCTGATACCAACTTAATTATCAACTATGAAACATGTTTACATAGTCACAAAAATGAGCCCAGTGAGAGCTCAACTTTAAGCTTTAGGTTTGCATAAAAGTTCAGGCTTGCATAAAAATCACTGCCTCACTGTTTTCTCCACTGTCACACCTCCTCCTCCTGCTAATCTGTCTGCAGCAGCATCTTTACAGACAGCAGTTAGTTCACAGGCTCAATAACACCTCCTGCACTCTCACCGCAAGTGTGTCGCTGACAAAAAAAACACTTAAAAAATAATTTTCTGTTGTTACTACAAATATCAAGTACTTAGGAGTGTTAAAATCCCACTCTTAGCAAACAAAAAAAAGACCATTAAATAAAACAATCATTTACAATATTTATCAAAAAGCACGTACAGATCAATACTCCAACAATAAATTATGTATTCTCGAGATCTCCCAAGAATCCATAAGTTGATGGCTTTTTGTCAAATGCATAGACTATTTCTCTATGGGAGATGAATACACTGAATCCGAACTAAAATACAACCATACTAAACAAATCTGCAAACAGAAAACACATGAAAACAAAAAGAGAATGAGGTGTATTTCAAAATAATAATCAAAAACCAATATTTCGCAGTCATCTTAGTAGCTTGACTGGCAGATGTAAGTCCGGGCCACATCAGTAGAAATTGTTATCGCTACAGTTTCTACTTCTAAAATAAAAATCACAGAATTAAATTGCTACATCACTAGCATGATGTGCAGATGTTTACACTATCTCTCTGATGGGAGAAAAAAGGGACAAATGATAGCATTTAAATTTCAATTATAAAGCTGGACACCACATTTCATTGTTAATTGGGCATTTTGACACATAAGCTTGTTTCACAGACTGGCTACAACAATGGCCACCAATTCAGGTGTATTTCTCTGGTTTTCTTAGGTGAATTGATTGTCCACTCTGGATCTTAGGTTTGGCATTAGCTATGGATTTATGAGATAAATGTTGAGTTAAAGAGATCATGGTGCCACTGTTTGACACGGTCGCCTGATTTTAAACCCAGTCAAAAAGACAAGAATTAAATGCTGCTGTAGTTGTTTTACAGTGGTATGATTTGCGGCTGTAAAGCAGATGTGAGCTGTTAAGTTAACTTGGTCACTTATGGAAGGAGAGAAAAGATGGCGGATGCACTGATGATGTCCTTCAGCACTAACTCATGTGGGTGTATTTGAGTATATACTGATCAAGGCTGAATTTACATAAAGAAATTCCAATTGCCTGGAGTAAGATTCTCTAAATGTGTGTAGGATGATCAGCTAATGGTGCTAAAGCCTCAATTCTGGTCAGATTTTATGTCTAATTAAACTATCCCTAATTGCCTTTCCACAGTTCTCAACTAAAAATGAACAAACCATTGCTGGTTTTTCACTGTAACTGAAAAGAAAGTGACTGTGACTGAGTGCTTTGCTTGACTCCTCTGAATGTACCAGCACTACACCGACAAGCCTCTGTATGTGAATGTGGGCTTAAAACTGAAAAGTCAATATAAGACAATATTTTACCTACAATTTATATTTAAGTGGCCCCGTTGCATGTTGTGTATGTTAATGCTAATCTTCTAATCTAAAAAGTACATTTTACAAGCTTGTGGGCTCCATTAAAAAGAACATAAAGAGAAGGTAAAAGAAGTAAAATGTTCAGGTCACAGCTTATATCTTTCGATGTGTTTCTAGTGGCATTCTGGTTTTTAAGATTTTGGTGCTTTATTGTTTTGCTTTATCTCACTAGATAGAGCTAATTTTTCACTTATCAGTGGGCCTTTAGCCGACATTATGTCCTCTTTATCCTTGCAACAGTAGCTTCACATTTACTTTCCACCCAGACTATGGTCCGCCGTGCTATTTTCTACAAGAAGCTTAAACAGTCCTACCTCATTTCCATAGAACATATCTTCATGTGTGTTTTGGTTACTAACATATCTACACTCTTAACAAACAAAAAGCATGCATAACACTTCAAATTAAACAACCATGTTACGAAATAATAAGAGTCCACCTCGTTGCTTTGCATATATTGTGCATTTTCCAGTGCCTCTGTCCTTTTTCAAGAGTAATGGCTGGTTCCTTTAAAGAACAGCAGGCCTCTCTGTTCAGCAGTGCCGTGAAGGCTGGAGACCAACAGGAACACCAAGTGTCTCACGTTCCTTTATGAAGAGACCCTGAGGATGAAGTGGAGCGGCTGTTCACCTGCAGGAGACAAATGCGAAGCATACCCGTTAGATCTGACAACACTGAGAGGGAATGATGTGTACATTTGTGAGTAAATAATGTATACTCACACTGTCAAACTATGAATAACTGTTCAAAATCATACACACTTAGAGGGCAACTATGTTATCTGACATCATAATTTCAATTAAATATATGCTGAGATATTTACATTGACAAATGTTTTTGTACAGTGAAAATATTTTAAATCTCTTTTGTCCATTTAGTGTTAATGTCCTTAATGAAATACAATATAAATATAGCTAACCAGTATTAGGGTGCACTGTGTGTTAATACCTCTACACTTTGGTGAGAACAGAATAATGATGACATGTTATGTAGTGCAGGACCTGTCACACTATGCTATATTTTATGCTAATGTATTAATTGACCTACAAGGTCTCACTGTAAATTCATACATAAAAAGGCAAAAGAGAAAATAAAATTCATAATTTCTCAGCTATCATAGCAAATATAATATTCAGTATTACTGTTTAACATCCCCCACAGTGTTATCCATATTGGTTTTATCTAATTTCTAACTCCTCAACCCTACAGACTGAGATATTGGCCCGGTGTTTAAAAAGTTGCCCACATATTACTCTAGGCTAGGGGAAAGAGGGGAAAGCGAGAACAGTTGTAGGTAGCATCAGGGTAGGCCTGACTGACAGGCTGATGACACACCATATGGAGATGTTGGGCGAGTTTTACCCTGAGGGGGACAACAATGTTTTTTTATTATGTGTTTGCCTCCTCCCTGTCAGCCTCTCTTACAAAAACAAGAAGGAAGAGACAGCCAGGTTGTGGAAGTTGACAGCCAAGCACGCAAACACATGAAAATGCGCAGACGCACGTGTGCACAGAAATGGCATACTGTGTTGAGACACAGACTCGAGAACAGGCGCGCACAGTTGGTGAAGACATACAGTGCATGCTTTTGAGGGACAGAAGGACTTTTATGCTGTTCTTAATTTTGGAAAGTTTGAGAGGTATGTATTTAAGTTTAACTTTAATTAAGACAAAAGCATGGCCCCACCACTAGCTGGCAGCAGTTTCTGTAGTACATGTACTAATTTAAGATATATGGCTTTCTTACGGGGATACAGGTTTGTTTACATTAGTGATGTTTGTACACACAGAACAGGGTCTCCCCCAGGATATTGAATAGTAGAGGTGGTAGACCACCCAGATCCTTACGCATCTCACCAAGTTAGTAAATGTAAGATGTTTTGCTTTTTGCTGCTTTTTATGTTGCTATTAAAAGGATGTAAATAATACAAAATCATATGGTGCCTTTTGATTTAATAATTGCCTGACAGCAAGAAGGTTCCAGGTTGAAATCAAGTTTGAACCTCGGGCCTTTCCCTGTGGAGTTTGCATGTTTTCATGTTGCTCGTGTGGGTTTTCTCTGGGTACTTCGGCCTCCTCCCACAGTCCGAAGACATGCAGATTAGTTTAATTGGTGACTCTAAATTGCCTGTACGTGTGAGTGTGAATAGTTGTCTGTCTCTAAGTGTTCGCCCTGTGATTGACTGGCGACCAGTCCAGGGTGTGCCCTGCCTCTCGCCCAATGTCAGCTGGGATTGTCTCCAGCCCCCCTGCGACCCTTAAGGACAAGCGGTATAGACAATGGATAGATGTGTCAGGTGATTCACATGTCGCCTGAAGACCAGGACACATTCTTTATCCATCTTATTTGTTAATTAAATCCAAAACTACAATATCAGTGGCTTCTGCAGAAAAAAAAAACATACTTGTTTGGAAGCTTCAGAGGTGGAATGGACTTCTTTTCCAAAATTTCCATTTAACTGCAACATTGCTGTAAAAACAGGGATGTAAAAAGAGCATGTAAATATAAATATCCTGGTAACGTCTCGTTCAGATTTTCATGTTTTAAAGGCCTACTAGTGACCATCACTCATCCTTCAGTGTAAGACATCGTAACATTAGAGGAAACTCTCACAGGGCAGAAAGACACTTTTGTTTAATCCATTAAAATTATAATTTTAGCAATCAGCGTTCAATCAGTTCCCTATTGTCAACAAATCAATATTCCAATATGAATTTGTCCATTTACACTAAATTACTCTCAAAAAGCTCCCTCTTACCTTGTGGATCAAGCCTGGGATCAACAAATCCCCATTGCTGGTAGAGAGCAGCCAGATCGTGGGGACTGTAGTTTTTCAGGAGACTTAAAATATCAATGTCCATTGGCATTTCTCCTGTCGATTCATTCTTTCCCTGAGCAAAACGGAGTGGTTCTAAATATGCCTTGTGACCCCACATGTTCATGGCAGCCCACAGATCAGGACCTTTAGGACCTGAAGAGGAGTCACATGACTGCCTGCGGGAATGGGCTCTATCCGCAGTTGTGTGGGATGAAGTCCCACCATGAGTCCTGGCTAACATGAAACCCAAACCCTCCTGTGGGAAGTTTGCTTCCACTGCAGCTCTGTGGCTTCTGTGTTTGGGGCTGCTTGTAGGCTGGAAACTGGGGGAACTCTTGCTGTGCACGACACCGCTCGATGAAGTAGCTGGGGCGCTGGAGCTTTTAGTTCCCCCCTCCACTGCCCGGTTATGTTCACCAGACTTCTTTTGAGGTAGGAGTCCCATCCTCCCACTGGGCTGTGTCCCATCTGAAGAGCGTGAGTCCTTTGGCTGGTGCTTGGACTTAGGGACACCTGACTGAGTCTTGGGGGCTGAGTTCTTGCTGCTGCTGCTGCTGCTGCTGCTGCTGTGGGTTGTTGATCCTGGGGCCTGTGTGCGCTGAGTTCTTGGAGCAGGTAAAGCAGGGCAGTCCTTGCCTTCCAGGAACGGCGGAGGCCCTGTACGTCTCCACTGTGAAGCGCTTGCCTTTAAACTCTTAGGGGTGTTAGTGCAAGGTGCCCACTTGGGTGCCATGGAGCTGCTGCCGTCCACTCTGTGTGCAACCCGCTGATGGATCCACAGAACCTCTGGGTAGTTGGTAGTGTGGGCGCAGTATGGGCACTGATGTTTCACCAGGCCCTCTGTTTTTATTGGAAAGTTTACATCTCCTTCGCTTGCAGGTAATGCAGACAGATTAAGGAGGCTTCCTGCGTCATTAGTAGTATGTACCTGCCCTTTGACCTCAGTACCATTTGACTTTTCTGTTTTAATATTTGACTCTGCTGAGCCCTGGCCAGGCAGACACGTGTAAGGATTCCAGTATGGCTGACTGAGCAGCGCGCTCCTGTTTCTGAGGTAGTCCATGTATCTTGAGGCTTTGGAACCACTTTGGCTAATGTTGTCCAAAATGGTGCTATGTTTGTTGAAGGGACTAAGGAAGTCCTGGTGCTGCCTGTGCAGGTGAGACCTGAGTAGTGACACGTCGACGGTGTGGAAATCACAGTGCTCGCAGAAGTATGGTTTTTTATCTGTAAGCAAGAGCAGAAGTAGAAATGTCAAGGTAATGCACAACATTTAAGTGCTGTGTCAGTATGTGTATGTACACAACTCAGGACCACCAGCAGTGCTGGTAGTGCTGCTTAACTATCTTATGCTGATTAAACACAAAGTTGTGAATTGGGTAGGAAAACCAGGTAGGTGCCCTTTCTTCCAAGCAGAGCTCTAAATCTAGTTGAACAAATAAGATTTTAGGTGTTTATTCAGCAGTAAGCTGTAGCATGTATTACCTGCCAAAAAGCAGGATTTATACTCTCCACAAACACAATAAACTCTTCTTTATCTTTTCAAAAATAAAAATGGTAAAAAAAAAAATGGCACATGCTCTCTCAGTAAAGCTGCTTCTTCATTTACTTCACGTGTTACAGGTATTTCATATTGTTGTGTATTCATATATTACTGTACAGCCAAGAAAGTATTAAAAGATATATAACTAATTAAAACATTTTGGAATTAAGCTTTGCATGTCCCCTAAAAATCTTCTGAAGCTTAGGTAAGGAAAGGATAATGGGTAGTAACAAGTACAATTACAGTTGTTGTAATTCAGGTATAAATTCACTAGAGGTCTCCCTTTTCCACAGTACAACTCTAACTCGTTTTTACACCCAATACAGAGTTTTCTGAGTATTTAATTACCACACAAGTGGCATACTAACTTTAACGTCCTTTACAGCATTATAAGGGAGTATAAGTCAAAGCCAGTTTTATCAGAAAAAGTGACACATCTGCATGTCTATTAATGTAACATTTGATATTTGATGATATTACACACAAAATGAATGTCCTCCAGACCTTCCCATTTGTAGAGTGAGGTGTGTGTGTGTTTCTTACCCTCCTTGTCATGGTTTCTGATGCTGTTGGTCTGTTTAGGTGTGCAGTGAACATCTTTGACTTTCTTAGTCTGCAGCGCTTCATAAAACGCATGACCCAGTCCGTTCAACAGAATACGGTCCTTCTGGCAAACCTTCTTGTCACCACCTTTAGCGTGAGGCAAGCTGTTTGATGTCTGATTAAGGCCTGTATCACCCTTCACCTTCTTAACGCCGGAGCTGGAGGTGTCGATTTGCTTCCTCTTTTTCTCCTGCTTCAGGGGAACATACTCCCCTTTTTCTGTGTCATATGCCACCTCAGCATCTGCTAGCCTCTCCTCCCATCCCAGACATTTCTCGGTGACCTCCGCTAGGCGTCCCCTTGTGGCCAGCTGCCACGCTTGGTAACTACAAACTGGATCCAGCTCTGGAATTCGCCTGCCCAGGCTGTTTTCCTCAGAAGTCTCGTTTTGTCCAACACATGTGAGGTTCAGGCTTTCCAAAAAATCCCTCTTAGCAACGTGAAGCTCTGAGTTTTCAATGTCCTCCTGTGGTGGACTTTGTGTCTGAGTGTGAATGTGGTTCAGTTTATGTAACTTTTCATGTATTCGCAATGTTTTGCGATCTGCGAAAAAGTTACCACAGCCAGCACAGAGCTCATAGAGGCACTCTTCATTTATGAGCGATGCTGGATCCTGAGGAACTCCATTGATGGTGGCAGGCGGCTCATTGCTTTTTCCACCTCTTAGCTGGGCTTTAACCCGGTGAATGCGCATGTGACTCTGGAGGAACCATGCCTGGCGGAAACGGCGTCCACAAATCCGGCAGCCGTGATCCTGGGAGCTGCGGTGCCTTTTCATGTGGGATTTAAGGAGTAGTACCTGAGGGAAAACCTGGCCACAGATGGTACACGAACAGGAACCGTCACCCTCATCATCGACCTCAAGGCCATCTTTACCCTTAACTTTTTTCTTGGTTCCTTTCTTCTTCACCTTCCCATTAACGTTATGAGCTTTGTCAGGTTTGCTGACGATTTCAGGAGGGACAGGTGTCTCTGCGTCTTTCTGCTCTTGATCTCCATTCCCCTCCTTGTCACTGAGGTTGTGGCTGAAAAGACCGAGCTTATGGCTTCGAATGTGGGCTTTCAGACTGCCCTTCTGAGCCGTCCTGTGCTCACAGTAGGGACACTTGTACGGCTTCTCCCGTGTGTGTCTTCTCATGTGCTGGGACAGAGAGCTGAGCAGAGGAAAGCTGCGGCCGCATACCCCACAGGTATGGCCAGAGGTCACTTCCTCCTCAGCCTCTGCCTTTATATTAACTGAGGGTTTTTGTGGTACATCCTCCCTCTCTTCCGTCTCCATTTCTTTTCCTGGCGCCTGAGTACGTCAAAAACCACAGCTGTGTAATAAATCCTCTAATTATGCAGGTTTTTATCTTCCAAAAGTTAGTGAGTTCTCAGAACAGGCATCAAAAACTTGCAAAACATCACAGCTTCAGTGTCCATCCTGATTTTCAAAGAGGTGTTCTTTATCAAGTCACATACTGTTTTGGCAAGAATACCTGAAAATAGAAAAAGAAATCAAAATTATTATTATTATTAGCATATTAACACTGATAAAACAAACATCAAGATAGGTCAATCAAATATCATAGCAGTATATAAAATTGTTGTATAATTGTATAATATAATCCTTATTAAGAGAAGTGGAAAATGGTAATAATGATAATGTAACTCCAACAGATGAATAATTAAAACACATTTCCATGTATGAAGAGTAAGATATGTTGCTTTGTCCCCCTTGTCTTGGGCTTCACTGCATCACAGAGCATTCATCTCCTCACATACTTAGCACTGTATATTGAAATACTCAAAACAAATCAAATCAAGACAAACACAAGACCAATGAAACTGATGAAACTATTAAAACCCCAAGAATCCTTTGCGCACTATATGCCACAATACCTGTAAAAACTGTAGCATGTTTTTGTGCCGTCTTGTTCCCCCAAAGTGTCAAAAGACTGGTGCAGTTTATTCTATTCAAAAAGCAACAAAATTACATTTCTTTGCTTCCTTGTATGAAAGCACACAGAACTTTCTGCTATGAATGCACCAACAATGAAAGCAGAGGTTGCTTGCATGCGAGGTAGTTTCACTCGGGATGTCTGAAAACTGCAAATCATGTTAACAGAGTGAGCTCACTGGGGCAATTTGCATCACACAGATTTCAGAATAACCTTTGTCCTCACGGTGGATGAGCGACGCCTGTCTGTGTGTATTAGAGCGCGGGTCAGTGTCTCAACATGCATGTGTGTGTGTCTCCCCTTTGGTTTCCTATGCCTGAATTGAGTGTGTGAGGTGAAGCATGAAGAGATGTATTCATTCCTGGCCAACCAGGATGAGCCCTTAGGGGCCGTCCACTCTAATTCACGATCAATAATCCATTATCAACAAACTTCATTTTAGAAGCTCACATACAGGCACACAGAAAGCCCTGATTTCGGGGGTTAGTGCTGATGTAAGATTATGGGTCAAGGTAACAAGGTACATGTCTAAATATGGCTGTTAAAATCAAAAACCTTCATAAAAAGCAACTTAAACCTTCACAAATGTGAGGCAAATTATCTCAGCAGCCAGAAAGATAACTTTGATATGGAAGACTCTGATAGTTCTGAGACATTTGATTGAAACTAGAATAAAACCATTGAGGAACAGAACAGGCATGTTCTGATGTGGTTAACATGTTCCTCAGGCAAAACAGACTATTTGTTAATAGTGAAAGAAACTACTCTGTAGCATATAGCCAGCCAGGCAGTCAAAAGAAAAACCTGCTATTGTGTTGGCCGCACCAGAACTGTCACATCGCCTCATGTCTGGCCCTCCACCCCTCATTGGGGGGTCGACAGAGGTATTGTTAAAGTAAAGAGGCCTGGGCCTACACGTCACTGTCTTCGAATACATGTCTGGGCAAAGAGGCAGGACAAAAGACAACTCTTGTTTGTCTCATCTGTCTTTAAATGTGAGGATGAACTAGGTGCACATACACATTAGGGCTAGAAAAAGAGATTGACTCTGGTATGATCTTCAGGGGATAAGGTTGTCTGTCTAATTATCTGTATCTGCATCCACGGTCGCATCTGTCTGCATGCATGCCTGCTTGCCTGCTTGCGGTCATGTGTGCTGATCCGCTCACGCTGGAATGGGTGCTGTAGCTGGAATATGGGAGGAGTTTGGGAGGTTTTCCGGACATGGCAGGTGTTTGGTAGGCAGACGCCATCAGATTAGTGCATGGGCAATGTGGCACACTGTCTCCAAGAGGGGGAGGATGTGCAAGAGAAACTGGAGGGTGGCAATTACGGGGTTAAGGTTAAGGCGAATGTAATGAGTTAACACAATGGGGATAAAGTCAGAGAGCTGAGGGCAACAGATGGGAATAAACGGGCCATCAGTATGGAGTGAGCCGCCTCTACAGTATGAGCTTATGCTTTTGTCGGAGCAGCCTACTTAGTGTTAGTTCTACATTTGCATCTGCAATATCTACTTTTGCTCACTCATACAAGAAAATTTGTTTCATGATAGTATCAAACAAGGAGTTTGTTTACTGCAACAAAAATCAATCTCATAAAATAATTTGAACCGTCCAGTTTTTTTTACGTCATTATCTTTTCCACCTCTTCTGCTTTCATCCCATAAAAACCAAGAGCCCTTTGGAGGATCTGTAAAGTAATGCAGATAGCCAAACATGTTGCTCCGGGGCTTAACTCATTTCTTTTAGAATCCCTCGCCTTTTTTTCTCTCTCTTTTCTTTGGCAGATGAATAGGCATGTCCAGTCAGCTGTCCTCGCATTGATTCATCCTGACGTCCCAACCAGCTCAGCACAAACTGCCTATGGTCAGGGCACTGATGCTGAGAGCCTGTGTGCTCTGATGTGTGTATACTTACATGAAAATATCCACTGTTTTGTGTGTGTGTGTGTGTGTGTGTGTGTGCACTGCCCGTGTGCCTGGTTGCTGCACCAAAACTGTGGGTGTAATTTCCTGCCGGGATCTGGAAATAGCATTCCTCCTTCATTTACCTTGCAAGATCCTAAAACATCGTATAACACATCAAAATAATCCAATACCTATTTTTTGTAAGTAAGAAATGTCCACTTATAGCTAATATCTGCAAAATTCTGCAACTGTAAGTGTGGTAGAAGCAAATCTATGAACCCCATGACTGTGCATGAATATGTGGCTGTGGGAGTAAGTGTTTGTGTGCACGCCTGTGTGTGTGTGTGTGTGTGTGTGTGTTTGTGTGTGCTGAAGTCATCCAAATATTCTCCTCAACCAGCAACAAGGCCTGTGCCAACATACCCCTGACTGGAGATAGCATGTGACTGTCCTTATGCTAGTGTTCAAAGCCATAGTCACTCGCTAAGCCTCAGCTCCCATCTACTGTTTTGTGTCCAATAATCCTGTCTGTTTCTAGTGATGCGAACACAACGGAGGCATAAAACAAAACTAATACACAAACTGAGTAAATGTGGTCCAAATACAAAGATTTTTTCCCCCTTTTATCTTCAAGTTTAGCTTTCCTAAAACTCAGAAACCTGTCTGCTGAGGGCAAATGCTGTCATACGCAAAATATAATCAATGTGTTAGTATGTTTTTCATTTAAAAAAGAAAGCTTTCAGCTGTTCGGTAATTATAGAAAATATTGTAATAAAAATGGCAAAGTCGTGTTCCTTTAACTGCATATTAAAGGTAAAGTCACTGCAAAAGAGACTAGACTTTTACTGGTTCATAATATTAAAGTAGAATATTTTGGAAATTATAAATTGTAATTGCATTACAGGTGAATTGCTCTAAAATGCTCTTTAAAAAAACTTTTTATTGAAATGTTTTGACAGAAAGCTGCATTTGTTTAGCCCTAACCTGCTAATTAACCTAAATTACATACATTAAGACTACATTTTCCATTAAATCATAATGGCTGTCGTTCTCTTTATGAAGTAAAAGTGCTCTGACACGGGAGAATAGTCCTTAGTCTTATCTCTTTACTTGTATTTTGGAGCAAGTATGCGGAAAATGTATTAGCTGTTGATTCACCGCTGATGCAGTCGAAGATGACTGCTTCCAGATGTAGGGGAGTAAACACGCGCTCCCAGGTGCTTGCATGAGAAGACATGTTTAATGAATATCCAACACGAGTTCGCAGGCTCAACACATCCAGGTCTGATGCACCTTACAGTGAGCAAAATAAACGCCTGTTTCACGCTCACAAAAATCACAATATGACCCAAATCACACTGCTCTGTGCTGTGCAATATACTGAAAACAATAAGAAGTGATTGGCACACACTAATACACCTCAACACAACCTAAAGCCAATGTAAAACTCAAAGATTGGAATCAAGACCCACATGTTCCTAGAGTGACTTAACTGCATGAAAAACAGTGAAGCAGCACAGTGCTGTGGGCGAACAGCCTAATGTACCTAGGAGATTAGACAGACATGAGCTCAACAGTCACAAGCACGGACAAACTTGCGCACATTCGTGCCCATCCCCCTCCTGGTCCTACTCCCCACTCGGTTACACAACATATACAGGGATTACTCTTCATAGCATTAGATGAGCTGCTTGATGAGTGGCCTTTTATCATGGATGCCCCTTAGTGCTATGATGCGCACAAAGGGAATTGAGAGAAAGAGATTCTTGGCAGAGATTTTACCTGTTGTGGCAATATGAACAGTTATTTAAATAAAAATACACAAGATATGTCATGCAGGAGCTCAAACGCAGACATCAAAAATTAATTGAACAATGGCACGAAACCAGAAAGGTAAAGATGAAGAGATGTGATTTCTAGAGACCTTTTCAAATGACTCTACTTACTTTTGCCTTCTATTATTGACATTAATTTATCAGCTGTGGTAGGTCTAAGAATCCACTATGGACCCACTCTCTTTTCAGTGTGGATTGGCTAGTGTGGGAGACACTGGAGTATAATCTGCTGGCATTAACTTGCTCTCTAAAAAAAGCACTCTCGACAGGGATTAGATTATCATGGCAAGGTCAGCTCAGACTCGCTCTGACTGTCTCCCTTTATGTCTCTAACACTCTGCTTTCTGTATTTTACTTGATCAGGTTTCCTGTCATCTTTTGATCTGCCTGCTACCCTTTGTCAGGTGTGAAGTGTAACGCCGTCATTCATTTCAGCCCAACTGAATGTACAGTAGATCTGTCAATAAAATTAAACCATAGCAGATTAACACAGATTAAATATACAGGATGTTATGGTACACTGCACACTGAAAACTGGGAAACTGACTTTATCCACACCATGTTTGTTAGATTTAAGTGAGATTAGATTAGAGCATGAAACAGTCTTGCTCATATGGTTTGACCTGGAAAATGAGACTGTGATAATCGTATTTGATTTATTCCCAATGGAGTCAAAAACCTAAAACCTTGATGACACGAGTCAAATGCCTTGATTTTGGCTTTGAAAGAGATTTGTCTATAATTTTACATTTAAAAATGAATTCCTGTCAATTCGGCTGACTTGGCAATAGAGCTGCAGCTGATGACGGTTTTCATGATCTATTAATCAGCTGATTCTTTTCTCACTAACGCAGTTAATGATTTGGTTAAGGTTTCTGTCTAGCTAACAGTCCAAAAACCAAAAGCAGTCAGTTTACCATCACAGAAAAGTTTGAACATCCACACATATTTACATTTAAGCCTCTTTAAGAGGCTGCAACATGTGAAGACAAATTACTTTTTTGACAGTTATTCAATTATCCAAACTGTTGCAAATTGATCTTGATCTAGCAATTGTTTCAGCTATACACACCAATTATATATTATAGCATTGAACCGTGCAACCCTGCATGGTTATACATCAAACCACAATGGGTAATTTTATTTTAACCAGCATCATCTATTGTGATACCCAGTAGTTATCTTTCAACTGGCTGTGGTCTCAAACGGTTAAATAAAATTATTATGCTGAAATCCTCTCAAAGCGCAGGGTCAAAAAGAATTTATTCAGACATAAAGCGCAGTATTATGTCCCTCTGTGCAATAATATTATAGTCAGTGATTTGAGTGTGTATTCTGAGAATCAGAATAAGAAGAACAGCCAAATGCCAAAGCTTAACAATTGCTGTTTTAGAATTGAACTTGATCATTGCAATAAGCCTCCTTCAAAATCTGAGTATGAGTCAAATGTGCAGGTTTAGCAATGGGGTTGCTCTTTTGGGATCTCTTGATCTTTATCAAAACATAAAATCAAAATTCTCAAATTGCACAGACAGTGTTTATTTGTAGTACAGAACAACATGTGTAATTTCCTATTTCCTGCTATAATTAAGGTAAGGATTGAAGGGTAAGGCAATACCTGCTTAGCGATTTTACCCTGGAGCAACAGAATGACAGCTGGCAGCAGGGTCTGGATTAGGTTTCCCATAGGGGTATTGCATCTTTTACACCACCGCCTCTCTGGAGTAGAATGGGCCGATAGTAACCTGACTCCCTCAGACCCATCCAATCTCGTCTCCCTCTGTCTCAATGGGGCCAAGCAGAAGGGATCTGTGAACGCCTTACTCATCCCTCCCATCTTCCATCTGGACATTTTGCCGGTGTTTGCACTCTAGTTCCTCCGCTGGAGACTTAAAGGGCAAGTTCTCAGTAACCTATTTGAGTCATCACAAAACCCATTCAATAACCACTTACACTAATATTTTGTTTTAGTGGGCGATGCGTTGCTTTGTGCACTGCATTAAACCTGCATTAGTCTACAATACTCTTGATAAAAACAAGCAGCATTTCAATAAACAACAGAGACGGAGCTCTTTTAAGCCATGCCCACACCGGAGGGGAAAACATTCATTGCTCTCCATTGACTTTGTATCACGTGAAGGTGCCTCCTTGTCGCTTCAGTCAGCCTAAAACCTGCTTTGTGGTGAAATGTACTACCAAAAGACGCCAAAATTAAGTTTATATATGCTGCCAATGTGAAACATTGCTAATCAGATCATCATACTAATATATCAAAGTAAAGAGTTACCTTAAACATAAGGTGCCGTGTATTAACTTAAGTCAATATAAATCATATGTATGTATAGTAGTATAATTATAGGAGGCTTTATCAACTACTTAGCCTGTTAGCTAACGTTAGCTATCTTGCTCATTTCTGCTCTGATTCGAAGGTAAATTCTGCCATTTTGATTACGGACATTAAAATAGTTTTGCTGTGAGCTAGCTTGTTAATGCTAGTTTTGTTTTAAGATAAGATTAAACCTTTATTCGTTCCACATTGGGGACATTTTTCTTTGCCTTTTTAAGACGACATACATTGAAAACAATAATGTTACAACAGGCTAAAGTCTGTTCATGGTGACAGAGTGGACACCCAAAGGAGAAAATTATAAGCTACATCACTTCTGGCCATTCACAGTGAGGGCATTTCCCCAAGAAAAGACAAGGGACTCTGACAATATTAAGAATGCAAATATACCTTTTCGTCTCTGGTAGGGTTAGGGTGTAAAATAATCCTTCAACATGCTGAAAACTCATGTTTTTAGCTTTCCTTTCTGGGTGTGCTTTTCAGAGCATGACACTTTGCACTCTGTCTTTATGGCAGGGAAATTGAGGTAATTCCTGCAGTAAATGCTAATTTTCCTTCTTTAAAAACATACTTGAAATATGCCCTGATGAGTTCTATTTTAACAACATGTCTTAGCATGATTAAAAGTATGGCTGGAGCGAAACTATCTGTGATTTTCCTGAGTAGTAGCTTGGTCTACAAAATGTACAAAAGTAGTGAAAAACGCCTAAGTTTACATAAATGTCTTGTTTTGCCAACAAACCATTCAGTATTCAGTTCACAATGACATAACCCAGAAAAATGCAAATATTCGTATTTAAAAATCTAAAACTAGTGTGGACAGATCAACTGGATTATTTAGTAACTTTTCTTGACACAGCAGCTAGGTAAATCTTTTATTATCTCAAAAGCTATTTTGTAGGAGGGCTTCCGTTCCCATCTGTTTACATGTTGTCACTTCAGGTTGTTTAATATTTCGGACGCCAAGGTCAGGTAGCTTGAACAACACACCCCATACAGACAAAGACAACATGGGCGAGACGGCTAGCATATGTTAACATTGCACTGAATGCAGTATGTGGTCCATCTGTATGCTCTGCTGTTAGGTTATAACATCAGAAGACAGGAAGTACACTCAGCAAGAATGTGCACATGTATGCGCACATACTGTTTTAGAAGCAGATGCACACATTTTGCAGACCCTGAGCAGTTTCATTTAAATGTAATTGTCAGTGCTTGAAAGATGATCTATGACGTGATGAACGTGCTCTCGTGCTTTTTTTGAAACTTTTATTTTGATTAAAAAAAAACTACAGTGAGCTGGATTGGAGAAAATATGGCCTAAACAGTTTTACCTTAAGATATAAATGTAATGAGAATGTATTAAACAGTTAAATGTTAAATTTGAAAAAAAATTGTTTTTAAGGAATTGGCATTAAATTGACATAATTGCTATAATTCACTGTCATGTGAGTGAGTCTTAAAAATGTTGGTCAAACTCGTGCGGCTGTTAAAAAGAAGTTGATATACAAGATATTCTGGACGTGAGCCACAGACACATGCTGTGTTTGTAACTACTTCACGATGCATTCACAGGAACAACAGCATAATGACTTTGACCTGTTTTGATCCACCTATTTCTCCTGGGGTTTTAACAAAGCCAAACAGGGTCATTTTTGTCAGGGATTTTTACGTTTCTATAGCCTCAGCTTTACCATGCAAGGCATGTTTTTGCATTAGTCTGGCTTCTTGTTACAGAATATGTTTACACCAGTTTATTACTCTCTTCCTCATTACACCAGCACTCACATGGGTTTAGCACTGACCATTTGATTTTTTTTTTTCTAACTGTGAAGCCGTATTTACTCGAGATTAAGGAAAACAAAATGTTTCAGCCCATTGTCACACAAGGGAGCTGCCCAAAGTGGAGATGGCCTTACCCCTCACATCTTCCTGTCTGCTCTGTCTGCTCCCCTCCCCCCTTTTCAGCAACAAGCCCCTGTCCAGACCCCAGCCTCCTGACCTAATCTGGATGATTAAATCATTTTTCTTTAGCACAAATTTTGTCCCCCTGCTACTCTTGTCTGGTAGTCGTCGCACACCCTCCCCTATTGATCGTCATACTGAGGAGATTACCCTAATAGCTGGGATTACCTCCCCACATGTTGGTTGGCCACATACGGGGGGAGGGAGGGAGGGAGGAGGGGAGCATGGTGCATGTTGTGCATGATGTGCAAGTGTATGGGAGGAGGGTGGGAGGGGAGGAGTAAGAAATGTAAAATCTGGGTTTGTTGTCTTTGAGTGCTACAACCGTAAAGCTCCATCATGCCTGACTGTCTGTGGGATGTAATTAGACTTTTATCCAGCCTACATAACGGTCTCCATCCTTAAATGCTAACATTGATGATCAGTCACAGGAGGACAGTTTTTTTTTACCAGTATGGCAGACAAACAACACCCCGAAGACCTATTTGACACATATTTGTCCTCTCGTGCTCATTAACTCTACACAAACTTCAGGTTTAAAGGCATCACCCTGATTACTAGAGATGAAACAATAAGGCAAATAATCTATTGAGAGAAACTTAATCTGCAGCACTTTAGATAACTGGTTAAATGTAAACTAAACATTTAGTAATTGTGGCTAAATGTGAGGAACTTGCTGATCTTCTCTATGTTACGGCATTGTAAACTGAATGACTTTTTGTTTTCCACTGTTTTCCAGCAACTGAAAGTCACCTTACCAATGTTGCGTTTTCTAACTTTTTACAGACTAAATGGTTAATCAGTAATGTACATAACTATCAGGTGCAGCCCTAGGACTCACTAATCACCTTTTTCAAGCCACAAGCCCTGAAGATAGCAGCAACAACAACAACAACAACAACAACAACTGTCCAGCACAGGCCCATCCACATGTTTCACAACAGCTCAGCTGGACACCATGCTGGCTCTGAGGTGTTTTTAGTTTACTGTTTGTGCCAGAGGTTGAAGCAGCTAGAAATCAAGATGTTATACCCACTGAGGCAGGCAGAGAGAGAGAGAGAGAGAGAGAGAGAGAGAGAGAGAGAGAGAAACTGGAGGCCATTCAGACAGTGCAGAGAAAAGGAATTCCGTTAATCCGCTGCTGATCCGGTACAATGGCAGCCTTGTTGTCTGTCCCGTTTGCACTCACTTACCACAAGTTTGCGTGTGCTGACAATGTCCCCTGATAGCCGGCTAACAGCTGCGCCAAACCACACGTAAAGATGATAATAACAATAATAATTATAATAATATCCCAGTGAGGGGGTGAGATAGTGTGTGTGTGTGTGTGTGTGTGTGTGGGGGGGGCTCGTGTGGTCGCAGCACGAGACCCCGCGGACACACTAGTGTTTTACTGTTAACTGACATCCATTTTACTGACAAACCAAACGATGTTGAAATTAACTTTAAACCCACGCAAACTCCACTAGACCCACACAGCAGCCCCACTACAGCATCTCCGCTCCCGTGTGGCTCACTGTCTTTTGTTAGTTGACCGTCGTCCAGCTTCACTCCTTACCTCGGAGATGTCAGGCGGCAGGTCGCTCCTGGAGGAATCCCGCCGCAGATGAAGACAAATGAACAATAATAAAGGAGCGAAGAGACACTTCAAAATCAGGACGCTCTTCCTGCACGGCGGGCGCGTCTCTCTCTCCGCAGCGGTACGAAAAAAAAAAAAAAAAAACCCCAAAAAAGAAACTTCGTCTTTCAATCACAGCGGTGCACCTGAACCGCAGTCCCCGCAGTCCTCCTCCTCTCCCTCCGCAGCAGTGGCCGTCGCTGCTGGGCACATGAGTGACGCGAGAGATAACGTTATTAACGTTAATAACAAGGGCGAGTGATCTCTGCGTGCGCGCGCCTCTGCCCCCGTTCAACGCGACCGAGCCCAAGAAGTGACCGGCGGGCGCGCGCGGAGCATTTATCTGATTAGGTGTGAATGAAAAGGTGAAGGCAACCCAACAACAACAAGACTCAGTGCCCTTCAGCCACTGAGATACATTATATAACATCCACATAATGTTAACTGAACTTATGGTTTTAGATCGCATAGATTGCTTCAGTGCCTTTTTAAAGATAGTACATTTTAGATAATTCAACATTATTATAACAAAGGGATAAATGTTTTGCACCCTTGACCTTAACAACCTTGTATTTTAAAGGGAGAAATCCACTTTAAAATATAATCAATTGCCAGTAACACCTAGAGACAACTAATGCAGTCTAATCATGGGTGTAATCAGCTTTGTTTGTGGGCCCTCCTCCCCAGTCTCTAAATAATAGAATCAGTCACATTGTCCAAAAACACTGTATAGAAATTGCCCACTGAATCACAGAAAAATCAGACAACTAGTAACTTTTAAAGCCCTGTATAATATTACTATAGTATTCCTATTGTATCTGTCTGGACATGTCGTTATGGTTTAGTAACATACAATGAGCTGAAAATGTTATAGAGTAATATAAGGCCACAATCTAACCTGTACTTTCCTTTCTAATTTCACAAAAAAAATCATATAGCCTTGTATATGTCTGTCATACATGGCGTACCTAACATTACCCAATTATGAATTTTATCATAGGATGTAGTAATGTATGTTCTTTTGTAGCTACTCAGATATCGGTATATTATATTAGGCAGTGCATCCTGTCCAGAGTCTCTCCTGACAGCAGGGAAGAGGTGCGTTAGCAGAATAGTCATAAAACACCCACATCAGCACAATACACCCAGCCTCCCGGTGTTACTGGCCTTTAATACTCGTTTACCACAGAGAAACAAGAGGTCGTGCAAGGCAGTAATCCACACAGTAATCTGTCAAACGACAACATCATCACTGCATCGCTGCAGCATCAAGGAGGGTGCACGCCACGGATCTGACTTGATCGCTGAACAAGATTTCACTCTGTAAAACCAGCAACAAAACATCATCCTCGCTGTCACCAGGTTTAGACACGATGAAGAAGGTCAGCAGTGCTCTTGGTTGATCCCTACACTATCAGCACAACAGTTTACAGCCACTACAATACCTACAACTACAACCAGTGTATGGCTTTTACTTACTTACTCTGCATGTTTCTGAAACAACAAACTAAATAGTAGTTGATGCCCACCTTTAGATGTCTATCCTTCTGTGTTTCATGCAGACAAACCTGCCAACGATTAGCAGAGCACACAACAAGACTCAAAGAAAAAGCTTCTCTGACTTAACGCATCTGTGCTCCAGATTTGTTTTTACTTATATACTTATATAACTGACTGACAAATATCAAACACTAAGCATTTTTGAAAAATCTTTTCACTCAGTGTTTTAAACCTCAATTTAAAAGACCAGATTACCCAGTCCAACAAAAGAGCAAAGCAAAACGAAGGCCAGGGATCCCTTTAGGAGACAGCAGACAGATAACACTATAGGAACATTACAAAGCCACCAGAACAGAGAAATGATACACAGCAGATGCACAACCCACTGCATGATATTAAATCTTGCCTTAAAATATAGTGTGAATGTAAAAAAAAACTCCACACCAAGCAAAACCTTTTAATTGGCCTCGTGGACATCTGGCTGTTTTAAGAAAGAACCCTTACTGTGTTGGAAAAGTGATTGAACTTAATAGTCAATTTTTGAGATTTATGGTGCTGTTGAATTGCATTGTGTCATACTGAGAGGTGTTTTTAATATTCTGGCATTGTACACAAAATATCAAACCATTAAAAACCACGGTGTTAATAAAAACATACCTTAAAAGCAACTCTAATAAGTTGTATTAGATTGCATATAGATGTATCTAATAAGTGTGTGTAGAATTCAGTGTATTTCTGTATGTTTTTGCAGCTCGGTTTTAATTTGCAGCCAAACGCTTGAAATAGACCGAGATGATTTCACCTCTCTGAGCTGATCCTATTGTATTGTCATTGTAGGTGTGCTTTCCAAGTCATGAAATCAACACACGTGTATTCAGTCAGTCCGCTGGGCTGTATGTTCATTTTAATGGTGCAAAAATCATTACAATAGCACAAATACAGTTTTTAGATGGATTTTTGTTTGGTATGGTTCACCCATCTGAATATGCGTCATCAGGATTAGGATTATCTGTTTTCATATTACAAGGTCCAACAGCAAGATTTACAACAATAACGTATGTGGCAACAACAAAAGTATTCATTTACAGAGTGTACAATAGTGGCAAACAAAGCCTCGGTTAGCAATCTGTTGCACAGCAGGTGGCTGGTTGTGGATGCTGTTGCTGTTTTTAGATGTGTTTTTACATGTGCTCGTAATCTTATTTCACAAGGGAAGGCTTCGTGTTTGTAATTTTTTTTATGTATGATATGTTCCTTCCCTTAACTACTTCTCAATCCATCATAGAGCAAATGGGCTCATGCTGCTTGTTGTTAGGTCAGACGTTTGTCACCAGAGGGCTCACTCTGAGATAGGGCAAAGGGAACGTGCTGGAGGGAGCCGTTTCCAGGCCTCCTCCTCTTCTTGACACAGTGAAGTGTTATTCTCATCTCTCAAAAGGTGGCGACAAAGCCACGTCGCTGCCGTTCATTCACTCTCCTCACACACTGGGAATGTTCAGCAGCAATGGAGGAAATATTCAAACCCTTTACTTAAGTAAAAGTACTAATACTACACTGTGAAATACTCCACTCCAAGTAAAATAGTCCTGCATTCAAAACCTATAACTTAAGAAAAATATTATTAGCAAAATGTGCTTCAAGTATGAAAAGTACACTCAAAGTACTCATTGTGCAGTGAAATATTTGTTGTTTTAAGCTTTGTTCATTTTCCAGCAAATCTAAGACGGTTTAAAATAGTTTATAAAGCTCAAGAAGTAGAAGAATTTCTTCCTTTTAGTTCAGTTTATCGCAAACATTAAAAATTGCCAAATTTGGCAATTTTCATGTTTTCAGTGGACCAAAAAATCTTAATCTAACAAAGAAACTAAAGCTGTCAGACAAATGCAGTTAAGTAAAAAACTAACATTTCCTTGAGGTGGAGTATGAAGCTGCATAAAATGGAAATGTGCAAACTACAAGCACCTCAAATTTGTACTTAAATAAGTAGAGTTCTTGATAAATGTTCATAGTTACTTTAAAACACTGATGGTAAACCAGTATAATTCATTTATTAAACAAGCACCCAAAAAAAATCCTGGCCAGCTGATTTGTATTTTACTGTAAATGTATACTAGTAGATTTTAATGAGAACATTTCCCAAAATTAACATCTTATCTTTGGCTAGTTCCCAGAAAAGAGCTCCTCTATAAGGTAACAGTTTTAACATTTATTAGAAAGCATCCTGGTACATTTTTGACCCAGCACCTATGAAATTATTTACAGTTGAATTTAAGGATTGATAAAAGATTTCATCAACATCTATAAGTCTTAATAAAGAACACCAAACATCTGACTCAGTTTCAAACAAAATAAAACAATTTCTCAAACAGCTGAGAAATCAAGTAAGCAAACAGACATCTGGTGGAGGTGGTGATGTTCAGAAATGTTACGGTGTTTCCCAAAAAAGTGTATGAATCGTATAATTATATTGCCTTACAGTAAAATTCACTGAGAAATCTTCAAGTACCAGAATATTACGCAAAACAACAGCAACAATATACATATCAAACAGAGAAGAAATCATTATGTTGGTTTTGTTGGAAAAATGTGTGGTGATGATGGTTATTCCTGAACTTGTGTAATTGTTTTTCCAAGCAAAATTGATTTCAGAACTTAACAGGCTTTAGAGAGTAGTGAGGATGAGTCATTTTCAGCCTCTATGGATGTCAGTGTTGGTCAGATGGTCCATCGCTTAAGTCCCCAACAACTATCGGATGGATCTAAACGTAACTTTGTGCAGACGTTCACGTTGCCCACTGGGTGAATCCCATCAACACGGTGATCTTTCCCTCTAGCGCCACCATTTTTGGTTGTAGCTCTCATCTGTTGACTGTTATCTGATGTATTGTCATTCATATTCCCCTCAAGATGGATCGGGATCACTCGGATGATGCCGTACCTCTCCTCTACCAAGCTCCATCACCAAGTCATAATGTCAATTTTCTCAATACTTTGGTTTATAACCAAATACCTGCAAAACTAAGGTCATTCCCATCATCCTCGGCTGTAGTCCATATTTAGTGCTAATTAGCAAATGTTGGCTAATAAGATGGTAAACATATCTCCTTACCACGCTGATCTTGACATTTACTGTAGGTCAAAGCACCACTGTGAGTGAAACTCGGCCCAAAGGTTACAAAAATCCACCAACCAAGCACGTCTAAAGCTCAAAATACAGTCCAGAAAATAACCCCACCTCAAAGCTGTTACTTTAGCACTTTGGTGTTTGGGATGTGATAATTAACATAAAACATGTTAATAAGTGAGCTTTAGAGGTGCTGGTAGACATATTTATTATCTTTGGACAGAGCCAGGCTGTTTCCCTGTTTCCTCAGTTATTGTGCTAAGCTAAACTAAGCTAAGCTAATTAGCTACTGGCTGTAGCTTTATATTTACCGTACAGATATGAGAGGGGCATTAATCTCATCTAACTCTGCAAATACGCCTATGATGTCAGATGGTTGTTCTGTAGTGCTTGAAATAGTAAGAATATGCTGGTCTAAATTATTTATGAATAAAATGCCAATTCTAATTCTTCAGGCAGTGTGCAGGATCCGTTCTCTATTATAGCATGATGGAAATAAAACTGTGCCACTGAGGAAAACATTCTTGTTGAAATTAGCTTGTTGTGTCTGAAGCTCGTTGCTGGCCGTGGTAACACTCAGGGGGCATTGCATGTTTTGTTCAGCTAGTGTTTGAAGATGGCTCAGTTCAGACAGAGCAGCATTAATCAACTTCCCCACTCTTCCGCCTATTGCCTGCTAATCTCATTTAGTCATTCACTGCTGATGTTCTTTCCACTATCAACGATTTATAATGAAGAGTCATCTCTGCTGCTCAATCGAATCTTTCGGCACTGCTCCAGATATAAATAGAAAAAAACAAACAAAGTGGCTTTGCTGCAATTTTTGTTGTCATTTTTTCACCTGTTAAGGTCCAAGTGCCTTGAACACACCATCAATATGTATGTGTGCAAAAACTCTTGGGATAGACTAGTTTTATGTGCTCAATTAAATCAATGCAGAGGCAACAAAAGTGTAAATGCTGAACATGTAGTCTCACCTTTTTAATAATCAGGTTTGGTTGAAATAGGATGCTATAGGAAATGTATGATTTTTATTATTTTTTTTAAATAGAAGAAAAAATAGAGAATGGCAGCAGATGTATTAATCTAAACAAAAATGCCAATTCCTCTTTAAAGAAATCACAGAACAAAACAGTAAAAGTAAATATTCAGCTCTATAAAACAGCAGGTAACAGAAAGCAATAAAAAAGGAAGATCAGCGCATGAGGAGCACATACTTTTGCCTGACTGCACAATCTTCTCCTTTTTACTCTTTTAATAATAGAAAGTGTCTTTTTAAATGAATTTGTGAATCTGGATCTGTATCAAAGTATACAGTGGTAGGCAATTGTGCTGATTGAACTTTTGGAGAATATTCACAACGTGTCGATTATCTTCGAGAAGATGTGTTTAAATGCAGTTTAAATTAGGTATGACAACCAATGTTTACAAAGGCTAATTTTGTCAGACTGGGTTTAAATTGGATGACGTGAGTGAAGAAAGAGACAGAGAGAGAAAGAAAGAAAGATCTCTTCGGAGCTCAGGAGTCAAGATATAAAACATCAAGTGTATTTTTATCTTCACAAAAAAATGAATGAAACGAAAACACTTTTTCACAATTTCTCTTTTGGGAATTTTTTTTGACAAAACTATTCCATCATGAACACATTTACTTCCTCTGCTTCAATCAGGCCATAGCAAGTGATTTCCAGCCTGAATGATTGGGTGGAGCATGAATTCAGGGTGGGGGACATCCACATTGTTGTTGTTGCCCGCCTTTGAGATAATTCCACGTTTTGCAGCGGAGCTGGTGGCTACAGGAAAACTGTTAAACAGAAAATCGACCTCCTCTATGAGACTCAGGTGAGATTTTCTTCTACATAGAGCTGTGAATGAATGTCTAGAAATTTGAAAGAGAGAAAAATGAATCAACAGCCCAATAAAAGAGCTTAAACAGGTAGATACAGAGTACATTTATTTTACTGTTTTATATCTGGCAGTAGTTACTCTAAAATAGATCTATTGTTGATAAGCAGTCTGGTAGATCTCTGTAACTTTAAAGAAACATTTTAAGAGTTTAGGGTTTGATTGTTTATTACATTGTTTAGAAATGAATGGAAACTTGAATTATTAATGCTATTAAAGAAATAAAATATATCCCTGAGCTACAGAATGAACAGCTTAAGATCAGGTTGTCTACAGATGATTTATACACATATTTGATTAAGAAATATAACCTCATAAATGCAGTATGTGTGAATTAATCAAACAATTCATTAATCATAAACAAATTTCAAATCCAGTTTCTACCCTGTAACCTTTCAATTTGCTCCCCTTTTGCTCACAAATACAGCAACTCCAGTGTTGATGTAGTTAAGCAGTTAAATTATTGGTCAATATTGGATTTGAAAATTGCCAAAAGACAGACTTATGACTTCCAAGAAATAAAAGAAATGGGCTAAATTGAATATTTCTTGCAAAACTTGTGAGTGAGGCGTGAACAAAAAGCTGTAGACGGACATTATCCTTGCGGTCAAAATGTTTTTTCAGACGCTAATCATATAAACTGTATAAAGGAATTTAGTTGTTTCACATTTCATCTAAAACTCCAATTTTCAAAAGAAGAAAAGAAAAATGCTCAGTCTGTTGACTGATAAACGTTTCTATTGTTTCTATTGACGTTATTAATACTTTGAATACTTGGTCACATTTAATTGTGTTTAACAATTAACAAAAGATTCTAATAGATTATGTAGTTGTGGATTATATAATGTACATATTACTTCACGATAATGACTCTGGAGGACTTTTTGACAGCGTTTTCCATTTCAAAGGGTGAATTTAGTTTACACGCTTCATCTTTTTATTCATGTTTTCTCCCTGAGAAGTTTGATTCTTTCAGATGTAAATTGGATTATCTACCTCTGTGGGTAACACTTTAGTGTAATTTGTTTATCTGACAAGGCTAATGTACTTATTTACTCAAACTGCAGCGCCTATTATGTAATAATCATTTCCTCTTTCCTTGCAGGGATAGATGACTGTCAGCTAATAAACAGACAGCCAGAACTTACATTTTTACTTCACTATTGACACAAGGAGAACAAGCGGAAACATCTCAGATAATAGCTGGACAACTTTAACCGTCAACAGGATTGCCTTCAGGGTCACAGCATGTCAAACACTGTCTCCAAGAGACTTGAGCTCTTCAACAGTATCCTGAGTGGATGCACTATGGGCCCACTTTGTAACAGCTCCCACCTAATTTTCCACAACAGGAGCATCGACAGCGGGCTGGAGGTTCTGGATGATGGGTCCCCCTGGCTCCGAATACTCATCTCTGTGGTGTACTTTGTTGTGGCCACTGCAGGAGTGTTGGGGAACTTGTTAGTGATGTTCCTGCTGTATTCTACTCACACCATCACCACAGGCACCATCAATTTCTTTGTGTTCAACTTAGCCTTGGCTCACTTGCTGTTCTCCCTGGCCTTGCCGTTTTGGGCCATAGACATTGCTCTGGACTACAGCTGGCCTTTTGGCTCGGCCACATGCAAGGCCGTGTCCTTACTCACGGGGCTCAATGTCTTTGCAAGCTGTTTTTTCCTGACAGCCATGAGCCTGATGCGGTACTGCTATGTGGCCACTGCTCTCAAACCCAGTGCCTCCCTGTGCAGTAGATCTTGCACTTCTCCTGTGGCCACAGTTTTTATCTGGGCTGGAGCGCTCATAGCAGCTGCCCCCCGAGCCATGTTTGCGGACCTGAGCCGTGTGGGCAGCGGCAATGACACAGCATGCCTGCTCCGTTTCCCAGATGGCACAGCCTGGCTGGGAATAAACCAGCTCCTGCGAGTGGTGCTGGGATTCCTGCTGCCTTACGCCACCATCATCCTGTCCTACCTGCTTCTGCTGCGCTTCCTCTGTCGCCACAAACTGAAGGGCAGCAGCACTCGGCGAAATGCCGGCATTTCAAAGTCTGTGGCAGTGGTGGTGCTTTCATTCTGCGCCTGCTGGTTCCCGTACAATATCCTAACACTTTGGGGGGTCTTGATCCAACTTGACATTGTTGATATCAGCCCTTCATTCTACTTGGCTCAAACATACTTCTTCCCTCTGGCCAACTGCTTGGCTTTCACCAGCAGCTGCTTCAACCCTGTCATCTATTGCCTGGTGAGAAAAGAATACCGCATAGCTCTGCACAATGTGCTCTTCAAGTTGAGCCTGGCCATTATGTCCAAGATGCCCTATGGCATTAATTCTCAGGAGGGGTCAGGCCCAGCTGGGCAGCTGGCCATTCCACTCCATAGCATGTACAGCCAGACAACCCAGACTGACACAAGGAGGTACACGCCTCTGTCCACACTGCCAACAGTGGTGTCCACCCTGTGAGGCCACAACACAATGATGGAATTCTTTACACCCATACTGAAGTTTTATCTAACAGTTAATAAACAGTTGTGTTTTGTTTTCATGGATTTGATCGTGATTGTGTTTCCTGTGAGGATGTACAGTGTATTTCAGATGTGCTGTGACACATACACTTTTGTGGGTCTTGTATTTTTCACTTGTGTCTGTCTGAATGGACTGCACAACGTGAGTCTTATTCAGTGAAAGAAAAGTTTCAAAACACATCCCTCCTATTTTTTTTTTCTTCTTCCCATTGTTGTATTACAACTTGAAATACTATACAATAGTCTACTGTTGTATGAAACGTATGTACAAATGTTTACTACTGCTCTTAGGGATAATTCATATTGCTGCAATGTTGGTCTGGATTGTGGTTGTCTTGTTTGGGTGTGAGCATATTTTTGTCCTTTGTTTGAAGTAAGAAATCAATAAATAAAATTATTCCTAAGCTGCATTTTTTGCTCCTCGCTGTGTTTTTGCATGTCAAACAGTCCCTTTACAACTTTGCACCATATAAATACGTAGTAAACATGCAATACTGCACACTGTTTACAGAAATAAGGCATCAAATTATATTATGTCAGTAGTATTGGACATCTTTAATTACTTAAAGACAAACAGCCTCAATCAAAACTCAATACATCAGATTATATGTTGTAGCTTCAAGAGCAACTGTGATTTCAGATGTTTAAGACTAAAGAAAAATAGAGCACCAACACAGAAGTAGTACAACAAAGGAGGAAACTCATGACTCAGATTTAAAGAACTTATGTCTACCTTCCTATTCAGTCCTTTAAAACATAAAGATCCTTAAATATTGTATCAGTTTTATTGCAACAGAAGAAATGGTCAAGACTGCAAAGTTTGACTGCAGAGTGCTGCAAACTCTTCCTTCTGTGATCTAAAAGCACCACAAGATGGTGGTGTTGTTCAGCTGAATGCGGCTCAAACAGAGCGCACACACATTTTGCATCCTTCAGATCTTTCTGCTAGAAATCCAATGCACCAGATTACCGGATTTGATTGCTCGAATCTTACTTTTATAGTCATACAGATTTAGTACAGTTTAAAAACCACAATTTATATCTTAATCATTCAGTAAGCTGTCTACTCACTGAAGGCATTTCCAAAAACTTGAATTTGGGTAACAAAATTAGCAACTTTCAGTCTTCAGCATTGGAGGAATCCTGAATCCTGACTAAGCACAAATACATTATAAGTCAAAACCACAGTGAAGTTAGGACCAGGGGGTTAACTGCTGGCTGACTCAGGGACCATCAATAAATTACTGTTTAACTAATGTAAAACTAAAAAAAATTATACTAAATTGAATCCATGCAACACCCTTAATTTGATTGGTAATGTGTAGATTCATTTATTTATTTATTTTATTTTGTATTCACAAATACAATAAAAGAAAGAATAATGGCATTTTGTTCAATAGCTTCCATCTAATGTGAGTCAGTACCAACCATTCATCTATTCGTTTGGTTTTAGTGCTGCTTCTACTTTTTTATTATTTTTATAGAAAATTTTTTAGTTACATGTACCAGAAATTATTACTACACAGGCCACAGAGGACATACTTCTTCATGTTGCTTTTCAGTGCTTCTTCATTTTTTTAATATTTTCATTGAGAATTAATGATTTTTTTCCCCCCTATGTATTATGCAATGCAGTGACTCCAAATCAATACCAAAATATATCACTACACTGGACAAAAAAGACACACGTCTTTATGTTGGGTTGCTTTTTGTATTGCATATAAATATTTGTATAGGAAATTCTTTTTTTCAATATCAAAATGTATGACTACACAGGCCACAGAGAACACACCTCTTTATAGTGGCTAGTCTGTAAAAATATTAATATGACATAGAAGCAGCACTAAAATCCAAAATACAGACAACTTAAAGAGGTGTTTCCAATGTGGCCTGTGTAATAATAATTTATGGTATTAATTTAATTTGGAGTCAGTGGGTCACATTACATAGGTTATTGAAAAGAAATGCCAAAGTTTTTTTTTTAATAATTCATTTATATAAAATGAATCACACATTAGCAATCAAAATAAGTCTGCAACATAAAATCAATTTAGTAAAATCTTTAATGATAATTTTCACTAGTATTTCTAAGTCAGCATGAAGGTATTGAGAAAACATTGTTTTTGTGTCAATTGAACAGTAATTTATTGACGGTCCCTAAATCGGCCTCCAGCAGTTAAGCTCAGAGGCTGGAAGCTGAGCTGAGCGACCCGCTGCCAACACTGGGGGGGTAAGCTGAGTAAGAAGATGCCTCTGGGTCCGGAGTGGTCTCGCCAGAGGAGTGTGACGGTGACTGAGAGGCTGTGAAAGTGATGCCTGCAGAGGGCAGTGTGTCAGGCAGGTGGTTGTCTGCAGTCCTCTGGCATCATGTAGGTTTCTGATGGAGAGCAGCTGACATCCTACTACGCCCTCAGCCCTTCAAATGGCATGAGAGCATCCTACACCAGGTTGTGATGAGTGACATGAGAGGAAGAGGAGGGGCAGGATTGTATCATCTCTTGATTATTTGTAGAAGAAAGAGCCGTGGAGGCTTGCAGAAGTCAATAATCATGTTGAGAGTGTTGAAATCAGGGGACTGAGCAGCAGGAAACATGTAGATAGACATGTGACAGATTGGGCCTGAGGCGAGGCCCACCTCGAGCTGGATGAGCTTGGTTTGCAGAGAGGATTGTGTTGAATATTAAGCTGAAACAGTAATTTTGCACATAAAAATAGAGCTGTCAATGTATTACAGGTCAATGTTACATTAATTGCTTTTTTCTTTTTGCCATTTTGGGGAAGCAGAACAAGCTGAAAACACAACATCTGGCATTGGAATTTGATGTGGTGAATGTGTTAGCAAGACTTGCACTTGACACCTCCTCCACCATGATTGACAGGCTGAGACACTGTTTCTATTAAGGACCTAAAAGACTGGATGAGAATTTATCACAAATAATATAAATACCTCATATGTGGGTATTTAGAAAAATATTCAATCCAAAGAGCATTTTATTCAGATGTTACTTAACGTCCAGTCGTCTCAGAATGTGATGGAAAGCCAGTGAAACATAAAACGAAAGTAACTTAACTATTCTTGCAAACACATTTTAAAGATGTAGCTAACTTTTTACTTAAAATAAAAGATCCTCAATTAGGGATTTATTAGTTTATTTAAATCACTCGGAAAAATCACCTGAAAAATCAATACATTCCCTTTGTTCAAACAAAACAAATCATATCAATCAAGTATACTTACACTAATAATAATAATTACAAGCGCAATCATACCTACAATAACTACCATTATAAATAAAACTACCAACATTAAACATCCACCATACAACATCAGGGGACTGGAGGGTATGGCTTATCCATGGGGCATGGCTTATTTCAAAAGAAATGTCAAGTAAATTAAGGTATTACATCCAGTAGGCCCAATTCAAGTCAGAAATCTCACCAACTATATATTTGTGACACAGTAGATCAATTGTGCAGAATAATAGCTGCCGAGAAAAATACTTTGTTTCATTCCAAAAGGCCATACATCCATTTAATAAACATAAATATGTTGATAGATGTTAAATACCCTTATTCAAAATATACAAGGTATCTCATTTCATTTATCAGGGCCTGCTTCAGCTGTAGCACAGCAGCAGTTATTCTCCCTTGGGTCAGCAAAGGTTCACACATCCTCTAACATGTGGTGATTCTGTAAACACAAAGCGCTCCTCCAGCAGTGACTTCAATAATATTCCTCACCAAGTTTTATTACACTGGAGCATTTGTCACGTTTTTCATTTGGACCAAGAAACTCGACTCTTGTTCCCTCTTCATGTAACAAATGATACAAGTGGAGGTGTAAATTAAACTATTTATACGGATGAGATGAGGGCCAGGGAACATCCAAAAATAAAAGCACAGTAGATGCCTCAGCACAGGCCTCTCATTTCATGTGCTTTTTTTTAAAAGTTGTTTTTAGTTTTAATGCTCACATGTCAGTATTTTTGCGTATTTGGCATTGAAGGTATCAAAAGTTCTTGTTGGAAATATGTGTGTTCCCTGTAACACCTGAGAGTCTGACGGATGCCTAGAACACAATCAATCTCACCCTGTGATTAAAAGGAGATTTGTGCGAATGAATAATGGTAACGGCACTTAAATACGATAGTTACAGGACAAAATTCAGAAATGTTCCTGCGATGGCAAAAGTTACACATAGGAAATCCTAAAATAGCAATGAAAAATCAACTAAAAATAAGCTTTGCATTTGGGTAGAAAGAAATGTCTAACTTTTTGTTGGCACGGTGTCTTAAATAAGTAGAGGTTGTCCAGCCACACGGATTAAAGTATCTCTCAGGTTGTGGTTTAAAGCAGAATATGAAGGATCCTTAATTCCAACAGAGAAGGGAGATGATTCCAGAGGTAGCACACTGTACCACTGCAGCTAATACAGAGAAAGTTTCAAGAATACATGGGCATATCATATATTTTCATGTCTTTATAAATATTTTCAGAGTATGGATTGCAGCTTCTCATAAAATGAAAACAGAAGTGCAGTATAACATTTCAAAATACTGTATTGCAATGCAGGCCAAATAAATAAACGCATATTCCAAAAGAAGATTACTTAAAACTGCAATCCAGTATTGTTGAAAGCACCACTGCTATTTTGGTTTCACAAACATAGGCGAGATATTTTAAGAGTTTGTCTTGCTGTTCCACAGAGGAGAAGTGTGCTATGCTGGGAAATTATTCAGCTCTCATCCCATGAACGCAGTCACACCATAGCACTGTAGTTTCTGGATTGCAGCATTAAGAGTTAATAATATAAGAATCTGTTTTTACCACAAGTTCAACATGCCTGAAGGCCTACCCTTGATTTGAATACATTTTACATATAAGAATAGATATACATTAAGCTATTTTATACATTTCTGGTAACATAAACATATAACTTTGTATTCATTGATATTTATCTTGAAAGAAAATGTCTTTTTAAAGGCAAGAGGTTAAGATAAATTATATCAACCATGAAATCTGTAATATAAATGATTCTGACTAACATACAGAGTTAACCAACACACTGCTTATTAATTCATCACCTGACTACAAAAAAAGAACATTTAATATACAAAGTTTACAAGTTTTTTTGTATTGGCATTGATATTTTTGGGCCCTGTGGCACAGACTGTAAGGCAGTCAAATCCTATGCACATATACTACATATCCCTGCTTTGAAACTCTTTATTGATCTGTTGTTTTCACTGTCTCTCCTCTTTCTGTTAGTATGTCTGTTCATTTCTCTCAGTACATCCATGTTGTATAATGCAAAAGGCTGAATGCCACCCTCTTCTGAAAAAAAAACGGAAGAGTCAGCAGGTTGGATTAAAAAAAGATGCTTTTCAATGAGAAAGCCATGTCAAAGTTTTTTTTTTTTGTACAGTAGAATAATATCTGACAACAAATTGACTTACTCGTCCTCGCATTTAAAAAGCACATGCAGAACTGTTGCACATCTATGCTTCAGAAACATTAAACACAACAGATGAGTAATTCACTACTTGCTATAATATGGTTTGTTTCCAGTTGCACATAATGTTTATAATCATAGTTATTAAAATGTCTTCATACAGCACTTTTCAAACCAGTGTTACAAAGTGCTGTACAACAAAACGTGAAAATAATGAAAATAATGAAAATGGCAGACCATTCGTTTTAGATTTTCCAGGTTGGTTAATCACCTCTGAGGCTAGGTTACTGTAGACTGGCTTCATACCAGAGCTCAGCTGTAACTGTCCATGAGAAAAGCATTCATTAGAAACTGTAGGCTAAAGATGAGCCCTGCTGTCGCTATCAGAAACGCAGCTGTCAGTGGAATCTGTCAGAAATGTCTGGTAGCATTATCTTTCTTAAAGACAATGTTGGATAGTTATTGTTTGTTTTCCCTAATGGGGGTAGGGGGAGACAGCCAGACCTCATTTACACCTGGAATTAGCATGAAATCTGTATTTCTATGTCCTATCCTCCAATCAGAATGTGATCAGTTCAGCCAGACCACATCTGTGGGGGGTCATTGTGATTGGATCTGAATCTGGAGTGAATCACATCCATACAGTGTGACTATATTCTTAAGACAAACATTCACCTGTTGATACGTCACCAAACTGATAATTCTTGGTAGCTTAAACTGCCAGCCAAAATCTAGCGTCAGTGGCTACAAAGTCTTGTTTTGCAAAGCATTTGGAAATGAATGACACCTGTCCATGGCATTGCTTCCTTTGGCATGGGATACGCCATGTTTGTTTGTCTGCTAGCCCTGCTAACTAACTTGCATATTGAGATCTGGAGAAAAAAAAAAATCACATCAGCGATTCTATGGAGAAATTGTTGATATTTAGCTAGTTACCATCTGCCAGATTCACTGTCCGTCTTGCTCCCACTACTGGGCTATAGTAGAATAGTGTTGTGTGGGTCAGTCCAAGCCCATTTATTTGTTTCCCATTTACAGACCCAGGGCGGAGTAAAAAAAAAAACGCTGAATGCAAAGGCCCATAGATCAGATGTTGTTATCCAGATGCAGATCACCAAGTGTAAATGGGGCCTTAGTCCCTAGATTGAGTCAAGCTCCAAAGTGCTATAATTCCCATAATGCATCTGACATTCTCGGTCAAACTCCACACCCCCAGTTTGTAATGCTGACTTTGTGTTATAAATTTGTCATAAAGCTCAAACTGAGATATTGTTTTCTCAGACTTGACAAAGCTCCTCCAGAGCCACAGAAGATATTATAAAACTGTTTTCAGAAGTACTCCTGTGCTGTGAAAAATTGGTGGAATACCCCTTTAAATTTCATGTTAGATCTTTATGTATATATTATGAAGCACTTTGTATCACTGTTTTGAAATGTCACATATTTTTATTATGATTAATATTATTACAAAGTGAACAAAACACATTATAATCTCAGATTATTTTTGTATTTTATTTTAAGTATTTCCATTATTAAAAAGATTTAGTAGCTTTAAGAAATACTTCTATACACTTAAAGTCAAGAAACTGGCTTTACACTGTGTGCCGAAGGTACATGTAGATTGTATTTTAAGCAATTAGTTGATTGTAGGAGTAGTTTGGCATCTATTCAGATGGGATGACTGTACTATAAAAGATGCAAAAATCATAATAACTGCCTTTTTAAGTGAAAATGCCTTTGCAGTGAGAATATGTTACTACGGGATTTAATCAAAATCAAATAGCAATATAGGTCTTTGCTTGGGCCCTGCACCGAGAATCAGAGATGGCAAATTATTTAACAACATGCTTGTTGTTTGTCACTGGTGTCACCATGAGGGGATATTGTGCTTGTAAAAGCCTTTTCTATGTTTTTCTGCAGCCACTTAAGTGAGAAGCGAGCGTGCTGCTTGCAGTGGGGGAAATCATGAATCCATCTTCATCCCCTGTGTTTGACACATATTTCCACACTTCTTCCAATTAAATAAAACTTGTCAGGTTCAGTATTGCCATTTGTGTGGCATTGGCTTATATTTCAGTCAAAACGTGCAGAAGATTGTCTGCACACATTGGTCCTCACACTAAACTGATTGTCAAGTTCTGGTACAGGCAAAGTTTGAATATGTGCAAAGTTTTTTAAGAACGTTGGGAGATGAAGCCTCCAGTGGTCCTGCTGGATCCACTGCAGAGCTTCTCTTCATGGGCGTTTGTAGGAGGATCTGGAGCTGATCGGTCTTCTTACACTCGAGTGACCATCATAACCTCTGGTCACTTGGGAATTGACAGTCAGGATCCCGGGTGGCCACCATAGCCGTGGCTGAAAGACTAAAGGGAGAGAAAACAGGTGAACTTATCTCCATTTACAGCTTAATGAGAGCACAAGTTTGCTGGAACAGTTAGTCCTTTTGAAAAATATGTTTATTTACTTTCTTTCTGAGAAAGAGAAGATCACTCTCCAAAGCACCTCTGCCTTGTCTGGACGGTAAACATGCTGCTGGTGCCATCAGTCAGTTAGCTTAGCTTGGCAGAAAGACTAAAAAAAGGGGAAACAGCTCGCCAAAGATAACAAAACTATCGTTTTGTTAGCATTTAACTTGTTATATCTCATTTGCTAAATCCATACAGAAAAACCAAAATAAGACAAAGATAATATAAAAAAAATAAATTGTCGTTTCACACTACAGTTGTGCTGTTTTTCTGCTATTTCCAGTCTTTGTGCTAAGCTAAGCAAATAGAAAGTGAATAGACGTATTTCCAAAAATACTGAACTACTCCTTTAAATTTGAATTCTGTTTTTTGTCTTTGGGAAAGAACTGTTCATACTCGCACATCGGAATTACCAAGACTCACCCAATCTGCATTTCTCAACACTTACTTGGACTATAATGGATAACTGAAGCATTCAATATCATGAGAGCTCTTTGATAGCTGTGACTGTAATTTGAGCCTAAAAGGATGGCTTGCAAACCACATTCTTCGGCACAGTTTATAGTGCAGTGACACATGATGACAAAGCAGGATTGGATGCCTATTCTCATCACGCGCTCGTATTTGTTTAAGAAGCCCGGTGTAAAAACTCAAAGCAGGCTGGGAGAAAGATTTCTATATATGGCGAGAGTTTTAAGACGCAATTTTGCCTATTTGAGAGCTGAAAGAAGGTATGTCAAGAATAGCAAATGTTTCTCCTGAGTTATTGCAGCGTACACACAGACACATAGACACACACACACACACACACACACACATACACATACGCACAGCCTCTTCACCTGCGTCACAATCCAGCCCACATGGTGCATTCACGAAGCTGAGCCCTAAAGAATTAATGTGACGCTGCTGGTGAGTCACAGTCAAGGTTATCTAATAATGAATGCATCTTGTGGTGTAATGACAATCTTTATGTGGTAAATAATATTCCATTTCAGTGTCAAAGACTTGCTATTCCTTCACAGAGACAAACCAGATTAACCTCTGCACATACGTTTAAGCTCCATCCAGCTCTTGATTTTTTTTCAGGACTGTTTTCATTGTCCCTTCAGCCGTGTGCAGTAAATGGTGAAATGCTATTTTAGATGTGACATAAATGCACTTTTGAAAGATGGGAGTAGGTGAAGTGTATGAAAGCTGCAAACTTTTCCTCTGCACTGGTTTTGGCAAATGCTCTGGTGATGCAAGAATGATGCAAACTGTTTGAGGACATGACTGGTTTAGCAAATAGGGATGATAAAAGACGCAGACACAGGCACAAACCTGGTCTGTGTGGATTCGAGGCTTAATATCAGGAATGGCACCCCCTCTCAGCTCATCTTCCACAGCCATGAGTCTGACAACAGGGAAATAGAAACAAACATACCGGTTGACAAAAGTAGAATTATGAAGCCGGCGTTCTTCGAATTTACGGTAAGATTATGTGGCCATATGATGATATTAAGGTCTTGACATGTTTCTGGAGTTGAATCTGAGCTGCCGTCAGAACAATTTGGGCAGTTTAAATTCAACTGTTCGAAAACCAAACTTGTTAAATGAGTGTATTCAAAGGAAATGTTTAATTTAACGGAAGGAGGCTTTCTACCAAATGAGATGAGATGTGAATTCTTATTACTGCAGTCTTTTAGAAATAAACTCAATGTGATGCACTACGCATTTCATTCATTCCATCATTCATTTTGTTCCGGTGCACATTTTCTTCAGGTGCAGGCGACTACAGTCAGAATTAGTGTGGCCCGGTTTCTTCTGTCCTTATAATCAAGTTACTGAAATAAAAGAGCACCAATCCATGTGAGTTTAAGACTTAACCTCAAGGAGTGTTTCATAGTGAGTTTGAGCCTAATGGGTACGATTTTCCGTATTAGTTGTGAAATTTAAATGAGCTGCATTTAAAGGAATAGTTTTGGAAATACACTTGTTTGCTTTCTTTCTGAGAGATGGATGAGAAGATCGATATCACTCTTAAGTGATAAAGGTAACTTCTGGAGTTTTTATCCACTGTTGGTGCTGAGTAGGTGCCTTGTTTGTTCCTATTTTGTGCTCTACTCACATGGGCACAATAGACATGTTTCCATCTAAATGTAGGGCAAAAGAAAATGTGAATTAATGTATGTTTTCATCCACTACTGTTATCTTAGGAGTCGGGTGCATTGAAATGAACAATTAGTGGTGTTCATTCTTGAGTCAGGTGCCATAATATCATTTGAGGATGTGCATTTCAAGCAAAAATACCATCAATATTCACTGTGAACTATCTGAGCACTCTTCTAATGCTGCCCCTCCCACCACTGCTGCTGCTGCTGCAGTCAGATGCAGCAGTGTAGCTGCTCAAACTACATTGTTGCTTTTACCAGACATTGAGTCGATCGCTGCCAAAGACATCTTGGAGAGGAGAGAGAGCTAGGATAAGAGCTAAGCTAACCTATCTTGTACCTAAGGCTGCTCCTAGCTTATGTCCTAATGTTTGTGGGAAGGTCGAGTGGATGAAATGGAAATCAGGCTGCCAAAGCAATGACAAGTCAGAGTCTGTGTGTGCCCACATCTTTACAGAGACCTGGATTCATCTCAGCGCCCTGGATCGAGCTCTTGCTCTTGCTGGGCTGGTAAAAACAACAAGACAATAGTCCCATAAACTTTAAACTAACTGATCTTTTTATCATTATAACTCAAATAATAAATAAACGAGACCTATCCCTAAAATCACGGCAGAACAAGAGAGCGCCACTGGATGATGTAATTAGGAGTGTTAGATTGGTATCTATACCCTCATTTAACTATCAGCAAGAAAGCAAATAAGCATATTGCCCAAAATGTTGAACTATTTTTTTAGTGGATATAGATGACGTAATGCACTGGAAAACTTAAAATTTTACATAATCATATTTTGTTGATCATATTTTGTGAAGGCCTTAAAGTTTAGTGAACATTTGACATCTCTTCTTCAGGCAGACCAAAAACATTTAGAAAACATTTGTAAAGTCGTTCACCACTCTTAACCACCCACACTTTGCATGAATGCTCCCTGTAGTCGAGCTCAGTTACTTTTATGAATTGCTTTGTTGTGGCACTCAAATATTTGCTTCTATGAGAAATCCATAACTTGCTATACTTTCAACGGCGTCAGTTGTTCCAGGATGAACTGTCACTGCCTGACCAGGTCACAGAAATGTGAGTAGAAGCAGACTGTCTCCACGGTAAATGCACCATTTCTGTTTCATCACACTTCACTATAGAGCTGGATATAATCATCATATAGGGCATACAGTGTAAAAATATCATGAAAGCTTTACTGAAGAGCCTATTTTATGATTATTATCTATTAACTTGGTATCACTTGTGTGTGACAAATTGGTCTAATAGGGAAAGCCAAGCAATAACAGACAGAGCCTCATTTCTGCCAGCTGTAGTTCAACCAGAACATTAATCACCTGTTGATGATGCCTTTGATTTGAGAATCCTTCTCCAGTTGCTGCTGCTTTAGCCGGCGCTCACTGTCTTCCAGGCGGTTCTGATACTGCTGCAGGATCTTGCTTGTCTGCTGTTCCTGCGACACAAGTCTCTGCTCGTATTCTTCAAGTTTGCGATGAGACATCTTCAGCCGCTCCTTCAAAGAATGTATCTCTTCCTCGTACTCTTTTACCTGAAATCAAAGGAAATTCCATTCACCTGTGTTGTAACTGGTGCTCAGAAATATCCCTGAATGACTGACTCGGCACTTTAGCAGAGTTCTCTTTATGCTGAGCAGCAAGTGGTTTAAATGTGCAGACAAAGCCGGCGTGGAAGTTTGGTTCAAATGTGTCCAAATTTCAATGCTATGAAATAAGCATCAGTGCAGATATGTTTTTATTAAAGGCAAGTGTGGGAGTTGTTCATCATAGCAAATGCACAACAGCTACCACAATGCACTGCACGTATGATTCTGGCAAAACTCAACTGATACATAGTTTTATATGAATTGTAGTAAAAGGCTTGTAAAGAATTTGCGATGCACTGTCCAAAGTGACATTAGCTATCATGTGATTGGCTACTCATTCATGTGGTAATTTAAGCAGCTCTGTGAAAATACATGTGTTTTCAGGCTAAATAATGAAGTTGGGCTCCAATGAGCAAGAGTCTTCAGTTCCAGGTCAGAGGTAAGAGACAAACAGAAAACTGAGTCAATAGAGGCCATGGGACACTGGATCAGTAAACTGCACTGGAAGTTCATGTGCATCAGACTAACTGATGTTGGTGTGGTCTGTTTGAAATCAACACGCACCCCTTCTGAAAAAAACTGAACTGAACTTTATACTATCATGTAATACTTCTATTATTTGGCCTGATTCATGTTCATCTGATTTAGATTTTTATCTCTGCTTTCACTGCAATTGAGTTTTTAAAAAGAGGTTAAAAAAAAAGTGCTAACCCTCTCTAGTCGTGACTCATCCATGCTCTTGGAGTACTCTTTCAGCTGGCCCTCACGGTCCGGCCGCAGGCTCTCGATGTCAGCAGAGAGATGTGGCATGTTGGACACCCAGGCGACTGTCCGTTCATTGAGGGCCGGGGTGGTCAAGGTCGACTGAAACCATAGCACAGGTCGGTCATGTTTTTAAATTCATGTCTTCATAATAGAAATGCCTTGATATTTTACCCTTGCTGAAATTAATTTTCAGATAAAATGAAATATCTTTAGGTGGCCTGACATGTTATTGTAATGGCATGCTGTATAAATTGAGTAGATAAGTTATAAATATTTTTCCTATGCAGTTTAGGAACTCCATTTTAGATCAAAAGGACTGTGGTGAGACTGACCTGTTTATTGCCTGGTTTGAGCAGATGCTGCTGTGGCGGCTGCAGTTGTGACTTCTTGGTGTTTTTTGTGGGCGTGTCTGTAGACCCCTCTGCAGCTGCTGACGGGACCTGGTTCTCTTTGGCGGAGCTCGTCTGGTACGGGAGCCCGGGAGCTGGACTGTCTGTCACCGTCAGCTGTGCATCCTGTTGTTGCTGCTGTGTGTGCTGCTGCTGCTGCTGCGTCTGCTGATGCTGCTGCGGCTGCTGCTGAGTTTGGCGCTGTTTCGGCTGACTGCCGCTGTAGTTTGTGTCAGAAGAGTCGAGGAGGAGGTTCCTGCTCTGCGGGCGCACCTTTGGAGGTGTGGCGGTGGCTGGAGTGTTAATGGACCTCTGTGACTTGAGGTGCTGCGGCGGGGCGATGGATGTCTGGCGGACAGGGTGAACTGTAGTTGGTGGGGTCGCCAAAGAAGCCGGGGTGCCTGTCCCAGTGGGCGTCTGAGAAGCGACTCCCATCAGGTGCTGCTGCTGGAGAGACTCCTGAGAGTGGAGAGACACACAAAAGACATTCTCAAGAAAATTTACTATGTAAAACACAGAACAAAACATATTCAACTTTGATTCCCCCAGGGGATAAAAATGCAATAGCAGACGGCAGGGCACTGCCTACCTCAGACAGATTTGACCCAGGGACACCAAGATGAATGAAAGAACGACATTCACTGCATTATTTTTGTTTCTTTTTATCAGATTGGCTCTTTTCTGCAAACAAAAACTTATGCCATCTGAATCATAATTACAAAAAACCCTGCACACCCAGCGACTTGTGTGAATCGACAGAAAGAGATGATGGATGAAAGGCAACACCAAGGCAATTTAGAGTGCTTTGATAAGATATAAAAAAGGTGAACATAAAAGTAGAACTTAAAAGGAGTAAACATAAGAATAATAATTCCCATCTATTTTCTGTACAGTGCAAAATATGGATGCAATAGCAAACAGGTACGTTTTGAGCCTTGTTTTTTTGTTTGTTCCTGATTTTGTGCACAAAAACTGAATGCTGATGTTTTGTTTTGACTCTGGGGACATTCAGGAGACCTGTCCCAGTGGACCTGGGATGTCTACACAGCCAGTTTTGACGCATGGATGTGCGGATACAGCATTGTCCTGACACACCATCTGTATTAATAAACAGGACGCTGGTTTCGTGTGTTCCATTAAGGCCCACGCAGCCGGGACAGAAATAGCTCAGAAATGCATGACTGTATCATTAAACACTTTAATTGTACTCAGACATGCGATAGTAAACTTATCAGTGTGACAGATCAGCAGCCCCTGAGTACACCATCATGTCATAAAGCCAAAAAAATCATTTCAGATTTATGTTTCATTAAAAGTTGTTCCAAAAGTACAAGAATCCTTCTGAACTCCATCAAAAAAGTGACAGCTTTAATTAAACTTTTTAAGTAGTGTGGGTTCCCTTGTGTTTTGAAACAAAGTTTGATACTAATCATACCTAAAACGCTCAAACTCAGGTTTCCAGTACAGACTCTCAGCAGTTCAACATCTAGGAGATCTCCTAGTGTACTGCAGAGAAGATCTGGTCTGCAGTGCACAGAGGAATAAAGTTATATATAATATAATGATGTGTAGTATCGACAGTCATGGCACTCTTTTCTGCCCTGTAGACCGACGGGTAGTTTTCAGCCCTGTTGAAACAAGGACACATTGTATGATTGATATCAAGCACCCTACACGGTGCAGCAGAGCAGACCAATGATCCCGCTTCAGTGTGCTGTCTGTATCGTAACAAGCGTCCCTCAAAAGTGCCCTAACATTACTGGTAGATTTGCATATTCTGCTGCTCATGAGAGGGCCATGTTGCATGCATTTCCTATTTTGTTGGGATCTGAGCTTTGTTCTGTAACCTTAGTATCAGTGAAAACAAAAGTATAAGCAAGATCTATTGAGCTGCAGGGGCTAATCTGAATACAGCAATTCATGCAGACATTTTTGTTTCTCAATCGAGGTGTTAAAAATCACACTAAGAATAAATGGCAAGGCTCTAGGTATGTTGCGCAATTTGGCTTCAAGCTTAGATAAAGACTAATCCAGATCTTTTTAAGAAAACAGAAAATAAATTGTTGGCTGTGACTGTCGTCACTGCAACATTTGTAGATCCAGTAGTGATAGTGATACTGTATTTGAAATCAATTTGAGTGATTTGTGTAGAAAAACATGAGGGACATAAGCCAGAAGATCCACAACGTATAAAAATGGAGTCAGTCCAAAAAAGGACAGAGCTTTCAGGTTTCTTTCAATGTTAGTGTGTAACTTTTACAACTTTTTAGTTCCTTAATCAAGGCAGCGTAGACTAGCAGCTAAACTTACAGTGAAAATATTCTAAATATAGCCTACACATAATATATATATTTTTTAAATTCTTTACATTTTTTTTTAGGTTTAGAAACACACTTTTCTGCCTGCATCTCCACGCTGAGGGCATGCTGTGCTTAATACACTAACTGTGGTTAAGTACCCAATACAACGTCACTTCAAATAGTCCAAACTATCCCTTTTAAGCTGAGGATATTACCACTGTATTCCAAAAAGCTACAGATGTGCAGACAGGTGCTCGTTTGTAAGACACTTGAAGCTAAAACTAATGCAGTCTAATACAAAACAATAAATCCTGCTTTCATGAGAGTTAAAATGTTCAGTTCTTGTTGAGACTGTTTTAAGGTGGTGCAGAGTCAACTGTATGATCATTTTGGAGGCTTTAGTTACATTATACACAGAGATTTTTCTATCATTTAGTCTACCACATATCGATATAAAATAAGGTGGACAAAATGATAGAAACGGCTGCCTTTATAATTCAATACAATTAAGTGGCAACTGATGTGACAGGTCTGACAGCCAAGCAAGCAACAACAATGGCAGCAACCAGCGCCATGCAATAAACAGACAAGAGGTGGTTCATTTTGGAGATTTAGAAAGTGACCTGAATTGTTTTAAACATTACAGATGGACAGAGAGATAGTTAGACGTCACTGCTACAGATACAAGCAAACAAAGCATAATGAGCAGCTGAAATAAATAGCACTCTGCAAACATTAAGCTAACAAGTTGTCCACCTGGTGGTGCTCTTTAAAATGCAATACCAGTCTGGTTATTCAGCTCCAGTTCAGTTTAAATATGGAGATAAATTTCTCTCACAGCTTATACACTTGGTAACGGGTAGAGAGATGTTCTGTGGTTTCGACTTAAGGTGGCGACTTAGTTATGCAAGGTGTTGGTGCAACATTACTCTTCATTGTACATTGCTTTTAATAAAACCCTAAATTATAGATTCCCATATCCAGAAGAATGACTGTAGTCATTTAATAGTCATGGTTTCTTTTATACTATGAGAGTATATAGTATATTATAACTTATAGATAAAATTGTACAGTTGCACCACACAGATCTCCTAGGTTTATTGAATATGTTTGGGAAATATAAGAACCGTTTAAGCAAAAAAAAAGGTTCTTCAAAAGCAAAATAGTGTATTATTACAGACATGAAAGTGTCTTTTGGTAATAGTGTGAAGATGAGTGAGAGATTCCTACCTGCACCTGCAGTGACAGCTGGTGCCAGGCGTAGTCATTGCTCTGATTCTGCCGGGTGAAATCATCACTGTAACTGTGTGAGTGGACAATGCTGGGCTGCACCAGACTGCTCTGTGACCGCAGGCCAGACAAGTCCTCGCTGCGGGAGAAAGCATTGTTGCCAAAGGCCGGCTGGTAGTCGTGGTGGCCATTCTCGGGTTCGGGGGCCAGCAGGAGAGGTGGGGGATGAGGCTGAGACTGGGCTGGGGAGTTCTGAGCGGCCAGATGGAATAGCGGGTTCTGGAAAGACAGGGGGAAGTGCATGGCCGCTGCTGCCTGCTGCTGCTGTTGGGAGATGGATTCAGTGGGCCCCCCTATGTGGCCCATCTGGCTCAGCCTCAAGCCGGAGCCCGCTGAGCCCGCTGGCATATGCCCTCCCATACGAAGAGGACCGCAGAGGTTCCCGAAGCTGTGGCCCAGGCCGGCGATGGAGGCTTGAGAGGAGGTGAGCATGTCTCCCACGGAATTCAGATTGGAAATGCTGTTCATACGAGAGTCCTGGAGGTCCATCATGGACACACTTTTATTCACACTGTGGACCTAAGAGAAACGACAAAAGCAGTGTTCATGACGAAGAAAATGCACACACATTTACATTTTACTCCATTTCTAAGTGTGCAGTAGATGTTTTTTTATTGTTACATTTAATTTAAACACATTTAGCTGCCAGTTATATTGTGCCTTTAGACAGCTGAATGTATTCATACAGTTCTGCTAGACCAAACCTTTACTTTTGTCAATATTGTTTCATTCCATTTTAGCTTGTCTTCTATGATCTTTTTTTAAACACACATTTATGTCTTTTTTATTGCCTTGTTGTTTCAAACCATGTCTAAATGCCTTTTTACGTCTTACATAATATGCTATATGAATAATCCTGTCTTATTGGATTTTTTACTTAATGGCCACTTCATTTGAATCAAAATGTTGGTTTGGTTTAGTGCACAAAGACAACCAGGAGTGAGAGAACACTGACTTCATGCCATTTTTAGCCTTTAAATGTAATGGAGATGCTTGGAAAGTCTGCCATTACAACCAAAATTCCATCTGATCATTTGCAGCTCAATCATTATCCACTTTTGAAAGAAATCATCATTGAAATTTCATTATTACTGATTGGGTACTCCAAGTAAATCAGAAACAAAACGTGCTATCAAACTGAAGTGCTCCCCACAAGTTGATTATAGTGTAAAGCCACAATCATATCAGGGTCACATCATGTTGTTTTATTTTCTGATGTGCATGTGCTAGCAATATGTTTATGGTATTTTATAAGAACATATGTGCTCATACCTGCAGAGAAGGCTGCAGAATTAAGACATACATCAACACACATAGCCAAAGCAAAATTGACCATTAATATGTCAAATTTATATCGTACCTTTGGATCAGGTTCAGTAATGTCCGAGCTGCTCGTGCAGTATGCGGGGCTGGATCGAGCCAGTGGTGGGCGGGTCACATAGAACACTTCCCGCGACGAGCGAAGGTCTCGTTCCGCCTGACGCCTCATGTTCAGATTAGATGAGAGGGATTCGACGGCGGACACTCCCGTCGTTGGGGATGGCAGACGAGAGATGTCTATTGAACTGCAGGTACAGCAACAGAAAGAGATGATTGTTATTCTTGCTTTAACTTTGCATCTCACTTTTTATCTCACTTAATTTTAACAACGTGCAGGGGAGAGAAATAGACGAGTAAACACAGGACGGGTCAACCCAAACAAGGAATTTTGCTTTCTGTCCTTCCTATTGTTCTTGCAATATTTGTTGTTTTTTTTGTACCTTATGCCATTTATTAGACAGGAAGGAGAGCGGACAGAAAAGGAGGGGGAACGACATATAACTAAGGTCCACATCTGGACTCAGCGATCACACAGTCAGTGCCTTAAACCTGTGGTTCTCGACCATTTTTTTATGTACCCCCTTAATATGAGGCAATATCCCCATATAGTCCCTAATCAGTGCTCACATGGTTTTAGGTTCTGAGCAGTTCAACCAAAGAGTGAATGTTTAGAGTCATTTTTAGATGCCTGAAAGGATAAGGCAGTCTTTCAGAAAAAAATAGAGAAAAAACAGAAACTGCTGTGTGTATTTTACCAAAATAGTAAGGATATGGGATAGAATGGATAGAAAATGTACTCAAGCAAACTGTAACCTTAATTGTTTGAGGCTGGAGAATGTATTTTTATGAATTAAGTAATCAAGTAAAATAAAAACTAACTAGTCAACAAGCTGTCAACCATTTGTACTCACTTTGTATCCTATGTACCTCTCTATGAGAGTTTGTGGTATGCAAGAACTACGCGTTTTAATTATGTAATTACTGCATAATGAAACATGTTTAATCCCAGTGAGGAGAAGGTGTGACTCCATCCTGTTAGTCACTCGCAGCCTCACACCTCTGACAGTAGAGCTACAAGGAACGGCAGGTGTGTCGTTCCTTGTGCTGGTTTGAATTTCCAGATGTTTGATCTCCGTCCTCTTACACCTGCCTGCAGCAGATGTACAATATTCTCATTCAATTACATGTTTCCTGCTTCAGATTTTGTTCCAACAGACTAGTGCTTGGTGGGAGGAGACTTATAACAGCAAACACAAAATAACTGTGGTGATGTCCTCTGATATTACCCCTGTTTTTATCTTACTTAAAGAGAGCTCTTATTTAAACAGTTCGGCTGTAATGAGAACAACTGTCTCTTGACAATAGCAGAGTGCTGAAATGAAGTAAAAAACAGAAGAAAGAGGTTTGGGTAAGAGTCTGGGAACAGATGGTGCTAGCAATTAGTGATTGCTAAAATAATTAAAAAGCCTGAAGAGGTGCATTAGCATTATGGGCTCTTAGAAATATACCAGTGTTTTGTTTTGAGTTAATGAATTCTCAGTTATTGTTTGTTCTAGGCCTTTTTATATGTTATTGTTAATAACACCTATATGAAACTGCAATTCATCTGTTTATGTACAATAGATGCATTTATGACAATTCACATTGTCTTAATAAAGTCACAGCAGGGTTCAATCCTCTATGCTCTGGTTGACTGCCAAAATGGGAATTGGTAATGCTTTTACAGGACACACTTTCAGGAAATGCAAATCCAATTTCATGTGCAGAGATGACAACAAAAAATACATAATAAAAGGAAACCATGACAAGATACCTGTTTAAGTCACGCATCATAAGGCTTTGGAAGTCAGAGGACATGAGACGGTTGAAAGATGGCCGCGAGAAGAGTCTGTCCTTCGGCCGGTCTGGCTGGTGATTTGTAGGCATGTGGAGCTGCGGGTTCCTCAGGGCGACGCTGATGTCATTCAGCAGTCGTGGTAGGGGTCCAAGTTTCAGAATGGCATCCTAAAACATGGAAACGTTTTCAAAATCAAGAAAACCTAAAGCTTCCTTTGCTCACATGCTGTTACACTGGGGGTTCCCAACCTCTTTTTTAGGCACAATCAAAATATAATAGTAAAAATAGAGCTTGACAGGGAGACATAAGGAAAGGAAAGTGGATATTGGCAAGACGACACCAGTTATTAGTTATATTAATTATAGCATGGGACTCAATCATTTCTCTGTATCCGCAGATTACTGATCAGATTATTTTACAGATTTTTTTATCAGAACTGGGAGAGAAAAAAATGGATCGTGCGTCCCTAATAATATGTGTAATAATAAAACTATTATTATAATAATAAAACTATTATTCCTTTTTTTTTTTTATTATGCCCAGCAGCAAATGTTAAATGGCCGGGTTCTTGTCCGTGCCCCAGGGGTTGGAAAACTCTGCTGTACACATTATGATTCACTTACTCATTCATAAAATTGTCAAATTCAGAAAAAGCAGAAAATGTCTCCTATGAAACACAGAATACAGCTAACAAGCACACGACGTTACACATGCGTCAACCTGTGAGCCAGTTTATGGCTGAATGTAAAATATCTATAACTTAACTACAGTAGAATTTCAATGAATTAACACTGTGAGCATTTAAGTTAAATATTAAAGCACTAATTCCACCTCAGTTTTAATGGGATTCAAATAACATTCATCCTGAGTCTGATAGATAGAAACCTGCAGAACCTAAATTTCAGACTCTATGTATTCTTCAGTGAGAGAAAGAAATCATATTAAATGTTTAACGTTCCAGTTTGTGTTATTCCACCTACCTTGCTGAGCTGGCCCATGACTTCCCACAGTAAGCTGTGGAGCATGGACAGTTCTCTGCCGAGGTCAATGTAGCCCTCAAACCCTCCAGCGTTTCCTCCAGTGTCCATGTTGGAAATTTCATAGAGAAACTGCTGCATGGAGCCCCACTCCATCTCCAGGAACTCATTCATGAAATACATGTATTCCTCCTTGGGTCCAAATCTGCGGATACAGTAATGACAGGATGCATGAAGACGGAGAAGCAGACAGAAACATACAGTTCAGTGCAGTGTGGAAGTGGAAGGACTTAATGTTCAGACTGTGTCATATATTGTGAATTCAACATTTGGATAGCACTTGCCTTTGGTTTAGTACTTTTGATGTCTTGCATATATTCATTTTGAGTGTAAAACAGTGTTTACCTACATAAAAACCCGATCATAACTGGGACACAATTGTGCATGTAAACAAAAATGTATGACTTGAGAAATAGTAGTTTGACCAAATAATGTTAATTCAAGGTCGGCTTATTAAAATTCAACTGCATCTTACAGCCTCTAAAACAAAAACTTATTCAAACTGCAAAGATGTAAAACCGAGGAAAGCAGCAAAGCTGCTGGGATCTGGGAACCATATTTTTTTCTTTAATACATGACTTAAAAAAGCTGCTTGATTGATAAAATTGATTCATTTTCTGTCGATATAATTCTTTCAACACAATAGAGGACCGTGAGTTAACATTATTTTATCAAAATACGCCAAAGATAATGTAAAGTAAGCGTGAAATTCACCTTATAAAATACCTCCTGGGTGCCTTCGGAATATGAATTTTAGGTGTATATTTTAGCCATTAAAATGATGTCAGTAAAGACTACAGAGTGAAGGTAGGAGCAAATGTGTTGCAGCTGAAAGCATTGGAGCTTACTGTGGGTGAGTAACAGTTTATACCCTCACAGTCAAAACTGCAAGCCTCTATTTCCTGTATGTTACTCTGCGACATGCTTCCCACCTAGCACAAGTGTCACCATCTACAAATCTAAAAATGGACTGAATCTAATTAACAATGCTGGCGTAAGAGGACAGGTCATGACGGAGACTCACTTGCTGAAGCTGGCCAGGTTCTGCATCACCTTTGCTATGAGTGTGAGTGTGCGGGACGTGCGTTCGGCGGGGTACTCCTGCATTAGGTTGAACAGGGAGGGGGACATGATGGCCGGACACATGAAGCGCAGAAATAGGGAGGAGCTGATGAGGCTGTCAGCGAGATCCTCTCTTCCGCGCTCAGCACATCGGGCTCTCCACGAGGCAAAAACTTCCTTCAGCTCCCGGGGAAATATGCTGAAATAAGAACATGATTTTATTAGTCACTGACAAGAGGAACGGCAAGATAACGTCCGGAAGCTTTTTCAGGGCCCTCAGGAACTCAGCAAGGTCAGGACAGTAAAACGTGGAAAATTACTGGACCATATGCTGCTTGGGATGGAGAATATAGTGTACGAAACCGTTTTTCAAAATGTCTTGCATGATTTTGATGATTTTAATGACTATCTCACTGGGGAAAAACTAAATAGTAAATAATTATTTTCTAATTCAGTCATTTCTGCTTAAATAGAGTTGCCACAAGGAAAGCTTTAGTATCGTTGTTACTTTGGAAACAAATTTAGGCCACATGTTTTGTCAGTGTGAAAGACTAAAATGTAAATATAAAGCTAAAATTTGAAACTGGAAGCTAGATCTTAGACCTTAAAAAAATCTAAGCAAATTTTTCCTAAGCTTTTCCTAATTAAAAGTCTTTCCCCCCCAATTCTGTTTTCAATGTGAGATGGCATTGTGACGACCCATGCTCAATCACACTGCTTTCAGGAAATGTGGGATTCTGGAACAGTGAGACTCCTGGTCCCCTCCAATACTCATATTTCTATACTATTTAGTATGCCAGAAAAAGATTTAGCATGTCCCAATACATGTATGTCAAATGCAGGATGTCAAAAATCCCTGGATGTCCTCCTACAACCGGTTGATTTTAGCAGTATGGAATCCAGCCTCTGTGCAGCGGGAGATACATAACATCGATTGAACCGCCTAGAGAGCACAGACAGATGACAGCGCACTGACGGTGCAATGACGTGCAAACAGAACACAGTGCCAGCAGCTGCATCTCTGCATGAAAATATATCCAACAACAAAAAGACCATCTGCCAGAGACCGTTCGAATAGAAAAACACAAGATTAATCAGAACAGGAATTGTTTGTGAACAAAATAATCATGAAGATGACCAATAACAACAAAAGAACAGAACTGTGACAATGACAGAGTCAGTTTAAAGCAGTCATAAACATTCTGATCATTAGCGGATGGGTTGTGGGTGGGTAAAATACCTGCAGCGATCCCACCGCAGCAGAGACAGCTGCATCTCCCCCAAGACGCTGTGCGCATTTTTACACTCAGGACACAGCAGCCTAACTTCATTGATCATTTAAATCTCCACAAAGACAGGATCAGTGAGGATCTATTGTCCAGGTTTATATAGTGAAACTGTTTGGAGTAAAGCCACCGTCCTCCTAATAAATCAGTTTAATTCTGTTTCCCCTGCAGAGCCACTACTACAGTTTTTAGTTTTGTAGCTTAAATGTCCCACATTATTTACTGCAGACATGGAAACATTTACAGTTACAGTTGCTGAGAGCAGCAGCTCTGATCTTTAAAGCAAAAAAACAATCACCTGGAAAGTTTGGGCTGCAGACCATAGTGCAAAATTTGAATATTGATGAAAAAATGGCCAAAGGCAACCAATTTTTCAATAATATTCTAATTTTGTGCTACAGACTGCAATGGATGTATCAACCAGAGAGTTTAAGATGCAATGTTATGACAAAGAAGTATATGCATAGTGCACAGGAAGTAAGTACCATTTAAGGGCTACTGCAGTATGTTCTACAGTAAAAAGAAAAAGTATGGGATTTGGAACACAGCGTCTTAAAGAGATCGGCACCAAAATGGACACCAGACATGTTTAGCAGGCTGTTTAAGACCACCAATCAATACAGTTACAGACCAGACACATGCACGCTGTTTTCTGAGAGGTATAAATGGGGAAAAACTGACCAGAGTGAGTTGATGATCTTGCAGAGGAGCAGCTCACAACACATGCGAAGGTTGGCTTGATGGTCAGCGAGGACTGACGGTGGGACACGCATAGGATCCACCTCACAGTTCTCCTCAGACTCGTATAAGGCTCGAATGAAGTCACCTGCAGGTTGTAGATCACATTGTTATCACGTTTCCCAGAATGCATCGTTATTCAAAAAAGTTCAGCCCCAGTTTACTCAAGCAAAAAGATAAGGAGGACACAGTGGTGAGTATGCTGATGTCATTTTTCCTCTTAAAAAGAATAGAATAAGAAAATATCACGAGGGTATTGTGATTCTATGAAAATGTTAAGATGAGCTAAAATTACTAATTTGTTAATGTTTTGTAATAAATCGGATAAAATATGGAACACATTTGTATTAAGTACAATGTACTTTGGATTGTGTGCATCAAGAAAAACCTTGAAACAGCGAATCCAACTATTCTCATTATTTTTCTTTCATTGTATGAGCGAATAAAGGAAGAAATATTCATTTTATGTTGTGAAAGAAACCTTATACCACAACATAACATGCACAGTTCCTCTTCAGTTCTTCTTGGACTAGTACTTCTAAAAATGCTGCTACAATAATAATAATAGTTATTTGGAGAAATAACACAAATATATCACAACTTTAAAGCAAACAATCTCAACATTAATCAATTTCGCAATCACTTTTGCTAAATGACGCAAGTTTATGCTGGAGTTCAGCCTAGTCTGACACACTTCATCAAAATATTTGAAATTCTTTGAGTTTGAAATGCTCCTTTAATTCAGGCAGCTGGAGATTACACACACACAGTGACGTACGGTGGAGCTAATCCCAGCAGCCTCACCTATAGCATCCTTGAGGTATCTGTGACCTATCAGTTTGAGGTACTCTTCCACAGCCTTTGTAGCCAGCGTGTTCTCACGAAAGATCAAGTGCTCGCGGTCCATGAATCGATCCACTTCGCACATCGCCATGTCAGACAGGAATTCCTGACAAGAGATTACATTTTCAGGTCAGTGGAGGGTATACTAAGGGAAAGAAATAGGATTTAAGTCAGATCATACAGAGAGCTGAGAGACACAGACAGCTGTGATTGATGGAGGAATAACATGCAATCAGGTTACATCTGACCCCTTGTTTACCTTCGTCTTCCCTGTGCTTTGAAGGATGTGCACCAGAGCAAACGCCACCTCCTCTTTGCTTTTCACACTCAGCAGCGGCTCCAGAACTGCACACAGTGTTCGGTAGTTGTTGGTAATGTACTCGGCAAACTCCTTGTACAGCTCCATCGGGAGGATGTTCATTGTCTGGTAGCGGGACTTGACACGTAGTGAGGCGTTGATTACTTTGGCACTTCCAACACCGCCGCTTTTGGCCAAGACACTGGACTGTATCACTGGGTACCACTGCTCCACGAACTGCCGGCCCGTGATGCTGGAGATGGGGATGCTGACAAGGCCAAGATATGTGCTTTTCTCCTAGATTACAAAGCAAACTTTTTCTTTAATTTTATTTTCATTAGTTGCAGCACAATAAAATGTTTTTTGACCTAGAAATTTTTTTTTTTTTTTTTTTTTTTAGATCAATACAGAAAGCATTACCTTGCGTCTTTTTTTGTCGGTTTCCTTGTAGAGGTGCAAACGAAGGCTACGAATGGTAGGCAAATTGTTAAATTCAAAATGCTCGCCCCAGAAGACGGTGTCGGTCCGGGGTTTGCTGGTGGTGCGCGCGTACAGCATGTCATCCAGACACAGCTCACAATAATAACGTTTCTTAGCTGGAAGGTCTCGGGCTTCAATGATCCACAACTTGAGCACATTGTCCACCCGTCTGCTGTTGTCCTGAAAGTGGAACGAGGAGTCCTGTTACTGCATTATAACAGTCCTTACTTACATCAGTTCGTAATATTGCGCCCTGGATCCTGTGATAAGGAACAGATCACCAGGGGGGCGAATCACTTTGAGAAAATTCAAAAAATCTATTATGTCTACCTTGTTAGGTTTGACAGCTCGTTGCAGATTTTCAATCCATTTGTCTCTCTCTGAAGCTGAACGGCAGGCAAAACATTTTGTCCCTGAACTGGTGGTCACCTACAGACAAAAATTGAATATCTGTATACATCAGTAACTAGCAATTCTTTTGACCATCTGTTGATCGTTTTTCCAAATAACTGGTTAGTCCAAAGTCCAAGATAACATCTGCAAATGCCTGTTTTCTCCATAACTCAGGGATAACTCATTTAGAGTCACATAAAAACGGGAAAACATGTAAATTCTCACATCTCATAAGCTGGAACCAGAAAATGTCTTTATATACAAGACTAAACGACCAAAGCAGGGTAAACCAGGGGGGATTAAAAGATTGTACAATGTAACACACCTCAAAGCAGTATTCTTGTCCTAAAATGCTTGAGTGGACAGGTTTGATTATGGCCTCTTCATCCAAAACTAGGTCCAAAGCCTCTGCAGCACTGCTAGGAGAAAGTAGGGATTCATGGGAGTGGGATTCTTTGAAGCTCTGCATCAATCGTGTCCTGGTGAGAAAAGAAGGGATTTATTTACTTCCAGAATTCAAGATAATCATTGGTCTTTATATATCGATTACATCAGTCTTTAAATAAACAATCCAGACAGGTTTTCATTTAACAAACAAAGAGTCACTGCAGCTCAGAAATCCTTGTGCATCACTCCTGTGATTCCAGCGTGATTTTGGAGATCTGATCCTTTTATAATGAGTTTATGGAAATGTTAAGACTACCAGATTTTCAGTTCTGGCGTTTGCAGTTTGGTCTGTTGACTCGACACAAGTGACTAATAGTCCACGTTAGGAAACGGCCCACTGTGTCTCAGCTTGTGGAAAGGAAATTCTTTAACAGTCTCTCTAAATGTAATGTAGGTGTAAATGGGGGAAATGTAAACCAAGAGGAGCAGCTCAGTGGGTCTGTTGTCGAGCAGTTACACAAGACTAGCCATTAGGAAAAAGAAAGAAAAAGAAATGGTGGTGGAAGTGGAAGCAAAAATGTGGGCCGAGGCTGTCTCTTAGCCGAAGCACGGTCAGTAGGCAAACTGAAAAAAAACATTAGGGAGGAAAACAGCTTGTTGGAGAGGTAAATGAGAACATTGATACCTCTCTCATGTCTGTGCCCTGGCAATGAATGTGAAGCTAATGCCAGAAAGTTATTAGCTTAGCTTAGCATAAAGGCTTAAAGCCTGAAGAGCTAGCCTGGTTCTGTCCAAAGATGTGTCAGGGGTGGGGGGGGGGATTATGAACTGAACTATTTTTGAGCTAGCTGCTGGCTTCACATTTAACAGAAAGGTATGACAATGGTATCAACGTTCTCATCTAACTCTCAGTCAGACAGTGAACAAGCGTGTTTCCTTAAATGTTGAACTATACCTTCAACATTTTCTGACATTTTTGAGGAAGAAAGAAGTGGAGTTTATCTGAAAAGCTGGAGCTATCATGCTGCATTATTAACACTGGTTTTGACACAAGAGAGAAAATGAGGGAAAAGAAAATGCAGCAGCTTTGAAGAAACACCTGATAATTATTCAGCAAACGAAGAGCGTTAATTTAAGGCCAGATTTAATGTTGGTGAGAGGAGCACTGAATCGTCTAATTTGAGGAGCCGACAGCACCGTCGCAGAATGGAGGACATGAAAAATGCCATGGTGAACCGACTTGGCAGCAGAGGAAGAGCAGCTGCGTTGGAAAGCTAGAGTGTGAAGTTGGACGCCGAGGGTTTAAAGCAAAGTCAACTTAACACTACTGAGTGAATTAAGTGTGTGTGGGCAGAACTCAAAGCAGGCTGTGAAGGCAGCTGTCTAAGGCAGCGGTGGGAGCTGGAGAACGGTGAGTGGAGAATGGTGAGAGGGGAAGGCGCACTGGCTGAGGCTGGAAGTCCCTTTAACCCCAACACCACCCCAACCACCTCCTTCAGTGTTGCCTCCACAAAACCTGTTAGGCTAATATAAAATTCTTTCAACACTTGAACTGAGCCTCTGCATTGGCGCTAACCTGTGTTTTAGCTACACGACACATTGCACATCTCTGAGCATCTCTGGACATCCACACTTGCCCTAAAAATGTCTATTATACATCTCTTGTGGCGGCAGGAAAGTGTTCTGTCAGCAATACATTTTTACTTCCTGCCTCTCCCTCTCTACATCTTTACATTTCCCATATGAGCGTCGTGACTGGATTGTGTGAGGACTGCATAAAAACTTGATCGCAATGCAAGCCAGAATCTTGTGGGATGTGACCTCAAGTCAGAATACAAAACAAGAAAACGCTGTCACGAGAGCCTCTAGAGCTGCAACCCATCACGTCTTGACACGCTCAGATAAAAAAAAGAAAACAAAACTACTATGATAAACAAAGGCGTTATGTAATTACTAGGATGTCCAACAGACCTTTGAAATTTAGCTCTTTTACCAAAATAACATTCATGACAGTTTTAGATCCCCAAAAGTAGGATTATTCAAATACATTTGTGGCATGAAGGCAGCATGCAGGTCTTGGTCTTTTCCAAATAGCCTTAATAAGACGCCCCAGTATGAGAGAGGAGGGTGAGGCGGGCTCCTCCGAGCACCACCGGCATTCTGCTACTGTCCAATAAAAACAAAGGATAGATTTCAATGTGTTAGAAATGTGCAACTATTAGCACATTAGAGTAATAGTCTTATGGTGCAGCTATGGCTGATGGGAATTCACTGGTTTTAGACGCATCCTATCATGAACTGGGCATCTTGATAAGGCACTGGATGAGAGGTCAGGGGGATCATCAAAGTCACCTGGGAACTTTGAACATCTAATATTTTTAATAGCAATCTAATACAGTGAGACCAGTAGCACTGTATGTTGTTGTTTTTTTTTCACAGCAGGCATTTTGACTCATCACAGCAGGAAATGTGTGTAAACTAAAAACATTAACAATGGCTCAATTCCATTAGAGCAGCCCATGATGCCATATTAGCAGGGAACTCCTAAATGGAATTCAATGGCCATTAATGATATTTATACTTGTGCTTTTCCTGCTATGATGAGTCAAAATGTCTGCTGTAGAAAAAGGTCTGTTACACGATCAGTGATATTTAGATTTCCTTAAATCTCAGTCAGTTTAAAGACACGATGAAATGAAAAACTCATTTTCCAAGTTCTAATCCTGTGTCTCTGATTATTATCTATGTCTTATTACATGCCAGATGTGTGTCAAAGAATTTCTCAAGTATTTTTTTAGTCAAACCCCCTCCCTTTTCTTTTCCCGTAAAAAACATAAAAAAAAAAAATTGCATTTGATATATCCCATCAAATGTAATTTGATCACATAAGATTGCACATGACTGTTTTCTAGTTGGTAGCTGGCAGAAAAATAATATAGCAGGAGCTGAATGTTTAGATTTCAGCTGGAAAAACGTTGTTTACGTGTCCCAAGGATATGATTGAGGTGGACTTAATAGAAATAAGCCTTAACCTTCTGACCTTCAGCTCTGTATCTCTCTGCAGTTTCATATTGTGCAGTAAGCCATGCTCGCGTTTCAGCAATCCAATCACACATCTAAAGGACGTGGTCCATCATTAGGTGACCTGACTGAGAGGGAATGAAATTGGACCATAAACTGGAAATAAAGTCAGTAAACTAACTCAGATGTTGCTGTGTAATTGACATTACTAACTCTGTGTTTGCTAGCATGTAAAAATATTAGCCACTATAAGCTACTGGTCATACCACAGGAAGTGAGGTTTAACAGCAAAGCATTGTTGTATTACATTGCTTATGAATTTGATTTATTAAGAGTAAGCGATATTTCTCATTTCAAAAGTTGCTTAGTCTCACTTTAAATTGTTATTTTTAATTGTTTTTCGAGTTATTTCAGTATGACCCCAAGTGGACAGACAAACTGCCTGACGGACGTCCTTCCTGGAGCCAAGTGTGATACTAACAGTGCAGGATACAAAACAGGGCAATTGTCATTCATATTATCTGCAATCTCAGTAACGAATGCAACATTCTGCTTTAATACAGTGGACTATAATTATGCACACTATAACTATACACTATAATTACAGTACACAATCAGCTTGTCTTAGAATAAAAGAGGAACCTTGAAGCTTGGCATTGAGGTCAGCGATGTTCTCGCTGAAACTCAAAAAGAAACGCAAGCTTGAGCAGAAAAAGTGAGAGGTTTCCATCCAGAAGCAATTCCAGCATAAGGAGGCTACAGCAAACCCACTAAAGAAACACAAGTGGCACAAAGCGGCACATCGACCATCCAAGCAAGGACAGATTTGATTGTTGATGGTCGAGTGTCCTAAGCTTAAAGCTGCTCCTAATCTAAATGCATAAATAGGCTTATTTAAGTTACATGTAGTGTCATCTCAGTGCTTAACACTATGACCTCACAGTAAAAAGGTTCATGAGGGGGCATCTTAGTGGATAAGACACTTATTATACAACAACATTAACTGACTCTTTCCTGTCGAGAACATTTGTTACAGATTGTACCTCTCTTTGTCCCCGTGTCGCTTACAAGGTGCTACATTGTCAACAATCAAATGAAGGCAAAAATGCCGAAATAACAAATGTGAAAAAAATTATAAAAATGAAAAATTATCTATGGTCTCTAGTTCTTCCTGCGTGGAGTTATCGTATTCTTCCTGGGTTTGTTCATCTAAGCTGTAATCATTTTTATGTTTTGTCATGGTCACAAAATTATAGCATGATCTGGCCACAACACAAACAGTAACATAAACTGTATATGACTATATATGATTATCACATCCAAAATCTAGACATTTTTGCCCATGGTCGCCCATGATAGGGCAGTTTTGGCTGCTCTGAGATGACAAACAAAGCTAATTCAAATCATGTTATAATCACATGATTAATTGCAACCGCAGCCTCTCCAGCCTGTTATTACATGTGTATCAGGTGAATTGTGAACCCTAAATCGCTCACAGATAGAAAAACATTTGGTAGATGTGTGATAAACTGGCAACCTCTCCAATGTGTTTTCCTGGCCTTTGCCCAACACATGGTGAGACAAGCTCCAACCCCCATGTGACACTGAATTAGAAAACAGTTGGTATTACCTGGAATTATATCAAGGCTTTATGCAGCAGTGAGTTACTTACCTCTCTTGGTCAGCACTACGAAACCGGGGCAAAATCATCTGTCTGAAGCTGCTGGTCCGGTCCAGTTTGGGTTGACTTTTGGCCCTCTTGATTGAGCCCTTCAACCTTCGATTGAGAAAACTCTAAAAGGTAAAAAATATACACAGCTCATAAGAGCAGAGCAAAAATGTTTCCCCAGACTGTTGGAACATAACGCAATAAAATTGCCCATCATTCACTGGCAGCCACAGCTGTGAACTTAATGTATGAAATATATCTCTGAAAGCATAAACTGTCCTCCCAGCGTCACATTGGCTTTGCTTCTCTTGTGAGAGTTTACAATATCAGACTGGGGCCAAAAAGCCAGTGTGTACATGTTTTCTATGTGAGCAGAAAGCTTACATATGCTGTGCACTTGCATCAGGAGAGCGTGACAGACCTCTCTGTACTCACCGGCTGTCTGAAGGGCTGTGGGGTGGCATTGGGAGGCGTTTCCATGCTTGACTGCCTTACAGAGGCAAAACTTGCCCTGCGAGATTGGTCTATGAGAAAACAGTGCAGCAAAAATTAGAACATGGGCATTACAGATATTAAACTTGAAACACACTACTTATATGAATTTTAATACAGAGACACCATCAAAATGCATAAATGCATTATGAAGGAGCATGCCGATTTATACTAAGATGCTGAGAACATTTTGACGATGAAATGTGCAAACTGTTGGTGAGTCAGACTCACTGGCTGCCGAGTTATGGCCATATAAAATTTATCATGTATTGCAGATTTATCATAGGGTTGTTGCTGAGTATATCCCCATCAAATTTTATGAAACTGATTAGAGTTTTCTGTGTTTGTGTCATATAAATTGGGTTGCAATTACACAAAACGATTATGACAATTTAATGTCAAAAGGGTCACGTCTACTTTGGCAGCCAATAATAGGAAAATAGAACAGAATAAGACAAGAAAGCTCAAAACGTTTTGAGCTCATCCAAATGCATTTTGTACTCAATTTGGTGAAGAATGGTTAAAATATGTGTGAGAAGTGTTGAAAATGGCAAATGAGCCGTGACATATAAGGATAAATTGTTAAGTAACAGTTGCACGAGCAGCTACAGTCATATTAAATTTGAATGAGGATTAACAGTGTGTGTGTCAGCTTACAAAGTGCTCTGACACTCTTGTGAGGTTTTCAAACATGAGACCATAAAACAATATTGCTGAAATGTGGTGATAAAATTACAAAATGACACAAAATGTCCCTTGAATCAAGCCACAAAAGAAATGAAACAGATTTGTAATATTTTGCGTGATTACTTCATTAAGAATTTAACAGCTTAACGGATCGCATAATTATAATGCTGAATATAATAACTTGATGTGTTAATTCTTTTTCTTGTAGTTATCTGATTACCATTTCATGATGTTCTTGTTGCGTTATCACAAAAATATAATATGTTGCACCCTTTATGAGGTTATAACCCACAGTTAATTTTTAAATCAGGGACATTTTATTACATTTTGACAAGCTTTCACATCATTTCAGAGAATGAAACAGCATTGACAAACACACAATGGATACAAACAAGCTTCCAGCACATTAACAATGCAGAATAGTTGGTGTAGGTGAAGCTCAGCAACAAGGACAGACAACCACAGCCTCGAAAAAACATCACTGTGATAATCTGACACTTGGAGGCTATTCGCCCTTCCACTGGAAAACTTGTGTACTTGTACGTAGTTAAGGCCGGTGGAAAATTGCGCAAAATCTGATGTATAAACTATATTGGAGTCCTGATGCAGTAGACAGAAGTAGCATGCTCTGATGAGTCATCTTGAACTTTTTGGCCGTTCGTCTGACTTGAGTCTTGTGCGAACTCTGGAACATAGTGATGGATCTATTAAAAGGTATAGTCTGCTGCCTGTTGGGGATCAGATCTGTCTCTGCATGACTGCATGATGTTGAGATGAGGCCGATGCACAGAAAATATTCCGCATACAGTTGCACTCAAAATTATTCAACCCTCATTGCAAATTAAGTGTTTTGGCAGAATTTACAAACCTTCAGCTCTGTTCAATGAAAACCTCAAATAAGAAACAATTGAAATAGCTGAACACAACTAATATTACAGGTGGTTTACGGTCTCAAAATTATTCAACCACATGAACAGAATCCCTCATAAAAGCTCTCATTTGCAAATCAAGTGTTGTCTTAAGCACACCTGATGCAACTAATCAAGGGTCTCATTAGTCGCATCATACCCAGACTGGCAACAGGTTTCTTCACAGTAATGTTTGGCTGCATTTTAGAGATATGGGTAAGTCAAGAAAACTGCCCAAAAAGTTACGAGAGGAGATCATTGCATTGCACAAAAAGACAGCAAAGGCACTGAATGTTCCTAGAGATACTGTTGGAAGCATAGTTTACAACTTCAAAGCTAAATGAACACTGGCTACACGACCTGGACGTGGCAGAAAGGTGAAGCTATCAATGGCTGCCACCATATTTCTGAGGAGGCAGGTGGCCAAAAACCCTCAAGTGACTGCAAAAGACCTGCAGCAAGAACTGGTGGTGGCAGCAGGCACTGAGGTTTCAGTTTCTACAAACAAGAGGTACACCACTACTGACCCAAAAGCACAAGACAAGTCGGCTCCAATATGCTCTAAACCATATAAATAAGCCACAGAGGTTTTGGTAATCTGTTCTGTGAAGCGATGAAACAAAACTGGAACTTTTCGGGTGTATGGATCAGCGGTATGTCTGGAGGAGGAAGAATGAGGCATATGCTGAAAAGAACACCCTGCCTACAGTGAAGCATGGCGGTGGCTCGGTGATGCTCAGGGGCTGCTTTGCTTCTTCTGACACTGGAAACATGCAGAGTTTGGAGGGCAAGATGGATTCAATCAAGAATCAGGAAATCCTGGGAGAAAAAGTCAGGCTGTCTGTGGAGAAGCTGAGGCTTGGACGTTATTGGATCTTCCACCAGGACAATGATCCTAAGCATACCTCAAAGTCCACCAAGGCTTGGATTTAGAAAAAGTCCTAGAAGATACTAGAGTGGCCGTCACAGTCACCTGCAAGGCGGTTGCAGCACACAAACCCAAGAATATTAGAGAGCTGGAGGCTATTGCCCATGAGGAATGGGCCAAGATTCCTCAGGAACATCTGCAGCAGGCCATAACAGCAAAATGGTGCTCTACTAAGTACTAAAGATGCATATCAAGAAAGTCTAATTTTGAGACTGCAGTGGTCATTAAAAGTTGCATATTGTGTTGAATTTGGAGAAACCACCTGTAATATTAGTTGTGTTGAGCTACTTCAATTGTTCTTGTTTGAGTTGTTCATTGAACACAGCTTATAGTTTGTAAATTTTGCCAATACACATTATGGGGATTAAACAATTTTGAGTGCAACTGTATTACTCCAGAAATCCTTATCTCACCATACAAACAACAGAAATGTGAGAGGGGTTTTATAAACAGCAGTTTTCTGCTGAAAATCTGTTCCATTTCCTAGCCTGGCTCCAAAGTTGTGAATCGCCACAAACATACACAGTTTGTTGAGCAATTCACACAATAGGTCTGGTATTGTCTCCAGTGGCGGGGCATCATCAATCAATCGACTCCTCAGAGATTCGCAGGTGGTATAAAGAACTGGAAAATCATCTTCTTACATCGCTAGTGAGCTAACTGGCTACAGTCATTAAAATAGTGACAGAAAAGCATGGATGAGACTGATGTCCCTGTACAATTATGGAGAAGTTACAGAAATAACAGCTAATAGCAACATTTGTCTTGAAAAATAGCAACTGCTCTTGAAAACCAATACCGTAGCTAACCCCCCATTTCACAAGAACATCAATCAATAACACGAGCATGGTGTCCATCTGAATGGACAATAAAAAGGTAATCTAAACAAAATGGCAATTCAGTCTGATTATCAGGCTATCAAGTTCAATTTCCAGCTAAACACAGTTCAGGGTTTGTAATGGCAGCAATGCAAGGGGGAGTCTAAAGGTAAAACGTTGCAAAATGAATTGCTTTAGCACTGCTTGTAAAAGCACGTCACAAATTCATACATTGTTGGGATTTTCTGCATTTTTTTTCTGGATTTTTGGTTGTCGTTTAATCAAAATCACTCATCATACATGTCATGCTTCAAAGTGGGGCCTAAAATGTTACCGATTCTTCCACACGTGCTAAAAATTGTTTCATGTTGAAATCTATTCTGCTCCTCTGTTTTTGTCTGTGATTGATTTGTTGGAGCATGTCTTTAAATGACCCATTACCCAAAGGAGCTGGGGTTTTTTTGCTTATTGCAGCAGAGAATCAAGTCTCTGTCATCCTATGATTTCCTCGCTCCCAAAGCCCGTAAATAGGCGACTCTCCAGGTTCTATTCTGAATCGCAGCTAATTGTTTGGTATCCATGGAAACAACTCAAGGGCTTCTACTTGAACTGTAGAAGATATTGGCACACAACTGCACAATAAAGATGATGAAAGTAACATGCTGCACAACACTGCGCTTCTGGTAACACCCATGTGAGTGAACCGATCAGACCTATCTGGTGCCCACGGGTGGGAAACTTCCTCAACTGAAGGAGATATTTCACATCCTTTTGTGTCTCATGTGGGGCTGAATCCTGACACTAGTCGGAGGGAGAGCTACATAAAATTGATTGAATGACCCTGCAGAGGAATATTTAGCATGTTTCCAATTTTTAACATCAATGCCACCAAAAAAAGTCACCTGCAACATGTGACGATCTAAGTAAATGTGACATTAGAACGCATGGATGTGTTCACTGAATGTAAATTGCTGTCAGGATGGAGTGTGTGGGTGGCAACAGCCTCTAGCTAACTGTGATACAGAGGGAGAGAAAGACAGAAAGAGGAAGACTGTGAGTGGGTGTTGGAGAAACATACTCAACCTTTAGCATATATCTCTCTATTAATACACTTTTGGAAAGTTTGTTTTCTTTTTTACTAAATTGAATTAAATCATGGCATTTTTCACAGGATTGATTTTTTCTGTTACAGACAAAAACAAATAGACGCAGTGTAAGGATACAGTGTTCCATCTCTCAAAATAAGCATTCACAACACAAGGAGCCTTATAAAATACCAACGATGAATTGGCTTTTAACAAGCATGAAATCTCACAGCAGCTATTTGTTTACCTAAAGACGCACTCAATGAAACCCCAACTTTCTATTGAACCCATCAAACAATCATCACAGCAGCTACAGTTACAGATGCACCGTATTAGCACCAATACTGACCTTGTTAGACAGATCGGCTATGATGAGACAGATCAACACTTACTTCATCAATTGCATTTTACAAAAACGAGCATTTCTGCTATCAGCTACATTGATTAAGATAAGATAAAGATAAGCCTTTATTTATCCCACAATGGGGAAATTCCCAGCCCCATAGCTATCGCTTGCCTCATGTTACCATATGTGAAAAAATAAACTGACCTCATCTGACCGCGCTACAAGTGGTTCATGAGAATCTACAGCCATGCCAGCAGCTCTGTTAGGTTGTAATTACAAACAGTGGTTTGTAATGAATGCTAATACCAGCATGCTAACAATGATAGCCTGCATGTCTCAACTCCCTACAACTGTGTGTTCACACTGGATGGGTGACAAAATTAATCATACTCAACCCAGACAGCACACTGACTAAATACAGTACATTTTGTGCTCTTAATGCACGCTAGTCTCCCACAATGCAATGTACAAAGAAACTGGAGGAGCTGCTAGAAGCTGGACAAAATGGAAATAAATTGTGGGTGGTGGTGAGACAGATCCACAACAACCTTGTAAAAAAAAAAGAATTGAATCTTAAGAGAGACACTTCGCTTTCTGTTTCTGTCAAATAAAAGATGAAGTCAGAATTAACTGGTAAGGCTACTTGGACGCCCTCTGGTTACTAAGAGGAAGTGAGGCCTACATGAAGGTGGGATTTCGAAGGACGTCAGCAAACAGTTACTTGACCACGACTGACTCATGAGTCAAGTAGTTTAGTTGGTCACAGAGGAATAAAGAAAGAATATAGAAAGTAATGAAGAATGTTATTAAGAAACTTTATTTTCTAGGACTGTATCGATGCTTTGAGCTCACATCTATACTGATTCTTACACACCGACATCTACTGCTTTTTTCCATTGTATTTAGAGGGGCGGTGGTTTTTATTTCTTTTGTTATGGATTATAAACTCTGTTTGTTTGAACTGGATCGTGTGTCTGAACTCCGTCTCTGTCTCCGCGCTGGCTGCCGACTTGAGAAAAAGGTAGGACAAGCCGCTATGCAGGGATTGTATCACTTCCTGTTAGTGTAACATAAAAATAATCCCAAAGAGTTGTACTCAGTGAGATATACGAATTTAAATTTGGGAAAGACAGAACACTGAAATCAGGTCTGTCCCCAGAGTTGAGGTATCTGAGTCAGTATCTGAAGAGAGAAGTTGGATCCGTGCATCTCTGACAACAACACAATCCTAACTAGTGCCTGTTCGTTGGCTTGCAGATGCCCTTTATTGGGAAGAAAGGCTCAAGATTCAATGTGAACAGGTTTTCACACATATCACAAAATTGTTAACAGCCCTGCACAGTTTCTCTTGTTTATAAAGTTATTTTAAAGTTAGACTCTGTCCTCTTAAGTGATGCCTGTGTTATCTGGAGGACAGCGCTATGACTGGGAAAAATAGCATGGCCCAAATTCCCACAGAGAATACTGCTGGGACAGTATACAGATGTCAGGGTGGTTTATATACCGCCGTGACTTTTCAAACTGCAGCTGAATGTACACATAATGCAGAAAATCATCACACTTGTATTATATAATGTATTTAAAACACCTAAAACCAAGTCACTACAGGTATTACCATTTGGTATGGACAAAAAAAAACTGTGCCAATATGAACGCATTTACTGACGCCACTCTGCTTTGCAAATAAAAACTATTTACACCTAGAAATGAAAGGATCTCTTCTCATTACGTTTTGTGCATGCTGAGAATCTCCATTGTTCATGTGAATAAATGAGGCGTTGTGCTGTCTGACAGGTCTCACGTTCAGTCTGTTTTACATCACATGCTCGAGGCCTCTTAAGTGTTACGAGGGCGACACGATTTACGTCTTACGACTGGCTGCACTGACGGTCGGCGCAGAGCCTTCTGAGAAAATTGAGTGAGCTTGATTTTGTTGTGATGGTGACGGTGATGTTGCAGGGCAGTTTGTCTTAGAGTGACAGGGTTTCCAGTAACAGATCGTGTATGCACAAGATCTCGTTATGTCTGGTCTGGAGCATCTGACAACAAGGAGCCTCACGGTGACTCACAGGCAGGCCTGCTGGGGCAGATGTCGCATTCATGTCATATGGAAGTCTCTCTAATTGCCACATTCCGACTAGTAAATACTGTTCATGTCAACAACCACCGGGTAATTACGACTGGGAATTTGCTATTTTTCCAACATCTCCAATATAGCTTTAAAATAAGTCAATATGTCATGGTATATACTAATTAAATCCTACTTTAATGGTGTTGTGATCATCCACACTATTTACCTTACTGCTAAATCTAACCCATATTGAACCATGGTTGAACGTAACAGAAAATGATCAAAGGCTAATCTATCCAAACTGAGCTCTGTTAGCATTAAATTGTTTTCTAGACAACTGAACACATTCTATAATGCAGTTAATATTAGAAATATGTCACGTATGGTTAATGCTTTAAAAACTCTGCAATATGCTGCAGGTCACGTTATCCATTATTGGCCAATGTCACTTTATCAGGATATCCAGTGTTAGTGTGGGTAACTAAATCTTCTACCCGCAAACCAGTGGTGACATTACAACACTTAAAATATAAAAGGTTCAATTTACTCCAAATTACATTAGCCGAACCATCAGGGAAGTCGGACATGGAAATTGTTTGTAAAGGGGCAGGCGCATTCAAAAAAATACTAGGCAGGTGATTGTATGGACCATCTGCTTGTCACTTACTGATACAGGGCAACATCAAACATAACAATCAGATCGATCCATATAACGTAGGTCAAACTTGTGCTGAAGCGAGTCAGGAGAAATGTAATTCTTTGCCCTTCTTTCAGTGAAAAAAATACTCTCCAGTTCAGATATAACTGACCTCTTCTGGAGCCATCATTGCTGTTTTCGAACAGTCGCTTCTCGCTGTCCCTATACCCCACCCTTAGCTTACACCTGTTGGTCCGACCCACTGTGATTCGGCCACAAACACATAACTTGTAGCCTGGCAAGATGGAATACCTCATAATAGTGATACTGCAAATCCAACTGCCTTGTAAAATAAGCTTAAAGAATAACTTTAAAACCGAAGACAGTTTTCTTGATTTAGTAAATTATATGTAGTTACTTTATAATTCCATCAATTGATTCTGGTGCCAGTCTTCTTAGGTTCTTCCAGGAAAAAAAAATCTATCAATTCTGACCTCTAGACAAAAACAGATTTGTGACATTGTCTTGTACTCAATGCCATCACAATACAAAGCAAACCCACTGCAATCATTGCACCCATGAATAAAATTTTTTCGTATCACAAGGAAGGCATATTCAAGCTAAAACAGAGTGTTCCCATAAGTACAACCATCAGAAACGCACATATCGCACAAGTGGAAAGTGAGACAATATGTTTTAATTTGGGTGAATTGACTTGTTAAGCCAATTTTTAACTCTAGAAGCCTAAGTACACTAGGTCAAAGTCAGTTTATCTGCCATCATAAATTCATCCCAGCGTAATAGCTGCTGAAAAACCACAGACGATGCAAATGTGCGTAGAAAGTTAAGGCCATTCATTAACAGCAAGCTGTCCACACAATCGGCCTGCATGACTGACAGGAGCAAAACCTCACTGGATCAACCTTGTGGCTCTTTGACAAGCCGGCAGCATCGCCTCAGGAGGTTTGACACGGTTTTAGAGTGAGCAGCGATTTACAAAACGCAGAATGACATTGGAGATGCCGAGCACACAGAGATAGACACTTGTGGCATTTAGAGAATCAGCTGCTTGATGGAGTAAACTTTCAATGCTTTTAAATGCAAGGTGAATAAACACAAGGACTACTGTTTGACACAGTTTAGCTCCCTTATTCAGTGATGAAGTAAACTAGCTCCTTTATGAGCCCAACATATACACTCAAAATATAAAATCTCTTAAAAGTTAATAGTGCTTCAATTATAAGATGTTTAAATAGAAAAAAACTCAGGCTGCTGGGTTTATATTAAGGTAAGTTGAGCAAAAAAGGGGACAAGTGACACTTCAGACTGTGTTCACAACCACTCTGGCACTATGCTTAGAAACAGCACTGTAATCAAGTAAATGTAAAAGCACAGAAGAGGTAGAGCTGCAGGATTTGAAAGCAGAGGTGGGTGGAGGGGTTGAGGAAGCAGGGGCAGTGTGGGTGTGAGGGAGCCACGGGAAAGAACCTGAGATCGGCTTGAAAACTGACAGATATTTTTGGAAGAACGTGAAGAAAGTGACTTTGAACGTTCTCCAATGTGACCATGATTCTCAAGGCCAAGAGAAGGGGATTTTTTAAAATGCAAATACCCTTCATGCCCACGAAAGAACAGTAACCTAAATAAACAACCTGAAGTTGCTCTCCATCACGTGTGATTTCCAGCATTCCCGTGTCTCTCCTGCCTGTGTGTGTGAGCTAGCCAAGGGGAGTGTGGCCTAGTTACCATAGGAACATGTTTGCAGCTTGTGCACTGCTCTCCATCAAACTACCTTCATTTTTATACTAATGTATTTAGAAGCATTATTGTGTGCTATGCTTGTAAATGAGCAGAATCAAATTAGACAGCTGAAAAATGTGAAAATGAAATCAGAGATCAAGCAGCAATTTAAAGCTCTTAACAGTAACTGTAGTGGGATACTTCTGTATTATCAACACCTCACACACACACACACACACACAAGTTCAAAAAAAGGTGATTCTCAACCAAGAATTTCCCTACAGTATCAGCCGCCTCGTTTGTTTTTTCCTAATACTTCAAAATGTTACTGTGTAGGTCTTACTCCTCGAAATGAAACAAGAAATGAAACAGCTTTACATGCTGCGCTAACTAACAGAAAATTATTTCTCTAGCTGTCCCTGGAGGGAGCAGAAATGGCTGCTTTCATCTGGGGAAGTAAAGAGAGCATAGAGGAGGAAGACTCGGAGTGTATCAAAGCCGGAGTAAAAGGCAAATGGCGCTATCAAACCTAGAGGATGTCAAAATAAAACTCTGGGAGTGTGACAAAGCAGGGCTCAGAGGGCGAGTGATGCTCCGGTGGAGGATTGAGTAGGAAAAATCCTCAATATATTTAGGTACTTTTGTAAAGCTTGATAGTGCTGAAAGGGACTGGAAAGCCATGACAGGGGGAAAAGAGCAGAATGGCACAGCTGAGGCTGAAGTGTATGTTAAACCTTCCATTAACCATTGGCAACAGTGGTGTCGATGGATTTCAGAGAATACAGCGGATTGAAGGGGAACATATAAAAACATATATAACAGAGAAAATCTTATTGGACCATGACAGACTGGAGAAGAGGCTGTAAACGTTAGTCACAGTTGACAGCAGTGAAAAGCAGACTTCCACCAGTGTGGGGCTAAACTGACTCACTTGGGGTTAAAACTCCAGGTCCGCCACAGCAAACCTCCGCTTGACCAACCAACCCAAACTGACTCTGATGCGGCAGCCACGTCTTTGAAGATGTGTCCATGCAGCTATACGGCACACACACAAGTCAAGTTTTTTTTCTTTTAGTTTTTTTTTTACAGTTAACGGACCAATAATCACTTAGAACAACAATGACAAGAGAAATCAAGGTATAAAGGAAAGTAACATTAATGTAGAGAAAATATGATTGAAGAAAACAAACAAATCAAAACTTTGTAAGCTGAATTCACAAATCAAACAAGGAGACATGCAACTTCCAACTTTTGTTTCGGAATAGAGAATAGAGTGGTACCTAGAGAAATAAGTTAAAAAATATTTTTCATCATGCAGCAGGTGAAGTATTTTTTCATCCAAAAAGTATTTGAAGATTCTGTAAATACCTTAAAAACATTAGTAAGAGTTGTTGAACGATAAGAATAATGAATAAATTAACGTTAAGCTGTTTGACTCAAATGCAATAATAACACATGGAGGGCACAATCTGGGGCTGCTGCAGAGCATGTAAACAGAGTGGGAAATGTGTAGGCCTTAAAACAAGTCAGAGTTGCAGTTTTACAGTCTTAATTTGAATAACCATAAAGAATAAGCAGGCTGCAGTAAATTATATACTTGAATTGCAAGCCGCTTAACTGCTGTTTTATAGTCTCGCAGGCTAAATGTCATGGTGCTGCTTAACCACAAGCTGTTATTATGATTAATTGATAAGCATTCCTACCGACACATCAGTGTTTCAATCCCATATTTTCTATTCCTTGTTCTCTGATTGCAATTTTAGGAAGAAATGTGGGAAAAACAGTCACAAAACAGCAACTATATATTCAAACTGTCATCCAAACAGGAACATTTGGCAAACCAAAATAGGAACATTTGGAAAATGTGGAAAACATTCAAGACATTTGGTAATCCTCTCATGACAGCAGACATGCCTGCTTCATCAGAGACTGAACAACTGCTAGTCACAGCTGTATGAGATGCTAACTAGCGAGGCTGCCCACATCCATGAGAAATCTGATGTGGCAAACTCTAGTGTAGGAACAGATTAAGAGGAGGAGGATATGAGGAGAGGTTTGTTAAGTAGCTCTGCAAGAGAAAACAGATGAATATTATGAGATTCTGCATTCTTAGACTGTGTTAAGTGGGAACACAAGCTCAGGGTGGAGAACAATTACTGGCCGGGTAAAAATATCTTGTGTTTTCTCTGTTGGGTTGCAAAAACAAAAAATGAGGATGGCAAAGAATTTTATGGCCTGAGGCAAAAGAAAACAATTTGAGAAGATTGCAGGACAGGAGCTCGGTGACAGGAGTTCCTGCTTTTTTTCAGAGTACATTCAAACAGATTGTCAAAGCCTTTCTGTCCTTGGCAGCAATAGAAAGCCCCCTCCATGCGTTGCACTGAAGATGGCTGAAGAGCAGCAGAATTATGATAGAAACTTGATGTTGGAGCAGAATCAGCTCTTTGCCGGCTGTCAGGCTCCCAGCTGACAACTGTGGCACAGTGGCTCGGAGTCCAGATTCTCAATGGTTCATGAGATTTATAGACGTCAATGACTCTTGCGTTTGTATTTCAGCTATACTGCAAAAATAATTCCATGACGACACATATGAAATAGATCTCATATGGAGGAGGACGAGGAAATCCTGCAAGGGGCAATGAGTCAGAGTGAACCGGACTTATCTTGTTCCATCAAGTGTGCAGCCTCAGACATTTGATTAACTAGAGCTCCTCTCTCTCCACTGCATTAAGTTTTTTTTTTTTTCTCGTTAAAATGGGCAACTGTATGCAAGGGTTGCAGTGTAATATATTGGGCCATGAAGATAGTGGCCTCCATTAGCACCTGTGCTACATTACAGAGTGTCCAAACATCTAGTGCATCGGTTTTTGGCACCTGAGATGGAGGAAAACTGTCACAGCAGAACAATTCACACAAGTACATCTTATCTTAATCTACTCATTCAAAATATGGACGCAGACCCCAGTGCAGAGTCCAGTGAAAGTGGGACACTTTTTGGCAAATGTTATTTTGAGAAAGCAAATGTAAACCTTCAAATTCCCATTTTGTCATTAGGACATTGTTTAGGTGAAATCTGAACAAAGCCTATAGTCTGTGCAGGTGTTCAACGTACAGCACCCTGAGATAGATAATTAGCAGACTACACTACATTCAGTCAAAACTGTGCAGAATGAGAAGGAAGTCTGACCGACTTTGCAGATGTTCATCCTGCTCCTTACACTGACTTCACCTTTTGGGGTGTAGACTTTGCACAGTCTACTCAGCGTGGGGCACCAAATGTTCTGGGCCATCATATTATAGATAATTTGATGTAATATCCATAATTATGTGGACAAAATGCTTCTTGTGGTGTCTTGCATTGGGTTAAAATGAACCATTGTGCCACCTGGCTAATGTTTGTGCATGCAACACTTCATGAAGGCAGTTTTGCACCAATAAGCAGACATTTCATGCAGGAAATGCAATCAAAACGCAAGCTTTAAATGCAAATCCATGGCACTTGTGTGGCTTTCTACACCAGAAAACTGTATTTTTACAAATAGACTAAATGAAACATATATTTAGTGGCACAGAATGCATTTTACTTACTGTGCTACAGTGTTACAGCGTGTGACACTTAAGGCCTAACTTAAGGCTTAATCAGAACTTAATACCTTCCACAAACGTCTTATCAAACATCCATCAGACCAATGCCATTGACAGCCTCTAGGTACAACAAGCAAATCCCAAATGTGGCTCATTAATGTCACAATAACTGAACAGTCTACACATTTTTACCAGACACGTATATAAAGTTATTAGGCAAATCTTGCATTGTCTACTTGTGACCTGATGTCCCACTTTCACTGAACTCATCTCTGTCCTCAGAGGGCACTTGGCCTGCAATGCATCAACTTGACAGCAGGCACAGCAAGACACTGAACCTGGACACCTGGACAACACTGGTGAGTCTCACGGTTGTATTAACAGCTGATTCAGACCCTGCTGCCTGTGTTGTAGAAACAAATTCAGGCCATAAGGTGTACAACTAGCTTAAACACCCCCATCAGGGAGTCTCTCCGGGCAAGGTGTCACCAACAGTCGGTGGATACTTCCTATGAGATGGGGTAGATACTTAAAAACACTGCAAGTTTTGAAGTATGTCACATTCTGCCAACACATGTGTACAACACTTACCCAAAAAGAGAGGACTTCCTGGAGATGAAATCTTGACAGCTTAATCACATCTATGGCTGCAGACTGGATCCGGTGGGTTTCCAGGGCACTTAGGAAGGGGCTAAGGTTCCAGGTTTACTTGCTTTTTGGGACAAAGGTAGAATCAGTTTGTGCAGACCTGAGAGACGGTTTCCAAACAAAAGGCCAGTGTTGTCCTCTTTGAGAGATAGTTGTATTTTAACCATTAGGCCAACGCGAGCAGCTCCTCCTGTTCTCCCCTAAGCTGCGGTGTGTCCACACATGCTTTTGTCGAGTGTGAAGGCTCTTGAGGAAAGCGTGAAGCCGGCTGTCACAGGGGTCCCGTCACCTTCAGCTCAGTCCATCACTGAGGCCAAAGCTTGCCCATCAGCAGTGGCTCTGTTGTGCAGCTCAGCAGCTCTCCTCTGCTTCTCCTCCCTCTCTTCTTCCTCTGCTCCCTGTCCTCCAACTCTATTGCAATCCAGGAACTGAGATGTGATCCCAAAGCAGCTTCCTCGGTAATAAAGACAATCTGTTCTGAGGACAGGTTTTGTCATCTTAATTGTTTGTTCTGGGCACATGTGACTTCAAATAGCTCCTGCGTCGCTTTGTTATCTGGGAATGATGTGAACTCCTGTCAGCGCGTTTTGGTCGAACGATCCACAGAGCCAATTAGTTCATCATTTCTCACTTCTATGAACATTTAAAACCACTCCGATTTGATAAACGACACGACGCGGATTCTCTGTGGTTCCAACAACTGCACATCAATCTGCCGATGACTGGTATTAAAATGGGGATAGTTATCAAGGTGATGCCTTGTGGGCAATGCCAACTCTGAGCAGCACACAAACCTACTGCACACTGCGCGCACTAACGCCACAAAAGCATAAAAATAAACATCCCAGAGGTATTTACAGGCGAAATCCCAAAGATGTGCAGCAGCATCTGAGCAATATCTGATTCATGCACATTTTTTTTTTTGACGCGCTCCTTGCTACCAGCTCGGGTGATTTAATCTTGGAAAGCGTCTGTGGTTTCACCCTGCGCGGCATAACGACGTCCCCATAATCCAGAAATTCACAGCGGGAGGTGGAGGGGAATCCGGTGCCAAACTGAGCCCGTGTCCTTTGCGCTCTCGCAGTCCGTCACACCTAATTTTGATTTAGCGGCAGTGCGTGAAGAAGGTGCTCGGTAATCGGGGGAGTCTCTCCCTTGAGGGCGGAGATAGTGCGTAAGATAGACAGAAACAGAAACCACCGCCTCCAAAGGCAGGCGAGACCGCCCCGCGCCCAGCCAGCTCTGGAGTTTGTAGCAGCCCAAAATAAAATGAAGTGATGACGGCCGGCCGCCCACTGCGCCGGATAATTACGACAGGAAGGAGGTTGGAGAGGATAACAAAGTTCATTTAAGTCATTTCTTGAATGTGTAGAGTGGGTTTAATGTCTCTCTTCAAAGTAGGGCTGCTGCTGCACTTTTAATAAGGTTCAGGTTTGCGCACCTGAACAATTTCCATAAACTAGTCGACAGTGGATGGGAAAGTGGTGCTTCTTAAGTGACATTTCATGTAAGCACCGTGTTAATAAGATGGTGCTCTCAGCAGCTGCAAGGTGTGCTGGAAACATATGGGGGGAAAGGAAGGACAAAAACAGCTTATTTAGTGTCAGGCGGTCTTTGGCACTACAGATTTCTGGTAATAAGATCCCCAGAGGCCCCAAAAAAGCCCCAGATTCACTGTGTCCAAATTGGTTTGTGGTAATTTTAATTTTGGAATATAATATGCACTACTGAAGCTCAACAGACATGATAAGGAATCCTGCTTTAGCTACACACTCATGTGGCATCAAAATCTAGTTTTAGGATCTTTATTACTCCAGGGGATACTGCGCTTACATGATGATGCATATTCCTGAATTCTTTTGTAATATTGTGGTTTGAGAATAACGCCCTTGGCCAACTAATCCGGGCATGGACAGATGATTTGCATGCAACACTGTGGTCACATTTAAATCAGCCACAGAAACATATTAAAGGACAGGTTCAGATTTTTCCACCTCTATTTTAATACCATGCACACATGACCAAATGTACATTGGAGGAGTTATTGGTCATTCTAAGCATGTCTCCTGTTCACACTGGCCGTAAAGAATGAGCAAAATTGAAGCAGCAGAGGCAAAAATATCCAGACTTTTAGTGGGCGGTCAGACATCAAATCAGCCCTGCGTTAAAACACCACAAGGGGCCGCTTCGGTGGGGGCGAGTTGCTTCAGGTATCAGTGAGACATGAAATACGAATCGAGTCCAGTCTGAGTAACAGATCTGTGAATTAGACGGCTTCTTAACGCACCAAAGCACGGATCAGCGGTTCAGTATTTTCTATTTCTGGAAAGTTAAAATGGAGGAAACAATTTCTTTTGTTCAATGCAACAATTGTAAGGTAAACAGTAGAAATACAGCATGTATTTGAAGTTGAGGCAGGTTCTACTTTTTTGCCGGACAACTCGGCGTTTTACCCCCTGCCAAACTCACCTCATTTAAATAAATGAGTTGAAGTGGCTTTTTTTCAGAGCTAAAGCTGACCTGAACGAGGCAATAGTCCCTTGTATGTGTTAAGGTCCAAAAATACTGGATCCTACGATTCCCATAATGCAACACAAAAGCATCTTTCTTCAGAGTCTGGTAAATGCACATGACTTTCAAACTCAGTGACAGTTGGTAACACAGGCTTTCTGTTACAAAATACCAGCCTGTTCTGTGTTGGCTTCTTGAGATCCCTGATTAGTGACAGCTCATGCCTGAACCTTCTTAGAGTCCCTTTTACTATTTTTGAAATTGTATGGTATTACTAAAAGGTGCTTCCTGTTCGGCATTTATGTTTTCTTCTGTGCTAGCTACGTTCTACTCTGTTTTTGTAATCTATTATTTCTATGTCTCCAGGTGCGTGCTGCCAATGACTAGAATGGGACTAGTTATTTCTACCTGCCTGTCCATTGTTGTTTCATGTACGCTCTGATGCAGGTCTGATAGACCAAAAGCTCAGTTATTAAAGTGATTTACTGCATAGATCTAAGTGTGCGGAAACCTTTTTGATCACAAAATAACAGTCTACAAGCCCTAATTGAGAGAATTGACAGATCACAATGAATTTGGAAAGCTTCCTCCAGAGCTGCAGAAGACATTGTGCAGCTGTCGCGTTCCCCATGACAAATAAGCTGATCCTCTTGTATAAAAGCAGTGGAGTGTCCCTTTAAGTTCAGCTGAGGCTGTGAGGGTTCAGCAGTCTGAGGAAGCCAAATGAAGCAGGTATTTTCCAAAGTTACAGTCTTCAATATTAAATTCCCTCTTTGTTTTTGAACAGTGTTCCTTGCTGGGCTGCAGTGGAGGTATAATGATTATACTATATACTATTTGAAAACTCTGTGAGACTTCTGAACCCCCATAAAGCTTCAGCTGACTTTTATAATACATTTCTTTTGCACAGGATGAAGACTGTGGATTTTCCCTGTTATTTCTTACTGTATAGCCCTGGGAATAACTTTACAGCAAGTATAGAGGAATAACTACAGAAAGCAATAACTCTTAATCTGCCATTGAGGTGCTCAGTGATTTTCTTTTGTGTTTAAAAGAAACCCAATAGCCCATACAAAGGATCAATCAAAGTGTACGGGTGACTCATTTGTATTTGAGTCATCTGTAATGCACCTTTATTCGGGTCACTTAAAAATGGCAGACAGTCCAATAAACACGTCCCTATAGCTGTAGAATTACGGAGGCGCCAACTATTGCGCCACTTCAAAGCATTTTTATTTTGATATCTGCTATGTAAACATGTTACATAAATGTGTATCGCTAATTGTTAAATCCTGAATGTGTCATAGATCATTTCATGGGCATATATAAAGAAGGTGTTACATAAATCCCTGAAAAAGAAGGTGTAACCCTGTTTGTTTGTTTTTTTACCCCCCTCTGTCTCTATGTCACAAACACGAGGTTGGTGGTAAATTGTGGATATAAAATGGTTTGAAAACTGCAACGTGGGTAATGATATCCTTTCCTAAACGGCAATAATCCTCTGAATGAATCATTAAAAGGTTGGATCTGGTAAAAATAGACAAAGAGAATAAACCCACTGCATTAAAACAGGAAACAGATTAACATTTGTTTGTTTTCACAGTTGTGTTCATAGACTGTGACATGGCTGTACTTTACACTTGTGAAATGTGGGTTGAATTTTTTTTTTTCTTTCTTCATCTTATCTCTCTTATTCTGGTTTAACTGGAGTTTGCTCGGGTCTTACTACGATCATCTTACTGGGATTTAAAGTGTAAGCCAGCTGCAAAAGAGAAGAGCAAAGAGCAAAGTACAGGAAGCAGGAAAAGATTTGATGAAAGCGGATGGGGAGAAGCAAACATCAGAGATGTTACAGAATGTCAAAGACTAACTTGGGACGCTGGAAGGCACATGCAGTGTTCAAAAGTACATGAAAAATATAAACTGGAAATGACACATCCCCACTCTTTCACTCTTATCCATCACTCACTCACACGCACACACACACACGCACAAACACACAGACACAGAAACACACACATCTCCATGGAAACTGATAAAAGAATAGCTGGTCTGGAAAAAGAAGCTACTGACAAAGCATATACAAGAACTTGGATGGTCAGCAAGAAACACATTTATGGGATCAAGAAAAACCTCGGAGGGAATTAAGCAGAAACAAAAAGGCTGCCAGTTATAGAATATGGAGAAAATGCTAAATTAACGCAGCAATAATGTCAGAAAACTTGAACTTGAGTATGATATTAATGTAAATCTTTAAAATCCACAAAGAGCAGAGCCTTACATGCTCTTAACCTGATTTGGCTTACTGTCCATTTGCTGTTTTTTTTTTTAATTACAGGCTATGCATTTAATGCGAGTGTGGCTCAAACTGAAAAACTGCGGGATGCGACGACGCGAATCAGACAGAATCCAAACCCGGCAGAGAGAACTGAGTAAACGTGAAGGAGTGAAAGTTGTGCGGATGTTGCAGATAGTAGAACAGAGAGAGGGTGGGCAACAGAAGAGGGGAGAGGACAAGGGAAGGAGTACAGCAGAGAGTACAGCACAGTACACCACCTACACTCGTCTCCATGGCAACTACCACACTAGAACGAGTGATAATGCAGTTCCCTCTCTTCCTATTCTGAAAACTGTTCAGTTGGTACCATATGCACTGTGCAGTATGTGGGAGACAAAGCCTTCAGTATTCTGCTGTTGCAGATGATATGAGAAATGTTTTCCGAAACGTTCAATGTAATGAACCCAAGACGAATATTTTGACTGCGTGCGTTACATCCGACTATCCACCAGAGACGTTGGCTTAGCCTGACACTGAATTCATCATCATCGCTTTAAGGGATAACATGTTGTTGTTTTTTTTAATTTAGGTTGTTTTTTTTTTCCTTCGCCAAAGCAAGTGTCACACTGTGTGGGCAGCAGTTGCTTTCAAAGAACAAGTGTTGAGGTTGATAGAGCTTAAAAGGCATGATAAAATAAATGCCTATTCCCCCCCCCCAAGCTTGTTCCTGCTGCTCCTGCTGTGACACCATAACAACACAAAACCTTTATACATGGCTCTGTGCAACACGTTTGAAATCTGTATCATCAAAAAGTGAAGATACTGTGTGAGCACAGTTTGAAGTGGAGCGTTACTGTGACAACAATGTACTGTGGAATTTGCACAAAGCGTGCGTACAGTGTACTGAATTATGTCATGTGTATCTCAAACAAAAAACAGGCTAGTGAGATTATTTGAGACAGTGTGTCTTTGCTACTCCTACCACTCCTTTTTTTAGCCATCCTTCCATGAGCCTTTCATCTTATTATGGACTCATTTTGTTATCTCAAAACTGCTTGTTTCACTGCCAAAGCACAGCATGCTGCTGTTAGCGTAACTAATTCTTGTTCATTGTGCAACCGAAAAAAAAAAATTAATCAATCTCTGGTGTTTGGTCACGTCCGTCTGAGGGGATTTTGTTTTTGTCTGGTCTTCCGTCATTCACTGTTTATTTGTTAGGCAGACAGTCATGATTAATACAATCAGTCTGTCACTGTCAACTCAGCATATGATAAATAAAGAGCAAGTAAGATCCCTTGCTGGGCGGTTCACCAGAAAAACTTCCAGATGGCCGATGCTCTTCGCTTCACCGCCACGGTTCGTTTCAGAAACCATCTGACTGAAAAGTGAAGTAGATTTGATCTTTATCATTGGTGAGCAGGAGCTTTGGCCTCACCACTGGAGGTTCAGTCCCCTATTTAAATAAGAGATTTTGGTCTCAGTGTTCATATCTGTGTGAATGTGTGTTGCATTTACTTATTCCTCTCAGTTGATCTGTGTCCTAGTTAATGGCACCTGTTGTTTTCCTTCACCTGTGCAAAGTGACAGCATTTTAAAAAGGTTGGCCATCCATTACCACCTCCAACACAAAGCTTAAGCCATTTGAAGTATGATTTTTGCCCCTCGTGAAAGACATAAATCTTACTAAGACTGCAAGTAACAATCATTTTCATTACTGATTAATCCACAGATTTAGGACTACAACTATTAATTCTCTTTTTCTTATCAATGAAACTGCCTGTTGCTTTCTTCACCAATTTACAAAATGTCAAGAAATTGTGAAAATCGTCATAATTTCATGAAATCCATCTTGTTTTGTATACCCGACAGCTCAAAAACCAAAGATATTAAGATATCAATCATAAATCAAGTGTTGAATCCATCAGCAGCGGATGCTGATCAGGAATCATTAAAACATTACCTCTGCATGAGATCATGCAAGATGCATATTTTTCCTCTTTTAATTAAAAACCAGGTGACAGGTAAAGAACTTCAAATGGAGCTTGAGCTCTTTTTTTGCACCAACAGCCTGGTTACTTGGGACACAGAACAAAGATGTGGTTGACTGCTCAGCGAGATGCTCTGCTCAACATCATAAGGACATTACAGGAACAGCAGGAGAAAATCCGCTTGAGTGCAACATTATCTTTTTGGCAGCAACGTCAAAACAGAATTTTGGGGGCTTTCATGCAAGGGTAAAATTTTCTGCCTCAACCATCTGCTGAGGGCTAAACTGACATGAAGGCAGACTCAGCAGGATTCGCACCTGAAACTCCAAAGGAATTCAAGGTCGGCTTCTCTAGTCAGCCATGACGTCGTCACCCTCATCGATCATGGTCCTGGCTGAAGCGTGAAAGTCAAAACTGTCGCACTGCAGCTGAAAACTAATATTTTTGCTAATAATAGAAATAGTATGAAAGCTACTCATTGTATTACAGGGGCATGGCTTTTACCCTTGACTATTTTAGGCTCATGGTGACTAAACATTCACTATTACTTTTGTTCGCCAGTGAGCTTTTATGTAACAGAGGCTGGTCAAGGTGGCCAAAAGCCACAGGATGCTGTGCAGGGGAGAGATCCTCGTTCAATATGTGAGGGGGGTCAAAGGTGGCCACACTAGTCAAGCTCTCAGTGGTGTTCATGGTGACTCTGTTATTGCACCCTGAGAGAATAAATGTATAACCCTCATCCACTGTCCTAGAGGGATCAACTAACAGCATTGTCCGCTGTGACACTTGAGCCTGGAACAGAACAGAAATAACACCTTTTCTGACAGCGCCACGAGCAGCTCAGACACATTCAAAATGTTTGTAAATCAGCAGTCTGGCTTTTTGATACTGTAATGCGATTTATATGACTGGAACTATTCAAATTTCTTGAAATTTTAATTAAAAATAATAAATAATAAATGAAAGCATTTAGAAAGAGGGAATAAAGACATTTAAAGAGGAAGAAAGAGGTTCGCTGTACAAACCGTGTACAGTCTTTCATATTATAATACTGGTTCTGTTTCTGTTCTCAGATGTTGCAATGAAAAATAGCTTTGAATGATTTGTGAGATGTGACAGTAAAATAAATTCCTGGGCCCAATTTTCCCAAAACTATCTCATGTGATTCCAGTGATGAGGTTGATTGTGAAATTAAGGTCTTTAAAAACAAGTAATTTGTCTTCTGGGTAAACCAACATGAAACTAGCTTTGATGACACTAACATACTTTTGTAGTACTAGATTCAGGCAGGGTTTGAAATTGTGAAGAGTATTATAGATGAAATTATCATCAACATGATGAGCATAGGTCAATATACATTAAATGAACAAAACCTCCCAAAAACAGACTGATGCTTATGTTTTAGTGAACTGTTCCACAGTAGCATTTCACTGTATTTGCTTCAGTGTTTGTTCAGAGAAATAGTAAATATTCCAAGTTTCAAATATTTATTTTTGTTGAGAAATATGTACATTAGTAGAAACCAAATAACTGGACAGTAAAAAAAAAAAAGGCATTTCATTATAGAAAAAAAAAACCTACAAAAGCTGCCAATGTGAAGATGGAGACCTAATTTGCATCCAAAGCCAATCTGTAGGTTTGTTTTTCATTCATCCAAAATGGATGTGTCAGGTATTAATGTACAAAATCAATTTCTATAGACAGAGACATCACAAGTAAGACTTTTTTGCAACTTAAGGGAATGCGCCAACCAACTCTTACAATTTGGTGTAAGAGTTCTTTTTTGTTTTTAGTTTTCATGTATTTTTTTCCAACAGTAACACTGACAGTTATGTGTCTGTGACTGCTAAATCCCAAATCAGAAAACTTTACAATCATTTTCTAGTGCTTTCTAGTTCTTTGTATGGATGGAGAAAAAACCTGGATGTTATCTAGACAGCTGTTTGAAGTGTTTACCACATGGTGGTGGACCGCCACTGATTGTGGTTTTTCCTCAAGTCGCTCAAATCAAGTCGCTCTATATGAACTGATACATTTAAAAAAGAAGCACAGACCCAGCTCCTAATTTCTTTTTAAACTAATCTATGTTCCCACAGCACTCTGCTTGACAACCATTTTCTGGCGGACACCCTTTGTCGACGAGGAGTCGAGTCCCGTCACCCCTCCCGAAGTGTTTGGAAATCCATGAGCAGCCACGTATTTACGGTACGCTTCTCGGATAATGCGGAAGGCTCGTGTGTTAGCGTAGGGAATGTCAGTGACTGGGTCTCTGTACAGTGCGGCCTTGTGGGTGACAGGACAAACCTCCTGGACGGGCACCTGAGGACTTGACTGGGCGCTGTGAGGGAAGGCCGCCTCAAAAGCTTCGTCGTCGCTGAATGTTATATAAGTACGTGAGCACAGGCCTCCAGCGGACTGCTGGGAAGGCGTGGTGGGATTTTGTGGTGCAGTCTGAGGAACATCCTGATCCAGCCTTTGGAAAATGACAGAAATTACTATTTTTACACGAACATACTATACACTGTTGGTGTTTAAAAGCATTTTCTCATCAAGGTTTCTTTTTTTATCTCAACTTTTGTTTTGGTTAAATTGATGCCAAATGACAAAACTACTGATCATAAACAAATAAACTGTTTTGGTATGTGATATTTTATATGTGCTAAGATTGCTTTAAGCAGACAAAAATGTAAACAGTGGTCCAGAGAGGTCATTCTATCTGCCAGATGATTCCGGTCAGTTCTAGCAGTGGATCACACGTACCCTTCAACGTCCACGTTTTCTTCTTTTAGGACTGAGTGAGAGACGAGTGGCATCAGGACTGAATGGTAACGGATGGTCGGTCCTTCGAAACGCCGCTTCTTGTGGACTTGTTTCTTCTTGTCGGCCTCCAGACGTTCATAGTTCTCTACACACAGAAGGTAAAATGAATGTGGGCATCCACATTTCAAGTGTATTGTCAATAAGTGAAACTATTTGAGACTTGATAGTATATATATTGGTAAATTCATATTCATTAGTAATATAGTAAAAACCATCATAGTAAAATGTTATGTTATGTGTTATGATAATAACACAACAATATGTAATGATCTTATGCATCTCTACCAAACAGATTCACATAAATTCTGAATAATGCTCGTGAGATTTGCTGCAACACAAGATCAAGTACATTTCCATTTACACACCACCATTTGTTTCTCATCTAGTCATGACGCCTTTTGATGGGCTGTGAGAGCGGTCATAGACTTGTTTTAAGTATTGTTACATTTTTTCCCCAATATACTTAACATTTCTATTGTCACTCATTTTCTGTTTGTGCAAAGATACTTAACACTCTACGAGAACCAAAACGCTCTTTACATCTGAGTAACTCGACTGCCATGTTCTCACCCAATGATCGAATGTTGATCTCAGCTGTTATCTTGGCCTCAGCCAGCAGCTCTTCCTGAGTAAGGGGCCGGTCACGATGAGCACCTCTCCGCCTCCGAGGGGCATCCTGACGCTCTTGCAAGCGCAGATTGGTCTTTCGGGTGTGCTCACTGGTGGACTGTCGCACAGACTTCCGAGCTAAACAGCAATGAAGACACACAGTTCAAGCTCAAAGATGAAGATGATGTTCAAAAATGATTTATATGTTCAAAAACTAACCATCCATGGACATTGTTAGATGAGGTGGTGATGTAATCACCATGTTCTTATGATGTGATGTGATGGCTTGTGTGTTCAACAATTCAAGTATGAATGTTTTTGGATAATTCATGGGGAGCTATCTGATAACAGTGTATAGGCATTTGTGGGAGGTTTGTAGCAAATCTTACTCTCAGCAAAATCTTGAAATTCTTGTGGGATCCTCCTTTTGAGCTCCACTTTCTCAGTCTTCTTCTGTTCCTCTGACGGTCTTTTGGGTTTGGGTTTTGCCACCTTTATAGGTTCCTTGGAAGACAATAAGCCTATTAACTGCAAGTCTATTTCATATATGAACCAGCAAAATAGATAAACTTTTCAAAAATAAAGTCAGAAATACCTCCGTGTGACCATAATGTAATAAATTCAAATTCCACAGCCAATTCCATAGAGGTGTGGGGGCAAAGTTAAATGCATTAGGTTTTCTGGTCTCTCCGCTGCTATTGAGAGGCTTATGCATTGTGCATATATGCATAGTATATACTTAAATAAAAATAAATAATTCATTTTAGAGGAAAAATTAATGGCTTGCAAAATTGTTTCACCAAAAATACTTGCACTTCAAAGAACAAATCTTTTTATGCTGCACTGTCAGGTGTGAATGTGTATTGATGAATATAATTGAATTCACTTGTTAATGCAGAACCTTGAGCCTGATAGCTCCTGAAATTACTGCCGCTACCTTATAAGCTTTAGTGACAACTCGACTTTTCCTTCGAGGTGCATCCTCCTCCTGGTCGCTGTCTGGCTCATCACCCTCATCGATGTCAAAGTCGCTGTCCACCTCATCCTCTGTGTCTGAATGTTCTCCGTGATACTCGTCATCTCCTGATTCCTGAAAGGACAAGGGTATAATTCAGTCAATAAATAAATACAATGAAACAGATTATCTGCAACAACCCCAAGAAGACACCCTGGAGAAAGTTTGGTAAACCATATTTTCTCTGAGGTTTTCTACACGTTGTATTCAGACTCTGATAAAGTTTATACAGGTGATTTTTCATCATTTTGAAGCTACTCAGACTAAGTGTAGCACAGCATGGCTGAGTGAAGTTCGATAATATGCATGTATGCTGAGCAAGAGACCATTAAACTAAGATTTAGTAAGCAAGAATCTCTCCTGTACAACAACAAGCAGACTTATTTTTTATTTCGTCTCAGATACCTGGGCTACTCAGCAACAACATAAACACATACAGGCAGCTCTCTGTATGTTATTGTTGACAACAAGCAAATCCCAAGATGATACAGCAGCACGGTTCATGGAGTCTATTTATAAGGGGTAGACAAAATAACACCAACACCTAATGTACAAGAACATAAACTCTGATGGAACAACATCATATCCACTAACACAAAAGTGTGTTATTTAAGCTAAATGCTAGTCCTGGAAATCTGCATTTTGATATGAGAACTTTAAGAGCTCTAAGGAAGAAAAATAATGCGACCTTAAATACTAAGTGCATAAGTAAAAGAAAACCTGTACAGTTATTTGACTGTGACATGAAAATCAGGACAACATGCGCAAAATGCAAAAAAACTGCAGTGACAAAGACCAACATAGATCACAGGTTAAAATGACTTGACATATTATAAATCAGACGAGCCCTCAAATTTAAGCACTTGCACAGGCATGTTCACACTGTTTTATCACAGCGCCAGCAGACATGATTGAGGCGTCACAGGTTGTTTGTGATTTCTTTTAATCTGGCTACTCTTGTCAACTTCAGCTGAGACTAACGTCAGAACTGCAAGAGCAGCAGCCGCCAATCCCCCCCACACAAGCTGACCCCCTGAACCAGCAGCTGTTTGAAGAAAATCACCTCGCCTGCAAACTGAGTATACAAATTAGCATCTCAAAATGTAAGCCTTGCGTTACTGCAGTATCAAATAACAGCGTGTAATGTTCTGCCACACAATATAGCCTCAGGCCTTTATAGCCTTTCTCCTCTCTTTGAGTGTGAAGCAGGAAAGGCTGGCACTCTCATCCAGCCTTGACAAATTTGTTAGCTGTTAAAATGGACTGGACCAGGATATCTCGGAGTTGTGGTCACAGTTTTGGATGAATCACAGTGTCATGGTGTTTTTGATTACCAGAGCTGCTGCATTAGCTGCAGGAATGGTGGCGTGGCCACAGTCAAAGTGGCACTTCTTCTAACATTGCAGAGATTCTGAAAATGCCAGTTTATTAGGTACATCTAGATATAAATAGGACAACAGGCTTGCAATTGGTTTATATCCTTCATGAAGATACAATGTTAAAAGGTTCAAACTCCTGGAGAAGCTTTCTGCATTGCTATGTGTGTGCTGCTGTTGAATCGTACTGCTGGTATACTGAGGTGATTCTACTTTTTTTCCCACCCAGTTTATATAAATGAGGAAAGACTGATATGAGACACTTCTCGGAAATTGCCTGCTTTCAAATTAACTATTTAATTCTAAATTATGCATTATACATGTGAAGTTAATTTTAAGTTTCTTCTTGAGTTTCTTTTGAGACAGTAATTCATTGCCCAATTATACAATTTAATTACTTTTAGTTGCTGGGTACTTATATGAACGGTTAAATAAAACATAGTTAAATGCATAGTTAGATAAAACTTTTTTATTTAAAGATAAAACTTTTTATTGATCCTTCAGTGGGGAAAAGAAACAACAACAGGGTGGGATGGGATGGAAACATTATATGGATTATGTATTATGGATTATTGCACAGTTTAAATTTAAATTTGTGCTTTTTGGCTGTCTAGCAGACTAAAACTGGCTGTGCTAATTCAGTATGGAATCAATTAGAGACTTTAGAAAAATACCTCAGGAATATGTTTTTGTACAGAAGTCCTGCAGATTTTCTGCAGGATATTGAATTGGACTTTCTACAGCATCTGATGATGGACCAATTTTTATGAACGATGAATGCACATTAAAAAAATGAATACAAGTATTCTATTGTAGTCGCTTAAAGCCTCATATGATTCAGTTTTATAATGTGTCCCGTTTGGGCTCCAATTAAAAGTGATTGTTGAATAGCATCAACCTGACATTTCCACCAGCTCAAGCTAGCTGGGAGATAGTGCTACATCATTAGCGGACTCCGTGTCCCTCAGTTCGGTCACTCACATCATTGAAGCCTCCATAAGTGGTTTTGTAGAACTCGTCTTCTTCTTCAGCATCCAGTAGTTTTGACATACGGTTACCCGCAGTCTTTCTGGGTTCGCGGCCAACGACCAGACTCATGGCTGTAATTTCTTAACAATGCTAGCTAGCTAATGTTTGGCTATCAAGTTAGCCTGTATTGTGCTAACTGGGCCGATGTACGCTGTTCTGAGGGGCCTCTTTTACGTCGTCGTAACTTGCTGCGCTTACGTAATCATCTGTCCGTACCCATTTTAATTTACGTTTCGTTACACTTAAAATTCACGCTAATATGCTAACGCCGGCTGGGTAGACAGCTATGAGCTAACCGCTAATGGAGGCTTCTGTAGCTAATCAACACATCCGGGGTAGTTGAAGCACTTCCGGGCTACAACACAGATTAAAGTTATGTTAAAAATGTTTTTAAAAATACTGCGGTTAATTTTACTTTTTGTAAATTTTCTCATGGTCCTGCTTTTGTATGGCGTTATAAAATGTAACACATAATATAATAGACATGATTATTTGGCTGGTTTGAATCCATCCCTTTCTCAGGAAAAACAAACAACATTATTTTTATAATTACCATATTTTGATAATTGGTTTGGCTTTGCGCCCCCTAAATAAGCCTGGAAGCATAAAACCAGGATCAGGGTCTTTTTTCAGGATATGGTGGTGATACTAATCAGGGATTACATGTTGGGGCAGCCAACTCTCTTTAGTATAGCGTTATTAATTTAAATTGGCTTGGTTTGTGGACTGCTGTTTTGAAGCCTTGAGTTTTGCTTTACGGGCGTCGCCATCTTGTTTTTTTGGAACCAGAAGTGGCATTTGCCCCTCAAAAACCGCTTCTGATTGGTTAGTCACAACGTAGTCCCGCCCTAAAGCACACCCTGCTTTATCATCTATTTTCCTCTAAATTGGACTATAATCTGCTAAATGAACTCCATGCTGTATTGAAGAAGACTTAGACCATAAACTCATTAGGAAATTGTTTACTGAGGCAATAAATCAAGTGAGATGTAATGTCATTTTCCCATAGACTTTCATTCATTCTGACATCTTTTTGCTATGAGCAGAATCGCCCCGTGCTGGCCATTACAAAGAATGCAGGTTTAAGGCATGTCCGCATTGGCTTCATTTTCCAGACCCGGAAGGGATGTCCACCTCTATTAAACAGTCTATTATGTGACTGGCACTACAGAGAGCAAGTGTATTACCATGGCTACAGCATAAATCAGATGAGCCTCCTTGTGGCAGTTGTGATGAACATGTAATGATATAAGTCTTGGTTATTGTCTTTTTTCAAAAGAAATTAATTGCAAAGATTACAAAGATATAAAATATTCTTTGTGTGCATACAGCATCCATTTTTCATTTCACTCGAGTACTTAAATGATTATCAGACAGTAGCCCAGGATTGGGCAGGCCAGTACATGAAACATGAAAGACGGTTGTGTCAGCCTCTGTGGCTCTTCCTTGGCTGCTGTGGTGTGTATTTTATGTGTAATGTGACTTCCTGGGGTGATATGAGACTTAACTTTAAAAATGTGCAAAGTGAAAATATTTACAAAGCAAACATAATGCTTACTGCATGTGATTTTTCTCATTTCATACATTTTTTCAACCAAGAACTTGAAAGTAAACACACCAAAAACAAAACAAAAAACAATAAAATGCTATTTTTGAAAGCACAATCATTTTATTTTATGATACTTTTAGAAAGCAAATGTGTGAAGTTGTTTATTGGGGAATTCACAAACATCCATGAAAGAATTAGTTCAGCAGTAAATGTGACAATACAAGCGAAGGATATGTAAATAAATTAAGTATAAATTACATGCTATATAGATACAAGTGTTGTGTAAATTAACCTTAATATAAGGTTAGGTCCCATCATCATATTCTGGTTATCTCATGGTTATTATTCAATGTCCATATAAATAATCATTAATAATCAATAATTTCAATATCTTTTCTCTAGAAACCAAAATGAGATAAATAATCAAATAAACCTTAAGATCAATCAACTAGGTGAGCCTACAAACTAATGAGTACTTATGAGAAGTAAATTGTTTCTATGTATAAACATCAACAAGGGCGATATAAGCATCAAGTAATTTACTTAATAGTACACATTTCTACATACTACATGCATTATGCTCATTACATATTGCTCTCTTTGGTTTCTTTAGATTCAGGATTTGTTATGGTGGAGCTTCTGTCTCCCAAAATAGAAAACAACAAAAAAATGTCCATATCTTGGTTATGTGATCTCTTGGTGATGCTCCTAAAATGTAGGTTTGTACCAACACAATTTACTATACATCTTTTCTTTTTCACTTTTGCACATCATGAGCTCTAGCTAACATGCTCATATATATCTGATTTATTTCCCAGTCAGCCCTGCATGCTCTGATATTTTATTACTTCTGTCTAGAAACTGAAATGAAAATAATAGTTTTACACTTTTTAATTTCTGAACTCTTAGTCTCATATGATGCAAAATGCACTTTTTAATGTTTTTCCAGCATCAATGCTTGTCCCCAGTGTATCTTGAGACACTCAAACTATGAGAAAACACCATCCTCTCTCTTCTTCTCCTGCTCCTGCTTTAAGTAAATGTGTGCGAAAACACACAGTTCAGATTTGGCTCCCTTTATGATGTCATAAATGGGTCCGATGACCATGTGACCTCATCAAGCCTTCCAGCAGGCTGACTGCTGACCCCGTCCACTCAAAATCCTCTGAATCCATTGTTTTTACCTCCTGAATGCCAGCTCCCGGTAGCATGACGATGACGAGAGAAAAGCAAGCACTTTCTAAAACGGAGCATGTAGAAAGCACGTAGAGCTGCAGCAGCCATGTCCAGTATGAGAAAAATAATGTGTTTTTTGAACATTTAAAAATGCCAACCTGTTCTATTCTGGGCATCCAAATACAAGTATGAACTTCAAACTGAGAAGAACATGGGACCTTTACTTAAAGTCAGATTAATTTCATGGTGAACCTGCTTGTTTCCATGTAGTTGCCTTTCCCGTTGCTACTTGACACGGCGCTTCGTGGCACGTATGCTATTGTGGCTGTGTGCTTTATCTGTCCTTTACTCTTACTCCAGAAGAACATGAAAATGAAGCACACGCTCACAGAGCTGAAAAACGAGAGAAACCCAATGGTTGCTGCTATCAGTAATGTCTTGACATCGAATGGGAGTCTCTGATTCCCATTCACGCCGGGAGAGGCAGATGGAAAGGCAAACCAGCCTTTAAGATGAAATGGGTTTTTAGAAGATGATGGAAAGGCTCGGACGTGCAGGCTGACAAGCAGGCTGATATTTCCTGCCGCATTAGACGCCACACAGAGATAAGCGCCGCTATCTTGAGGTTGAGCGTAGCGAACCTCCAGCGAACCATTAGAGAGAGCCCGTATTCTACCAATGGGTGATAACGGTTTTAGCTGTGGGTTCAACCAGTTAACAGATGGCAGAGGGTCACCTTCTGCATTGCAATAAAACACCACCGTGTGTCCCTGATCTATTCTCACTTCTTGAGGATTGAGGTTCAGGATGCGAGGCTGCCGACATGTGAGCAGGCGCGGGAGCTCAGCGTCAGTAAAGTCTAGAAAATTCCAGCCCTGCAACTGGACTGAGGTAGTGCAAGTAGGTGGATTTCCACCAAAGTCCAGATACAGTCGTCTCTGCACCACCCACAGCAAACGGCAGTCACATGCCAGCGGGTTGTTATCGAGCCCCAGAGTTTTTAGGGTGTCCACTGAGTGAAAAGCTCCCATCTCAAGTGTGGTGAGAAGGTTTCCAGATACATTCAGCGCTTTGAAATGTGCCAAACCCCTGAATGCTCCAATTTCAATGCGTAGCAACGATCCTCCCACAAGATGGAGCTCTTGGAGTCTGAGCAAGTCTCCAAGCAGGTTCCCATGGATGTGGGTGATTGGGTTAAAAGAAAGGTCAAGGTATACCAGATATACAAGATGATGCAAAGGGACGTATGGGATGGCACTGAGGTTAGAGTGTCTAACGGTGAGGGATGTAAGATTTAGGCCAAAGAGACTGTTTCCTGACAGGGCCTCCAGCCAGGGGCAATGAGAAATGACAAGCTCCTTGAGACGCCCTAGATGACGGAAGGAGTAGTTTGGCAGTGTGGTGAGGCTGAGCCGGTGAAAATGAAGACTTCTCAGCCCACCAAGCTGTGTGAGCGCCTCTGTTGGCACAGCAGTCAGGTTGCAGCCATCAAGGTGCAACTCTTGCAGGCTGGATAAGCCAGTGAAAGCTTGATGAGAGATAAAAACTAAGTCATTATCCACTGCTTTAATAAACTGCAGGGCAGCCAAGTCGCTGAAAGTGAAATCGAGAAAAACAAGGATTTCATTGCTGCTTATATCCAGCAACTTCAGTTTTGACAAACCGGCAAACGCTCCTACAGGAATAATCTTCAAGTGGTTGCGAGCAAGACGCAGAGTTATCAGACTTTGCAAGCCGAGAAAGGCTTCCACTTCAATTATCACCATGATATTGTCACTCAAATCCAACTCTGAGAGTTGTGTCAAAGTCTGGAACTGCTGATGCACCAGGGTCTTGATCTTATTATGTGTTAAGTTCAGTTGTTTAGTGTCTTGAGGGAGGCCGTCAGGCACTGTGGTCCACTGGCCCTCAGAGCAGTTCACCTCCAGCAGCACAGTGTTGCAGCGGCAGGGCTGAGGACACGGGCGGCGAGTTTCAGATGTTAATGCCACCTGCACTGCCAACAGGTAGAGAGCTCCCCAGCACAGCCATTGGTGGACGGAAACCCCCCCAAACATCTGGGTGCCTGCCTGGATGTGAGAGAAAGAGAGACAGCTGTGAAAAGAGTGAGAGAGCGATGATATTAACTGACATCACATCAGTAAAAATGGGGGAAACACGACTGTCTGCAGCACACAAAGACAAGATTGTTAGGGGTTGTATTAATATGTTATTTTAAACTGAAAATAGTTCATTTCTTTTTAGATAAACTCTTTGATGACAGGAAGTAGATTTTCATAACCAGACAGCTGCTGCATAGGAAGCAAAGGAAGATGTGGTCAAATGTGGTCAAATGTTGTTAGATGGTGATACTGAATCATCTTTGTCAAATTGTGAGTGTCAGTAATTTCAGTTTATGTTTATGTTGTTTACTGTACTGCAGTAATCCAAGATGATAAACTACTGAGGTAACAGCTGTGTCATCCATCCTGGAACAGCCTCCTCAGACAAGCCAGATCAGTATATATCTTCAAAAAGCAGCTAAAAGCTCCTTTGTCTCCTCTGATTTTATACCTTGTATTTTATGGGCTGTAGTTGCACTTAATCCTGCTTATTTTAATATATCGTCTTCTTTTATCTACCTCTTTTACATTTCCTACTTCTCTTTTAAAAGTATTATAGAGATAAAATATAATCCTAATTTTACAACCACGCTGTGTTCGCACATAACTGGTTTCTCCACACAGTCAATTTAAAAAGAAAAGCTTATAAAGCCAGTGTGTGTGGTTGTCAAAAAAAAAGGCATCATCTTAAGATAAGTAACTTTCACACCAAAAAGTTTAAGATAAGGCGTTAGTGTTGTGAGACTGTTTAGCCACAGTTCATACTAGTAAAGTGGGTTGGCTCTGATGTAAGCACCATAAACCTCTAAACTGCACTTTTTAAACCTCCAGTAATTAAATCTTCGACCACTATAAGACCAAAAGAAATTGCAGTTAAATCAGCAGAGCTTATCTCCTCCTATGCAACTTTGGAGCTCAGTCGTCAACCCCTTAACCGTCAAGTGTTAAGTGACAAAAAGTCACGTCTTCACAACACAGATAGACTCAACTGAAAAGCCGGGGTGGATTAGTCTCGTTTGTCCATAAAAGGTGAAGTCAAATAAATCAAATAAACGCCGGCTCCTCATCCAAGAGGAGACATGATAAAAAAAAACAGTGTATAAACCATGAACAGCCCACTCTGTTTTAAAGCAGAAATAAGGAGAGAGAGAATAAACCTACACTACATTATAGGCATCACATGGATGACTTAACTCCTCAATTATCTGTGGGACTTCAGTTATTGTAACCATCACCTCTCTCTGGACAAATTATAATGTCAGAGGAACACATATTCTTTGGCATTCATTACATTCAATATTTTATATTTTGTTTACTCAGGTACTGCGGTTACTGTGGAGGCAGGCTGGAGGCTGATTTCTTTGACATTCTGCAGCTTGGAAGACTTGTAGACTCTATTTAAGAGGATAATAATGTGCAAAAACATCATATTGGGGAAGGAAGTCTGGTGACCTTTAAAGCTTAATATCACTCGTAGCTAATTGGCAATGGGTTAACAAACTGTTCATACTCAGAGAGGCAGAAATCATATTGCTTTTCTCTTGCCTCACAAATTTTTAAGGAGAGGAAGGTATGTATAGTCCAATATGCTCACAGTATATTTATTTAATACTTAGAAAGGTCTTAATTCACATATTTCTTGCAATTAATGTGCTTATCCTAAAATGTAGTCATTTCTCTTAAAGCTGTAAATGTATTTTCTTTCAGACAACAAAATCTGGCTGCAGCAAAAGGCAGAAAAAGGTCTAAACTTTTAAGCTTGCATCACAGTTTCCTTCCTTGATGCTCAAATCTAGAATAACACAAATGAATAAAACTAAAAGTAAATTCCCGATCCCATTAACAGTAACACATTAGCTGTGCAGGGGTCATGGGTTTAATTCTAGGGGCTGTGATTATGTGACAAATGTGAATAGAGACCACAGATCATTTAACGCTCTCACTGTATTTGAACAATTGCTGAATCAACCACCAGGGGGCAGCAAAATCAAAACTATATGTGTACAATATGTTCACGTCCAATGGTTTTGTGACACTGCCTGAATACTAACTGTAAAATAGCTTATAATTCCAATTCATGCAACAATGAACATGAACATGTAAACAGACATCATTACTTTTAACGTGGACTGTAGACTATGAGGTAGGGAATCAGCTGTAAGCCTGTTAAACTGAGTAAAGGATCAGCTCATCAAGAAAATGTGTGACTTGCTGAAAAAAAACACATGCAAGTGTGATGCCACCTTCAGTTTTGGCAGCTCTCCTCACATGTTGTTATGCTGAAGGATGCAATACTATAGAGCGAATGAATTTTAAACTTGTGGTCACCTAGAAAACTCCTCATAGACCCTTCAACATTTCAGCAAACAAACATGCTCAAGTGAATCAGCGGGAAATCATCTGTTACTGTGCTTGAGAGGAAGTTATTTTATCTCGACACAGTTGTGGGAATGCAGTTGGGAAATACTGCAGCACATAATAGTCTGACAGCATCTCCCCAGAGCAGTGAACGATGGAAGGTGACTCCTCCTGAACTCCTCTGGGAAACACACACGCTAGAGAGTGAAAATAGTGTACAAAGGTGTAGTCGCAGTTATTTACTGCGGAGTGACAGCTTCAAAAGCTCAAAAGCAATGGATGGTGTTATAAAGGGCTCAGAATCATAGTGATTTTGTGGTGCAGGGAAAAAGAAGAAAAGAAAAATCAAGCATTGTAACTCACCGTCTCTTCAGTCTGGAGGGGTTGTCATAGTGATGGCTCCATTTTCACAATTTTGTAATAAAAAAGAAAAAAAAAAAACACAGGCGTGTATTTGCTATAGGGGTTTCTTTTATGAAATGGTCTCTGGATAAATACTTGATACAAGCAAAGAGAATTCAAAGAGCAGAGTACATCTTTAGGTCTGTCAGATCCACCTCAAACCGTCTGTCGCTCAAAAATACATCCAAATGAAACCTGCAATGTGAGAGAAACAGACACACATATCATAACAAGAAAGCTTCATCCTCCCATTTTGAAATATTCATCTCCAGAGGAAGCGCGTTGCTGCAGCTCAGTTCCCCTGTTGCTTTGCTGTCCTCATGGCAACAACAACCTGGCTGTGGACGCGTGGGTGCTCGGTGCATGCTGGGGGATTATATGCACTAGATCCTGGACTCCATCCAGCGCACTGCACTGGATGACGGCAGGCAGCCATGGGCCAGCCAAATGCAGAGATTTAGAAGCAACACCAGATGGGAATGAATTTAAGCATCCTTTAGATGTAAACGAGGGTCTGTCAGAGCAATCGGAAAGTTTGATGAAGACCAAGACGTGTTGAATTCTTGATGCTGCAGTGTGCTAAGTCAGTCCGGTCCGTTGGTTAAAAACAGGGCACGGTCTCTCTGTAAGCACTCTTTAATGGATCCCAACATGCTAAGACATTAAACTCACCCAACTTCTCATCAGACAAAGCTCTGCCTCTTCCCTGTAAAACAAATGTAAAAAAATAGAAATGTCCTGCAGCGAGGGATCAAGCATGTCATACATCAATATCATTACAGGTGCTGCAAGTGACAATGAAATGACAGCTAATAAGAGAAATAACAGTAATATCTAACTCTGCAAAAGCACAAAATAACACTGTGGACTCATTCTGTAAAGTGTCACCATGTGAGGCAAAGAAAGGCAAGTTTATCTGTATGGCACCTTCCAACAACAACAAGGAAACTCAAAGTGCTGCACAAATGACAGAAAAATGCATTAAGTTACCAATGCATTTAAAATGTTCTGACTCTTTGGTGGATACAATTTTTAGACTTTTTGTTTTGTTTTCGTTGGTTTCTTTCCCCCTCTTTGACTGAAGGATCTCTCAGCTTGTCCCACGTCTCTCAAACACCTAAATAATTAACTCTGGGCCTCATAAATACAACAAGTGTAGATTCAGTTGTGCATTTCTTTATTTGTGATTCATGACTGAGCTGGTCACTGCACCCACACTGCACCCCTTCTTAATTACATTTTTCAAAACAATTTGCTGTTTAATTAGCAAAAACTCACTCGTGATTCAATGAACATCAAACAAAAACCTTATCAGGTGTGTGAGAAGAATTTCCTGCCTCTCCGCTCAGCTGCAGGATTATGAGGTGTGTTAACACCAAAAGAAGCAGGATCACCACAGAAGAAGAGCCAATGCTGAGTCAGGACCTTACCATCTGGTACCTCGGGGAACCTGCATTCATCAGCAAATCTCTGTCCAACTCCGGTTTTAGGGAGAAAAAATCAGTGATGAATGCCAATTACAGCCTCCGCCAAATCAAGGATCCTAATTGCATAATATCCTCCTGTCTTTTTAGCATCATAATCTTTGGTCATTACTGCTCACTATAGTGGTGCTGTGAGCTATCTGGAGCTTCTCTCTTTCTAAGTGTTTTTGGGACTTAAAAAAAAATCTATATCAGATATATTACAGGAAAAGACAAGAGGGAGAGATTCTCAGCCAAATTTTAACCGAGGACATTGTAATTACGCGGTCAGCATCTTTAGAAATACACTTATTTACTTTCTTGTCAACAGTTACATCAGAAGACTGATACCAGGCCATGACACCACAGCCCGCAGCCAGTTAGCTTAGCATAAAGAAACAGTTGGAAATAATTTTGTGAATGAATAAACTGGATATTTTCTGATGATTTTTTTTCTGTTGCTTATTTGTTTGTTTTGTTTGAGTATGTGTTCTGATATGCACAGACAGAAAAACAGCTGTAAACACGAGGCACGGGGGAAGAGGTTCACACTGAAGAAGTGAACCGAAGGAGAAATCACTTAAAACTTCACACCACCATCTCTCACACAAACGGGAACCTTTGAGCAAGAATTCACAAGAATTCACACAACACAAGCAACACATGTTGGCCAAAAGAGAAAACCAGAGTTTAAACCACCCCCCATTTATAAATTTAGTCTGTTTGAAGGTGAAGTTTCTTTCCGCATTAGAAATAAATGAGGTTGTGTGTTTCTGTGTTTTTTGTCACCCATGTGTCACTGTTGAAGTGACTACCGGTGATAGATGGCAGATAAAATTATGTAATTTATATCAATTTATCATCTTTCTATTATCACTAATGTTCTCCCCCCACAGGTTTTCACACGTATTTCCTTCCATAAGCAGTTTCATTTACAAGCATTTCTGTCATGAAACTTTTGCCACTTCCACCTCTGGCACTGGAAGGGTATTTTGGGCTGCTGCAGCGGGTTGTAAATTAGATTCACATGACAAGCCAGAGAGCAGATGCACTGAAAAACAGGGGGGAAAAAGTTGTGTGTATGAGGAAACTATACTTCCTCTTTTAAGTGTGAAGGTCTTCTGGACTGTTTAAAACGGGTGAACTTTCTCGCTGGGACAAAAAAAACGTGCCTATTAGTCTGCATCAAGGTAAATGCAAACCATTTCTCCTTATCTGAAGTAACTGTCTTTCATGAGTCGAGATCAAGTGCTTGTCAAAGCTATTGACTGCAGTAGTATATGGTGGTATATTATTAATAGTTTGTAGGAAGGTAGGAAAGATTTGCTGAGAAAGAAGCTCACAGATTACAGTAAAACAGGTTTGAGCTTCTCCTTTTTGAAGTGAAGAAATATTGAAAAAAGTGTGCAATGCTAGAAAACAGCCTGAAGCGTTTTCAATTCTAATCTCACTTTTTACGTTGGAGTTTCACTTCACTTCACTTTGATCTCTGTAGATGAGTAACACCAATCATGACTGTGTTAAATCTTAAATGTACTTTATAGTGTTCAGGTTTTAGACCAGACTAGGCTTGTGCTGTGCACATAAACAACATTGTTTAATGTGGGTTAATGTGTATATGAATATTTTCTATTGCAGAAGCTGGTCAGCTTATCAATACAGGGATACTATGGGGCATTAGTGCATGCTTGTGCTTTGTAAGAGGTGGGCTAAATATTCTGGGGGCAGAGAGACTCATAACCTCATATAATGTGACTAGTTTTGTATTTTCCTTTGCAGGATGCACAGTTTCTGTGCCATGTTGCTTTTGGCCTTTGTGGTTGTCGGCCACTCATCATCTGCCTCAAATAAAGTGTGGGAAGAGTGGAAAATCCAACATCGCAAGGTTTATGATAATCAGGTAGGATGGTGAAAACCTTAATTTCTCTAGTTTTGTCATTGTACACTCAGGAAGACACAGCATCAGTCAGTGTTTTTGTTTCAGTCTGAGATGGTGTTCAGGAGAGCAGTATGGGAGAAGAACATGCAGACGGTGTTGAGACACAACCAGGAGGCCTCAGCAGGAAAACACAGCTTCACAATGGGACTCAATCATCTGGCTGACATGGTAGGAGTCAAACAGTCTGTGTTTTCAGTCTCCTGCTCAAACTTTCTGATGCCTGGTGTGACCTAAATAGTCTGCATCAGTGTGTTCATCAGTAGAATTTAAATGGCTGTAATGCAACTGTGCAGCAAGACTGTAGATTTAGGCAGATAGTGTTTGCTTTTGGTCGCTGTGTCTTGACTGAGATAAATCCAAAATGATTCCACTTATTACCAAAAATATGCAGATAATGTAAGCAAATGGGATGAGTATTGATAAGGCAGGAAAGTTTTAATGAGAAGAACAAAGTGGAAGAACTTCTGCTGAGGTCGAATGTGGGTGTGAACGTTACAGTGTTTAAAACCAGCAGAAAATTTACGAGAGTGAACCTCAAAACACGGAGGCAGAAGGGTCAGTTGGAAAGAAAACGAGGAATAAACGTTAGCAGGTTTTCTGGTCTCCAGACACCTCTGCTGCCAACAAGCTGATCACCACATTACTCACGTCTCACAGTGGATTTTATTGGTAACTTCACAGTGTTTTATTTATTACTTTTTGAGCTGTAATTTGACCTGTAATCTGCACAGATTTGGTGACAAATTAACAACTGACAGACTGGATCTGGTTTACAATATTTTTTACACTCATTCCTTTATTTGTTGGGTTTTTTTCATGACTTTCAAAAATTCAACTGTGATCTGCATCATTCCTGAGCAACAAATTGGATGACTTATCTATCTTTAAATTATCACTATTTTGCTCTATGAATCTAATTACACAACTATAATCCATTGTTTGGATTATAGTTTGTTTGTACATTATTATCAGATTTAACAGAACTTCACGTTTGTTGGCTGGCTGCTGAACTCAGCTGTTATACTGCGTACATCTCATGCCACAACTTATTGAAGCAGCCTCGTGCTGACAGTATAAGACCCATGTTCAAAAATAATCATCTACAACTGAAAATATTCAAGATCAAGGACTGTCTAAGAGTGGAGTGCTCAGACACTGGCCGTGCCGCTCAGAGACCTCTGGTGGATACAAACTGCACTGAACACCAGTCGTCATTATGACATCCAACGGGCTCCTCTCCCTCCCAGGCCCTGCGCTGACATATGCTCGACATTACAACGTGTACATTCCTGTGCGAAGTGCATTGATTCTCATTGACCTCTGCTGATGCAAGACAAATGTCACTGACCAACACTGTTAATCTGCATTTAAACCTGCATCCTCTGTGGCTTAATTTAAACTCTAACCTATAGAGCAGCTCTAATCTTCCTTTATACAATCTGATTAATCTAATCCCAAATGGCTGGGCTAATCTGGACTACTATGAAGTGCAGTGTATTTGGGAAGGCTAATAAAATTACATAAAGGACCAGTGCAAACCATTTTGTTCCATATCACTCTTGTTTTGTACCATTGTGGCAAATTCCATTCTACTATTAAAGTACTATTATTAAACTACTAAATGTAACATATTCTATATAGAAAATCTAACAAAAACATGTATTCTAAGTAAATAATGTACAAAAAAGCAGAGAAATGAAGGAAAATCGATGAAAAAACATAGCAGAGATATCAGAGGAAAGTGAGTTACTGCAGACAAAGAATTTTCAATCATGTTTCAGTGTTGATTCAAGAGTGCGAGTGAAGGTTTAATCAGTCTAAAAGGTACATGAGAGGAGAAGGGTGTTAATAGGGCTGCATTGGAAAATACTGAGGCTTCTATGTTGATGATTAAGACGACAGGAAGCGCGAGCAATGAAGCCCGGATGACGTATTGACCCTCTGCGGGATCCTGGCAGAAATGTTTCGGACACAGTCGAGCTTCTGGACTCCTGTCAGAAATCCCAAAGGACAGTGTGCTACAGTTCTCTTGGAGATAAACAGGGGGGCAGTTAAAATGTTTGTAACTTTTTAGTGAAGAAAAGGTTTTACAGAGGTGTTTTAATCCATAAAACTGGGGTCAGAGTCAAATGTGACACCAGCTGGACTGTTCAGGACTGTAAAGCAAAGGTGAAAAAATGGAAAGAAGTGACATGTTGGTACTGTAATAAATACATTTTTATTATACTCTTTCTCATAGAAAGTAGAAGCTGAAACTTGATAAGCATCACAGGAAATTGTGGTTGATTCTATGACCGCTAGCTGGCGTCTCTGAGGCCGAGGGAGAAAATATAACACTAAAAAGGGTGGAGGAACTAGCATGATGTATATGATCATGAGATCACTTTTCAGAGTAGGACTGTGCCAGTGCTAGTCCTTAAAATGCTGCAAACACACAATGCTGCAATGTTAAATGTGTTAAAAGTTACCAAAAGCAAGAGGTCATCGCTGTGATGTGACATTGCAATATTTCCCTCATGTGCATTTTAAATTAAGACAGGAGAGGAAGTCAATGAGAAGCTGAACGGCCTGAAGCTGGAGGAGCCCTTTCAGTTCAGAAATGACACTTTTAAGGAAGCAAGCAGCTTATTGACTCCTCAGAGCGTCGACTGGAGGAAGAGCGGTCTGGTCAGCCCGGTCCAAAATCAGGTAAGCCATCATTTGAAATCAGAAACTGAGGAAATGAGATCAGGCTAATAAATATCCAGTGCTGATAAACATAATTTTCTCTTTTCTAAGGGGTCTTGTGGGTCCTGCTGGGCCTTCAGCTCTTTGGGAGCTCTTGAGGGCCAGATGAAGAAGCAAACAGGTGTCCTTGTGCCCCTGAGCCCACAGAACCTGGTGGACTGCAGCACCAACGATGGAAATCACGGCTGCAGAGGAGGATACATCTCTAAAGCTTACAGCTACATCATTCGCAATGGAGGCGTAGACGCAGAAAGCTTTTACCCCTACGAGCACCAGGTCCTTCTTTACCTCCCTCCTGTACAGTATAATACTGGGATTTTATATATATTAAACTATATAACAAATCAGGACACATAACTTACATAGAACGTGTTTTAAGACAAAAAACACAAAACATGTATAATATCTACCAGTTTGATTAAATAGTAACACATTATGCATTTTGTGAATCTCACTTGTACTTGTAGAACGGTAAATGCCGTTATTCTGTAAAGGGAAAGGCCGGCTACTGCTCTGATTTGCACATCCTCCCACACGGAGATGAGAAGACCCTCCAGGCTGTAGTGGGATCGGTGGGACCAGTCGCTGTGGCCGTGAACGCCATGCTGCCGTCCTTTCATCTCTACAGAGGAGGTGAGGCCTCTGAATGTGAGGCACCCTGGTTTTGGTTCGAGTCACACCTGAGAAAATGAATATATCTGCAGTTTAGGGAAATAGCATACCTACTGATGTCTGACTTCATTTTGCTTCAGAAAAAGGTCACTTCATAGAAGTTGTATAAAAGAGACCTTTTATACAACTTCTATGAAGTGACCCTTTTCTCAGAGTCTATAATAAAGACTCTACTCCGCATTTAGCCATTGTTTGTTCCACTGAACTCTTGCTACCTCAGCACTGGAAAAGATTTTTAACTGAATTTTAATGTTACAACGCTCAATAGGTTTGACTATTTATTGCATTATAAATATTTATGTATTTAATCAGATTGGAATTTATCAGAAACAGAAAACAAAAGTCTAGGCAGAAGTGACTTTACAGCATGAACTGAATTGTTAAATGATACTATTACCGTAGAAACCTCTCTACCCATTCATCAACAATGCAACAGAAGTGTCAGAAATCAGCTGACAGCAATAACGCCACTGTTTTGCCATTTTATCACTTTCTATCAGTCACTGTGATGTTATTAAATGCATAAAAATGAATTTTTTAGGACTGTACAACGTCCCCAGCTGCAATCCACAGTTAATAAATCACGCTGTCCTGGCTGTGGGCTACGGCACAGACCAAGGACAAGACTTCTGGCTCGTGAAAAACAGGTGAATTTGCCTCTCTTCACTGGATATAGTTAAAATGAGTTCCTGTCAAATGTACTAGCCTCTTATTCCCAAATGTGAAAAGAAAAGTACTTCGCATACTTAAGAACTTGACATGTGGCCAATATTAAATATAAAATGTGTGTTCCTGTGATTCCAGTTGGGGAACCGCCTGGGGAGAAGAAGGCTTCATTCGGATTGCCAGAAACAAGAATAATCTCTGCGGCATTGCCAGCTTTGCAGTCTACCCTATGCTGTGAAAATGTAACTGTCATCTGAATCATCTTGGTAGAATTTAGACTATTTCATTTATTTATTTGATACCAGAGATCAGATGTGTGTTGTTAATTTTGCCAATTTACTATATGTGATTTGGTAGCCTTCTCACTGATGTTAGGGTTTTTTGAGAGAATACTTAAAAATGTCTGAGTTTCATTCAATAAGCTCTCATCTGCCTTTCTCTGTCATTCTGAAGGGAAAAAAAAGCTGCTTGCTTTGTACCTTCTAAAAAATGTGTGTATCATAAAGGCTCTATACTGTATTTCATATATGAGGTGTGTTTATTTAAAAACTGATATTTAAATGATGGCTTAGCTTTCAGAGTTATTCAGCGAACAATTAAACTCTTGATAACGCAAGAGTATCTCTTCTTGACATGAGAATGAAATATTATTATTGTTAATGGTAGTAGTAATAGTTACTGTTGAAGTATTTTATTATTGAACTAAATCATCTGAATATAAAATACCTGATAATAATAAACTTTTTCTAAACTGGATTCCTTTTGGTTTCAGTGGTTAATATAAAGATTCTGCGTGTCTAATTTGCCCAGTTGTAGTAAATAACACATAAAGGTCGCACTGTTAAGTTCACCAAATGATCTCCATCAGTCTTAGCGTCTTATTCATCTTCTTTTCTTTGTTATTCTTTTTCAGGCCTCTCTGTCTTTCTCAATAAGTACGTCAACCAATTATCATTATTTATTTTGAGAGTTTTGGTTGACATTTATCTGAAGTATTTTCAAACTGTATTTTTCAGTTCTTCAGGAGAGAAGACTTCCGTGATGAGGACTAATTGTTTGGTTTTGCAAATGTGTGCCTGGTT